>NC_051180.1:11697567-12060067 GCF_013339695.2 Rhipicephalus sanguineus | reverse complement strand
AATAATAACAGATTCCCTGTCAGTATGTACATCTCGAACAACTTCATCAAAATCAATTGCCTTAAAAACGCTGCTTACGCTAGTTCCTCCGCAGTTGAAAATTTTGAAATTATTATGGGTACCTGGCCGTTGTGAATTAGAAATAAATGAAATGGCCGACACCAGCGAGAGCGGCATTGAACGGTCCAATAATTTCGGTCCTTCCTGTAGTAGCCAGCATAACTGCGATTAGGTATAGGAAATTTTCCCTTCGAGCAGACGCCATAGAATCAATAACTTCATGGACAGATTTTAGACATTTAAAATTTTCATGGAAAACCCAGTGGTGTCAAACTAGACAATTAGAAGTATTATTAACTAGATTACGATGCCGAGTGCCCCTGTTGAATCTGTATGCACACAGGGCTGGTCTGGCGATATCTCCCCTCTGTCACTTTTGTTCAGAAATCGAATCAATAGAGCATTTTTTTTTATCGTGTCGCCGCAGTATATTACTAAGAAAAAGACTTCTTGAAACTCATTGTGCTAAGCTGGGGATAATTTTAACAATAGACGCTATTCTCACCTTCGGTGCTTCGGATTTGGGCGTCAGCCACAGGAATGTTTTTGATGCTGTAATTGCTTTCCTTCAGGAAACAAAACGAATGTGTTTTTAAGTTCTTAATTGCAAGCCTGTTCCGATAATAGCAATCAATCAATAAGATAAAAAAATCAATAAAAAAGAAGACGTTCGGTACCGCATTAATTTCATTATTCTAATTTCTAGTTAGGATGAGAAGTCTGGGCTGAATGTAGAAATAATTATTGCACTAGTTCTTTTTACGTTTGCTTGTCTTTTGTGTTAACTTAGTAGTTTTAAATCTTCATATCTACAATTCTTGGCCAATCCCCCAGAGTGGGTATGAGCCATATGTAGAGGATCATCATCATCATCATCAGCGCTTGTGGCACCACTAGTGCAAAGCTGCATTATCTCTTTTTTATATATATATCGCGACGGGAATTCATGAGGTCATGAAACGTCGAATGCACCGACCCACCCATCTTCATGCGCATGCGCCTGCCGTAGCACTGTGCGTTTAGTTGAAAAAGATACAAAACGGCAAGGTTAACAGCCCAATATGGCGGCACCGAAACCCACCCGTTGACGGCAGCGCAAGAAGACACACATGGCCTAGCGAGCGGTGGGTGGAAAACTGGCTTGACGATGTGTGCCCTTATCGTGGCATCTCCGATTACTGGACACAGGAAGACAGTCTCCGATGCCTGAAGCTGCCCAAATGCACATGCTGCGCCTGACTGTAGGACGCGGAAGCGTTGCTGAGCTTGCACTTGGCTACGCTCCGCGAGTAACGATAAGACCAGCGATAAAGCGTGTATAGGTTGCTGGCATGTGAATTGTCACCCCATTTTACGCGCCAAAATCACCATTCGATTATGAGGCACGCCGTAGCGGGTGACTCGAGAAATTCTGATCACCTGTGTTCTTTCAGCGAGCGCCTAAATCTAAGTGCAATGCTGTGCTTAGCGCCCATTGAAGTACGGCCGGGAATCTATCCCGCTTTCTCGAGCTTAGCAGCGCGACAATTCTGCTGAGACACTTCCGGCTTAAAAGCGACTGCATGATAATACAAAGTGTTCTATCGTTTCGTCCTTACCGTAAAATGAACACAGAGGGAAGAGAGCCAGACCAGCCTCCTGCATGTAAAAGGTTAATTTAGGAACTTGACAGCCTAATCTCGTACTTCCTATTTTCGAGTTGTGAATAAATTTCTATTTCAAGGAAGCAAGACGTGTCGACGGGTTAGTGATTGCCCCGAAGCATCGTCGTTGCCATCACACATAAGGGGCTACTCGTAAGCGGCTAAGACAGCGATAATTAAGACAGCAAATATGTTGTGTTCTTGACTGCATGTGCGTGCGTGCGCGCGCGTGTGATTCCACTGTCTACTAGTTAGCACTGCATGTCATATCTTACTTCCACGTGACTTTTGACCGGTCTGCCGTAGTGGGCATGAGCCATCCCTTACGGGAGAACAAACAGGCAAATTAAACCAAACAGAGGCGCCATCTTTACGGTCCGAGGAAGCGGTCTTGCGTCAACGAAGCCTGAAGCCGACGACAAAAATCGTCGCATGTTTCCGGGCCAGCGAAGCGACGAAAGAAGCGAAAATCGCCTTGCCTGTTTTCACGAAACAGTCGCCGCCTTCCGAGGTAACAGGCACTGGATACTAAGAATAAGCAACGGGTGAAATCAACCTAGGCGTAACTCTTGAATTGTAGACATCGTGTCATAGCTCAAGGATGACGTCACCAGTACTGACTACAGGCGTCAAGGCAACTGGCTTCTAATGAAGAACAAAAACAAAGAGGTATCTCGCCCGCCCAAGGTGCGTCCTCCTAACACGGTGCAGGCCACAGATACGATTCGTCAAGGCATGGCACAGGCCACAAATGCTTCGGCCAAAAGCAGTGGAAATGACCGCGCCAAGACTGCCATTGGCCAGCAGCTCGGGAACTCAGCTCGCGAGCAAAAAATGTCTGGATATCCACAGGATGCTAATCACTCTCAACCTGGTAACATTCGACAGGACTTGACGCGCCCACAGTCCCCTACCACTCCGCAAACTCCTGTGCAGCCTCTGCCCTCATTCCAACCTGAAGTCAACCGCCTTCCGCAAGCTCCCCAATACCAACGAGCACCTACCTACCGTGTGCCTCCTAATAGCACACAAGCTGCCGGCTACGCTCAGGACCCTGGTTACCCACGACTTGCACAATATCTTCAAGCACCGAAATATCCAGAAACGTATGCTTATCCGCAGTCAGCTAGCAACCCGGAGCCTTCTGGATACCAGCAGTTATACCCACAAGCGCAGAACGACCCAGCGGCTTTCGTTTATCAAGCACCACCTGCTTATGCGCCGAGTTCTGGTCAAACTTACCTCCAGGGCTTGCCGCCGGACATGGACCCATACAAGCAAGTGTACTACGATGCGGCGAGAAACGGCATCCTTCCACAAGCACCGTGGAACGCGGGCTTTTATTACACCGAGCAGCCGTCAAACACAGGTGCTCCTTGGCAGGCTGAACCACCGCACTGGATGCAGGACAATCAGGAACCGAGGTACGTGCCCAGTTATCACTGAACATTGCGTTACAAGTCAGCGCTGTGAGGACATGGGACGAGAGCATACTACGCGGTATACTCGAACATCTAATCTCGTTTTTATGCATAGTTCGCGCACTAAGATGACAAAATTTTCATTACGTTAATTAGCTGTCTCTGCAAAGCGGTCAAACAGAAATCCCTGTCTGACGACATTTTCTAGAATACGTTATTTCCTTGAAGACTGTGCCCTCGCGTTAGAGCGCTTTTGCAGCCCGGGCAGCGGTACTCAAGCTAGTATTGTATATCTCGTGTATGACAACTCATTTTCAACGATGCCATAGCGCTGAATGCACAGGGACCAAGGAAGAGGACAGCACGTGCACTACCAACAACTGATTTCTATTTCGGAAACGTGTGGAACTTAAAGAAAAGACGAGTACAGAAACATGCAAGGCAGCATCATCCACATATGCGATTTCCTTTGTGCTCAGAGTAATCGAGGGGGCGCTGACGCAGTTGGCACCTTCTTTTGCAGTCAGATTAGCCTCGACTATCTCCCATGTGTCCTTATCAACGCCGATGATGCGCGAAGAAGCACGCACCGGTGCCCCTTTGGGGCCTGTGCACAAGTGGTTGCCTATCGTTTCCCCTTCTCGTTCGATAAGGTGTACAGTCGAGCGTGATTTGACGCTTATCGCGCGAGCGTCGACCGGCCTAGCGGCACGTTTCGGAACAGTGAAAATCAAGATTACGCATTCTTCTCTCCCTCGTTGGCTCTTCCACGCTTCAACAATCGCCCCTACGAGGAACACTCCACCATTTCTCTCCGTTTGAAGTTTTCCATCCGTTGCGATCAAGCGTATTCTTCGTTGGCTCTTATCTCCGCGGACGATAACAAAACTGCTGGAAGAGATCTGGTAAAGATGGGGCTTGGAACTGCTTCGCTTGAACAGCTTGCCAAGTTCAACAAAATATATCGCGTTGTCATAAAAAAAATGAAAATGCGCCTTCCTCAGACGGAAGTGATCGCGGCTTAAGGAACAGCAAAAAGAGTGAATGAAGCTTGCCTGATACCAGCCTCTCCTCGAAAGAGTATTCTGGGACGTGGCACTGCTCTTCTGGAGTTCTTGGTCGATGCTCGCGCGATAACCTTCAAATCGCGCTTGACTGTATGTACATACAAAGGCCACACAGGCAGATGCCTGAATTACAGGTTAGCGGAGCACAAGCAGTTGTTACCGCGATGGGCACGGGCCAGTGCGTGCATGCAACCACTGCTGTTGTCTACCTCTGTTTAATGAATGTGTAGTTTTGTTTAGGAACATTGATAAAGGATTCGCGGGAGATAGTCAACGAGGCTAATCTAGTTGCGAAAGAAGGGGCCAACTGTGTCAGCGCCCTCTCGGTTACTCCGAGCGCAAAGGAAATCGCATATCTGGGTGATGTTGGCTGGCACGTTCTTTTTACACATTTATTGCTGTCCTCGTCTTTCGCATAAGTACCACACGTTTCCGAAGTAAAAATCACTTGTTAGTAGCGCACATCCTGTGCTCTTCCTTCTTCCTTGTGTTTTCAGCACTATGGCTTCAATGAATGTACCGAACCAAATAGTCCAAGAGTATGTACTATTGGGACTCATTTTCGGTCGTGTTTGTTCTCACAGCTACATGTGGCGTAATGATGCGCCTGCTCGCTGCGGGGACCAAGGCTGTTGTCGAAACTGCTGCGGTGAGTGCTGCGGACGGGAGGACGCCAAACGCTGGGAGCGAGAGCAGCGAATGCGGGAACCCTCGCTGTCTTGCATCAGCCGATCGTGGCATACTACGTGTCTGCACGCCGCGCCTTGCAGGGCAGCCTCGTGTTCCGAGCTGCGCCTGCCGCGTCACGTGTGGTCCACTGGCGGAAGCATTCTCACGAGAAGCCTTTCTTGGTACGAATCTACTCAGCAGTGCGCCCTCTTAGGCAAATGTTTCGAACGCGGAAGCTGTGACGGTGACACAGTAATTTGGCCGAGCGTGAAACCTGAAAGAGTTCAGCTTGATATTCTTAAATATTAGGGTGGGAATCAAGCTTTACTTGTTTAACTAGCAGGTGGAAGAAATCAAACCTTGTTTTATTGCATAATGACTCGAGGCTCCTCGTAAGACTTGAAAGAAAACCAGTACGCAATAAGAATCATTCTTCAAACGAATACTTCTTCGCTTCACGAAAAAGTTATAAATTTAAGCATGGAAAAGCTTACTATATAGCAATTTCTCCTGTTTATTTCCATTTCTCGTGTACATTTATCACCGTCTAATTTCCATCACAGTGCTGAATGAAACACCCAGCCTGCACGGCAAATTCAGCCCCCTGTCATCATTATTTTATTCTTACCTATAAGAGAACTGGTGTTGTAGAATCAGCAGTTCGGTGATGTGACAGGAATTAATAAGGACAATTCAGACACGCTTTGCAGTAGACGACTTCCAATGGCGATTCTAACATCGGAATAAAGAGCTGAACCAGTGTTTGTTGAAGCCGCGCACAAAGGACACAATCGCGCATACATAAAAATGACACAAACGCTAGCGCACCAAATATCATGCCTGACCAACTAGACCATCAGTACATATGCATGAACCAGTGGGGGAAATATTATAAACCTGACCGCACTGATGAGTCTGAGAGCTTGTGAAATATTGTTTCCCAACCGTAGCGCACGAAGTTTTGCGACAGGCCTCGTATGATGCACCAGACAAGTCTATATTAATCAGAGCAATAAACCGCTTAAATAAGAGCAGATACACCGCGATTAATTACAAATTAACGGTGCCCGCATGCGTGCAATATTTCTAATCTTGTCAGTTATATTGCACGTACGCAGGCCACGGACAAGGGATGCGCACGATCATCTCGAACCAGATTTTGCAGGTGATCCTTTCTCTTGGGCCTCTAACGAAGCTCTGTCGACCAGTCGGTACCATTATGAGCCATTAAGGTGAGCGCCTTTTTACCAAAACAAATGTCATTATTTCGAGTGAGTTGGTATTGCATTTACAACGCAGTCTCAATCATTTCAGTTGGTGAGTTCATTAAAGACATTAAAGACATTAAAGACCTCGTCCGCAGAGTTTCTGGCAAACACTATGGCATGAAGGAACACGATTTGTGTCGTCTCATTCATGCCTTCATACTGAGCCGCTTCCTTTATACAATCCCGTATCTCCGACTTCGACAAGAAGAAATAGCCACCCTGGATGCCATGCTTCGTAAAGCCTATAAGGTGGCCCTACACCTCCCCCCTAACACACAGACCACTAAACTTCTTCAGCTTGGGCTCCATAACACCACACACGAACTCATTGAGGCCCACAGACGAGCGCAATACACTCGTCTAGCTCAGTCTTTCACCGGACGCTACATACTTGACACCCTTAATATTCACATACCAGCAGCCGACCCCACACTTCTACCAATCCCCCGACCCATACACACACAGCTCATAGTAAAACCTCTCCCAAGAAACACCCACGTTACCTACCATTCGGCTCGCCGCAAGGCACGTGCAAAAGCTCTCCACAAATACTACGGTTCTGAAGAGGACGCCGTATGGGTGGATGCAGCTTGCACGGGCGACGACGCGGCAGTTGCAGTCGTTGATCACACACTCCGACCCATCGCAACTCTCCACCTTCCTCCTGCGTCCACACCGGAATCCTCGGAAGAAGCGGCGATCGCGCTTGCCCTCACACAGACTGACGCCCGGTACGTGCTTTCCGACTCGAAAACCGCGATCCTAAATTTCGCGCGAGGACGAGTCCACGAGACCGCTTTCCGAATTCTCAGCTCGCCCACCAAAAACCCGGCCCGCCATGTGGAGCTGACCTGCGTGCCTGCGCACACTGGGAATCCCGGCAACGAAGCCGCCAATGACCACGCCCGAGGTCTCATCAACCGGGCGGCGGCGGAATCGGAGTCGGGATCTTCCAGGGAGCGCATGCATTCGTTCAACGAGATTACCCAGTCATATCGCGCCGAACGCCAGCTATACCCCCCACCCCACCGATCCCTGAAAAATTTTCACCAAATATTATGGCGACGCCTTCAGACTCGCACGCTTCCCTCCCCCTATTTCTTTTCCCGCATTTACCCGGGAGCGTACGCCCCGTCTTGTGCTCAATGCACTCACCCCCACGCTACCCTTACCCACATTCTCATGGAATGCCCGGCGGACCCTCCCCCGCGGGGCCCGGAGCCACTGACCACATGGGAGGAATGGGAGACCCTGCTGCGCTCGACGGACCCGGCCAAGCAGAAGATCGTCACTGACCGGGCCGCCCACGTCATGGAACTGCATGAACTCATGAACGCATAGCGTAGTGGGGTCGTGCGGGGACCCTGGGACGTACGTGCCCAAATCCCTTGGTCAAATAAAGTTTTACCTCCTCCTCACCGTTTCTATAGGAACGGCGCTGAAGATCAGTCGGCTACACAGCGTATCTGGAATAGCAGGAGCTCCACACGAATAAAAAAAGGGTGTCAGCCACATCAGTATAAAACGTTTTAAACACTCTGAGATATTCAGCGGGTTGATACTCAGTATTCATATTCAAAATCCGGGAAGATGCAGTTGAAGTACAATGAATGTCGGTGAGAAACCAAGGTTAATTTTATAAATGTCATTTAGAACGCAATGAAAATTGATCTGAGCCGCCGCCTCGGTTTTCGATGCTCGGCTGCTGATCCGAAAGTCGCGGGTTCGATCTTGGCCGCGGCGGTCGCATTTCGATGGAGGCGAAATGATATATAGGCCCTGGTACTGTGCGATGTTAGTGCGTTTTAAAGAACCCCAGGTGGTAGGACTTTCCGGTGCCCTCCGCTTCGGCATGCCTCATAATCAAATGGTGGTTTTGTCGCGTAAAACGCAATAATTCTTTTAATTGATCTAAGTTAGCCAGAAGGCATTGCAAAGAAATACACAATTCTGGAAGCCGGCACTATAGGCGTAATTTAGTCCAAGGCTTACTGTCTTGGCTGGGCGTACCAACACACGCCCTAACCTGTTAACAACAACACAAATCTCATAACGTAAAATGAAACCTCATAAGGAAATGCATTAACGCGACCATGGTTAAAGGGGTACTGACACAAAAATTTTGGCCTTGCGTTTTTTTGCTGCAATGTGTTGCTGGGGTCCTGTTAGTCATAACATGGCATATCGTTTGCTGCAGCGCGCGACAGATAATTAATTACAGGCTCCTCATTAGCAACCAGTGCCAATTTTGGTTTCAAAAACGACAAGCCTCCGGGTGCAACTGTCACCACCTAGCAGGTGCGGCGCTCGATCTCTTCAGCACACAGAACTGTGACGCACTTCCGCGCGGTTCGCGAGCAGTCGCCGAGAAGTAGGCTGCTGGAGTGAACGCGGCAAAAAAAAAAAAAAAAGGCTGCTATGACGTCATCATAACATGTTGCAGCGTGGTCACGTGAGGGAAGTAGGGGGGTCACCGAGGGTCACCTTTGAGGGTGTCAGTAGCGCGAGGGTGTCGATGGCTCTCGCAAACTTCAAAATTCATTCAAAATACCTTCCAAGCTATATTCGCTGTTGATATTTTGCAGATGATATGTGCATGCTCACGGGAATCGACCCCGCAGGCTATCTCGGCCGCGAAATTTTGTGTCAGTACCCCTTTAAGTAAATGGTCGCACAATTGAACCACGTATGACTGGTCAAAGGGAGAAGTATGCGATCAAGCAGAGCACGCAAGAAAGCTTGGAGATTCTTTTTTTTTCACCTCGGTCTAATCAGAATGAGAAATGAGAAGACGAAAAGATTCCCGAGTTTCGCTGCTGAAAAGAGGAAGTCAGTCTTGAAATGCATTTATTTGCATGTCCTGCAGTCGAGAGTGCTTGTAGCGGTGTGCTGTGGTGTTATGGGAACAGGTGGTCATGCAGAGACATCCGCACGAGTATTCCGACTTTGTATTTACTTTTGTGACCTGGACAAGACACTGTGTGCCATAAATGCAAGGACAGCGCGTTCACCTATACAAGTAAGTGAGGGGCATTAATATTCTGTATGACCCGGTTTTTTAGAATGCAATTTCGAGCATATAAACAAAGTCACGTGTTATTAAACAGCACCTGCAACAATTTCTTTAATCCGCAGCCATTTTGCAGAACCATCATTTGAATCTTACTTCAATCAAGTCACCGAAGAATGCGTGTAAGTAATTGTGAATGAACAGCGTCTTTCTTCGTGTGTGTCGATTAGAATTCGCGATGCTGTTCAACAGTCACTCCGTCGTTAAAATCGAAGTGGAATCGACAATCATGGAAGGAAGAACGTCAAAATATATTTAAGGAATGACTCTGGGTAATGTAGCATGTATCGTTTCAAAGAAATTTACCTGTAGGCCCTCGTACAACAGCTTGAGGACAGTGCCAACCGTTTGGCAGTCGGACCTTAAGTATTGTACATAGAGCCTCCTTGTGATGACCACCATTGATACCACTGAATGATACAGTATGCACAGAAGAGAATATACAAAAAAGAATTACATTTACGAGCCGCTTCAATTTGCGGTCGGCTTAACAGACGTGTGTATGTGGAGTGGAGACGTGGCGAATATCACGCGGCGTTTGCATAATATAACTGGCCCGCGCCAGAGCGTCTCCACTGAAATGTTATTTAATGATTACTACCATGTAACAAGCACTTTAATCACCTCATTTTACTTATATTTCATTTTCGCGTCACAGACTGTCTGTTAGCAACTACTCGACGGTAACGACTGACAGCGTCCTCAGTGGAGAAAAAGGGCACAGCTTCTATTCACGGTCACTGCCACCTCTTTATGACAAGTTCACAACGCTAGAGCATTGACTGACAGCTTGGAGAACTTGAAAAGCTAAAGCCAATTAATTAAGGCATTGATTAACGGCTATCTGCTCCTCACTTTCCCAGCTTTTTCAGTTTCCTTGCATGTCTATTCGATCGAGGCAGCCTCGCTCAAGTTTCGATTTAACGTGTGGCGAATCCTTCGAAATCTTAGTCGAAATTAAGAAGAAACGGGCATGGGCAGGGCATGTAGCCAGGAGTCAGGATAACCGCTGGTCATTGAAGTGGATATAAAGGGAACAGGGGCGTAGCCAGGGGGGGGGGGGGTTGGGGGGGTTCAAACCCCCCCGAAATTTTTCGGTTTTGCTTGCGTATATATACACGCGCACATACAAACTCACGCACCAACGTACATAAAGTATGGTTGAACCCCCCCCCCCCGAAAAAAATTTCTGGCTACGCCCCTGAAAGGGAAGGCAAGCGCGGCAGGGGAAGACAGATAGTTATGTGGGCAGATGAGATAAAGTTCGATGATGATGATGATGATGATGATGATGATGATGATGATGAATTATCCCATCACGCGTCAGAGTGTCCTCGTGTGACAGTTTTTGACCGGACTCGACAAACTCGCATGTAACAAAACTCGCGTGCCTTTGTTAACAAGACTGATTGCTGTTGACCTTCCCGAACATCACGCGTCTGGCTGTAACATCATTGGTCACAGTGGCTTTGACGATGGCCGTTCGATTTAAGGTTTCTTGGTTGCCCTGTTTTTTTGGACGTTAAACCCTAAGAATTATTATTATTATTGCTTGCCCTGTTAGCCAGCTACAAGAGCAAAATGCATATAACACGCATATTTGTTAAGGTACTTCGTCCCTATTGGAGGAAGAGGGGTGTATATATCCATGGCAGTTCCGAAATTTTTCTTTCTCCCTTTCTCCCCACTAAAAGTAGGGGTGAAAATCGGGCTCATTTCAAAACACCTATAGTCGGTGACAACCTAAGAATAAATGTAAGCTCCGCCTACAGCCCTCGCTCTCCCACCCAGAGAAAATTTGCTAATTTGCATAGGCGCCCCATCGAATCGCATTTGCTCATTTCCGTGACGTCAAGCACCTTTCGCGTATTTACGGTAGGTGACTTTTCCATACAGACACATGTTCATGTCGCTGGTTTTCGGCCTGAAAACTGTAACTTGCTGGCCAATTTCAGCAAAGATTCCGACATCACTCTCGGAGAAACGTAATATTTTACGCAGGGACGACGAATATTTAATTATTATTATGCGTAGTGTTTACATAGCAACAAAGAAATACTTATGTTTACAACAGAAATCACCTAGCACGAAATTGCACAGACGATTGGCAGGCGCGCCGCAGGTGTTGGGGCAGAGCTTGTATTTATTCTTAGTTTGTAACCGACTATAGGGAACCTATCTGTCAACCTGTTGACCTCGTGCCTCGCGGGCTGGATGTCACCTACTCGCTATCTCCTGCGGGAAGCTGGGCCAGCTACAGCTTTCCCGCTAGCCACGAACCTCCGCCACCTCCAGCCCCGCCAACCACCGTGAACGTGCATAGCGCTGTGTGCTTCAGCGGCACGCAGCCACCACCGCAGCCGCCACCGCAGCCGTCATTGTCGTCCGTGTACGACATGGTGTGTCGTACGTCGTCCCACGTCGAGGACAAGAGTGGAGGCACAGCAGAGCAACCCATGCCGGTTTGTGACCATATTGACTGCGGCTGTGTTTTATCGACCCCGATCGGAGTACGTTCCTTTACATTCCAAGGCATGAGACTATAAGAAAACATATTCTTGCGTAAGACGTACTGGTGGGCCAGTTTGGTTGATATCTTATATGGCAGCGAGCATCAGAAATAGAGACGACACAGAACAGAAGAAACGATAAAAACACTCAAACGTAAGCGCTTACGGTTTTGCCTATTGCGGTAGCAATTCACAATGTCCAAATCGATAACATTGCCCCGCGCATCGTAGATGTTCTATGCGCGATTAAAAGAAAACGCAAGCGCTGGGGACGAACGAGGCTGAAGCAGAGATGAAACGAGCCGGCCATCTCCGTCGCACGAAGGGTGCATGAGATAACATCACCCCGCGTTTGAGGCCTGCAGTCGATGGCTCCTCAAGCAGAGAGGAAACGCCCCGGCCGTCTTTCGGTGGAGGGAGTGGGGGTGGTTGCATCGCTCGAGCAGCGACTGCGAATTTTACGCGTAAGAGCGCGGTCGCGAGCTCTGGCGGGCGCGCTATCTCGACAGACATCGGGAGACGGCACGTAAACTTGATGTGCTCTCAATGCTTACTTCGCGTAGGACTGACAGCACAAAAGCCGCCTCGTTCGCTAGAGCGGCCGCATTCCTTTACACCGGCATTTTGCAGAGTTACGCGATACCGGATACAGAAAAGTCAGCTATACTAGCCTTACTTCGTATAACATTCCAATTTGTTGCTATCGCATTGATTGCTTCGCCCTGTCGGCGAAACTGTGATTCTTTTATTACGTCGCCTTTGCTTCTGATGCGCGCTGCCATAAGCTGTATACATATATAGCAGACTCCGAGTACGCCGTGAGTCTGTGCTGTATCGTTCTTTTCTTACGACAATATCGACGTGACCTTTATAAGGTCTGTTGTGACTATTGTATCCACAATACGTTGAGGAAGAATCGTCCACGTCTTACGCAGTGAGCGCCCCTAACGGTCAGTTTATGAGTTGTGCACTGCCCCCTGCAACAATGCGCTCGCATACCTTGACCTGACCGCTGGGTTATATAACTGGCACGTTATGCCCCATGTAGTGTTCTAAAATGTTACAGGTGAGACGCTCCGTCGTATAGTAGCTCAGTGGCTATGGCGTTGTTGTGCCAAGCACGACGTCGGTGTAGCTTCGATCACGCCGCAATCCGATATAAAGCCGGCGTATACAAGAAAGCCAACGTGCACCATGCATAGCGTGCGCGTTGAAGAAACTCAGATGGTCAAAATTAATCAGGAGTCCATAAGCTCAACGTGCCTTCGTAATAATAGAGTATTTCCGGCACAGTAAACTGTTTCTTTCTCTTTTTTTTTGGGGGGGGGGGGCTGGATGAGGGTGGTGGGGGTGGGGGGAGTTCAGCTATAAATGTTTAGTGTTTTTATTCATGGCATTGCACATACGAGTGCCCTCGCACGCATACAACAGGATAGCGTTACACGCGCAGACTTTCCTGAGGCTATAGGCTTATCTTTTTCCCTGACGCTAAAGCGCTACAAAAGTGACCTTGCTCTTAATAATATATTCGTTTTTTTTTTATTCTGGTCATTTTAGGTTACAGCAACAACCACAAGGGCTGCGGCAACCGAGTTCAAGTTTCGCTTTGAGCCGCCAGGTAAAGACTAAAGCTGTGTTCTTTTCTGCATGCCAACCACGCTAGGTAACTCGATATGGCATAAAAACTTTTTTGGAAAGAACGTTACCCAGTATAGGCTATAATAGGGCCTGATTATAACGACTATTGAATGCGGAAGCTAATGTTCGAGAATAGCAGCCCAATGCCGATTTGTTCCATCACCGCGGTAGTCCAGACACAGTTTATATATTTCACGTTTCTCAGTATCGCGACTTGTTGACTCAGGTGCGCACCGTCCGTTTTGTCATAGTTATGAAAGACAACAGGCTAGTCGAGCGGCGTTCTCAACATGCTCTCTTCTTTGTTTAAGGCACATTGATAGAAAAATGAATTTGTTATATGGCGCCTCGTCTTGACACTATAGATTCTTCACAGGAGCGCCAAAATACGGCAGGCCACGACGGAAAAGAAATGGTAATATGTGCGATCAGATTTGAGATGGGTTCGTTATCACTAGGAACTAGCGCCTCCGATGAACAGGAGTTTAATCAGCTAAGCTACGCTGAGCGTGACGTGATGCATGATAAGACAACAGTATGATATCTCAATCTTGGAATTTCAGCAACAAAGCTAGGTTTGCATAATACTCAAGCGGATGGTGAATCATGAACGTGTCCCTTGGCGCTTGCACTGATCTCTTCATTTCATTCACCGTCCTGCGTGGCAGATCATGTCGCCAACACTAGGGTAAATATTCCGAGGGTCTCTTAAGCAGGCGTGACCACTGAACAATGCGGCCTTGAGCGCTATAGCACAGGTCAGCGCCTAAAAAATAAAAAGCGCGAACCCAGCGCTATGGCGACTGCGTACTAAAGGCTGAAACGTCACGTTAGAATCCGACGAGCAGTCTGGCTCATCGCGTCTCATTTCGTGCTTGTCGAGCTTCCTCTGTCGTTGCATACGTCTTCGGCTTCAATCCACTAGGCCGTGGCTCGGCGTCTTCCATAGCACGTCCCATAGGCTGTATAATCTGCGACGCACGAATGCAGCTCGCTCGCCTGAAGCCACGGTTGAGAGCTCACGTGATACCTTTTGTACCTTTTCGCGTCATCGCCACGGTTTTCTCTCAAGGCCGTTTTTACATGAGACATAATGATTTCGTCTTAACAAATGGGAAGATATTAGTGGTCTCAGTGACACCCGATAGGCTTATGGTGTTTATGCCGAGCACCGTCGGAATGATTTATCTCCGGTGCCACAGGCCATGACAGCTGGTGGCCGTGCATCCAAAAAGCAACATCAGTGATGTAAGTGGATCGCTGTGCTTTCTCTGCGCTTTTGACCCTCGTGCAGAACAGGCATGCGGAGCGTGAGCGTGATGACGAGCGTCGGGCCAACCGACAGCGACAGGTCAGCTGGGGTCACCCACCACGGCACAGCGTTCTCCTGCAATGTCACCCCTTCACACCACGTAAATACCTCGAAACGATGCCGCCATGGTTTATTCTTTGCGCAAAAAGCTTCTCTAACAAGGGACGAAAGGAATGTCACGCACACAAGCGCGAACTTCCAACTTAATTTTTATTATTCGGCTCCCTATACGGGAGCCAAAATTTTAACTTGTTCTTTTGGTCGGTGTAAAGTATCGCGATTATTCTCAAAGTAACCCTGCAATGACAAAATACACTTCAAAATGTAGTGTAAGTAAATGACAGGGCTTAATACGCTGCATTTATATATCAAAAACACCTAAAATAAAAAAAAACATCCACATATTTTGTAAGTCGGCATGAGGTTCGTGCAAACAATTTTTCAAGGCAGCAAACTATAAGAGCGTATATGCTTGCGTAAGACGTACTGGTGGGCCAGTTTGGTTGAAAGCTTATGGCTGTGCGCGTCAGAAACAAGGACGACACAGAACATAAGAAAAGACAAGAACGCTCAAACGTAAGCGCTTGAGCACGATAATATGCACGTGACCTTCGTATGCCTTAGACACCGACCTGAATGCCGACGTCGTCTGCTATGGCCACCGATAGGGAAACCATCGGGGCCGAGTGCGCTGCTTTTGCAAAAAAGGTAGAGCCATTTCGTGTCGAACTGAAACCAAGCATAAAATGAGATTTAGCGTGGGCTTGCGGCAAAGAAACATATTTTTGCTGACACGATACAGAAATAGCATGCGCAAATTTACATTCCTGTTTAGTATACACGTAGCCCTCTAAAGAGACCCAACATGCTTAGAGCTGCGTACAGCCGCAACCTTCCTCGTACGATTGGAGGCAAACACAGCCATATGCACACGCGCGCCTCATTCATGCTTGTAGCTAAACATTTTACATGAGCCCTAGTTTGTCTGCGGCATGGTTGTCATGGCACGTGGGATTGGATCCTGGTAGAAATGAAAAGACCGCGAAATTTAGTGACAGGTATCAGCATCGTTTTCGCGTTGTGAGTGGGAGTTATATTTTTAAATCGTGTTTAAAAGCAACAAAATACCGGTATGTCGCTCAGCCTACAGCGGAAGAGCCTTGAAGCTGGATTATGAAGTCGATCACCTTGCTGTACGTAGTCACGTAGTCTGATGCTGTCATGCGCGCCATAATTAGCCCTCAAAGTTAGAGTGTGTATATTATTATCTATCCCCGCTCTTTTATATGCTGCTTACGAGGTAAAAGGAGGCTGCCTTCGCGGCAGCCTGTGTCGAGCCGCGGCGCATGCGCGGGGAGTGCAGCTTGCGCAGTACACCTCCGCGCTCGAACACGAACCGCTCTCGCGCTCACTGTTTGCAGCATGTGTTGTCACGTGTGGATACGACTTCATATTCGCCGCAGATCGAAAAATCTGATTACAAACGTTTCACGGCGTTTTCCGCGCTACAATTTCGTGATTAGACACTCTGACAGGTAAGCTTTCCGTTGCGCTAAAGAAAATAGGTACCATAAAAATTGGCTGTCGGTCCCTTTAAGCAAAATTTCTACCGTTGTGACACGGGGCATTGCCATCTAGCCGCATCGGGATGAAAATTTTGACGATTGACTCCATTCTGCAGCTTGCACAAAGGGACCAATCGCGATCGAAAAACAAGGTCCCGATAGGGCTCGATTGCGATAGCAAATGCACCGTGTGCCAGCCGGCCGTATTACTTTGCGCATTTTGAATGCACTAGCATGCTGCAAGGTGCGGCTCACCGTGGTCTAAATGGCAATTTTATGTTTCAGTCAAAACACGTGTCCAGCATTTACAGCTTCATTGATAAGCAGTGCGACACTTCGCGGCTGCTGTTAGAATTCGGTGAATCAGTGTTTGAAGGTGGCCGTCGCCTGTAGCGTAAAGCAACATAAGGAAGTAGTGACACTGACTGAGCTAATTCTACAGACGTCAAGGAACCCGATGAGATGGAAATAACAATCAAGGAATGTCAGGAGACAGCGGCATCATGCTCTTCCAAGGCAGGATGAGGGTAAAAGTGAAAGGTCACGCTTGGCTCCTTCGCGTGCGTAGCGCACTGGGGCACGTAGCAGTAAAGTACCACGCCGCCGATAACGTTGACTGCAGTGTCCGCACACATGAAGTGACAGCAAACACCAGGAAATCGCGGTCGAAAACAACGCGTTCAACGCCCGCGCTTGACTTGGCCGGAGCAAGGTGAGATCACATGATCCAACCCTGCACGTCACAATTATTGCAGCACCCGTGTCTGTGGGCATCGCGCCCGGCGTACAAGAATACCAGCGTGCGCCCTGCATAGCGTGCGCGTTGAAGAACCTCAGATGGTCTAAATTATTCCCGAATCTCTAAGCTCGACGTGCCTTCGTAATAAGAGAATGGTGTCGGTACAGGAAGCCGTTTCCTTTTTCTTTCTTTCTGTAAGTGCAGCTGTGAATGTTTAGTGTGTTTATTCACGGCGTGGCACATGCTACAGTGCTCTCGCACGCGTGTATACAACAGGACAGCGTCACACGAGCAGCTACTTTCGTGTGGCTTATCTTCTTTCTTGACGTTAAAGCGCTACAAAAATGACCTTACTTTTTTGTTTTGATTTTCTGCTGATGTTAGGTTACAGCAACAACCACAAGGACTATGGCAAACGAAGTCCAGTTTCGATTCGAGTCACCCAGGTAAAGTACTAAAGCTGTGTTCTTTTCTGCCAACCACGCTAGATAGCTGTATACAAAAAAGGCTTTTGAAAAGAACGTTATACAGTATACATGCTACTGTAATAATGTGTGATTGTAATGACCATTGAATGTTGGTGTTAATATTTGAGAATAGCAGCCAAATGCCGGTTTGTTCCATCTTCGTGTCAGATTAGACTCTGGCACAGCGTCTCCCATCGCGCGCCCTTACCGCATTACTCCATGGCCGTCAGTTATACAGTAAAAGCTTGTTATTTCGAACCCCGTTAATTCGGAATATCGGATAATTCGGACGTGTTCTCTGGTCCCGGCCAGCATATACATTGTTTAATGGCATCAAACTATAGTTAATTCGGTCATATTTGGCCGCAACCCGCTTAATTCGGACGATCATCGCAGCGCGTCGAGCGCGAAGCACCGCAAATGTGCGACGCAATGGAGCGGATACGCGGGCCACGGACAACCCAAACGAGGCGGCGCTGTCCGCGTGGCTATATTGATCAGTTAGTGACCACGGCTTTGTCCACACGCGAATCCGATACTCAGAAGCTTCGTTTTGACGTGATGCAATGCGCGTACAATGTCACAAAACATGTCGGAAGTTGTTGAATATGAAGAGCTGGCATAAAACTCGCTTGCTACATCAAGATGGACGAACGATCAGTTGCCGGTCATTTTGCCTGCGAAAAAAAACTATTGTCGCGCTCGCGTGGTGGTGTTGGTGGTGGTGGTAATAAAGGAGCGGTGCAGAGGGCGGGTGTCTTGCGCCGTGGTCACATAGGGAACGAAACCGCAAGATGACGAATATTGCGGCATTTACACTGCTCTAATGCATATAAGTGCAGGATTTACGTATTCATCAAGAAAGTTAAAGTATATTGATGTAGTAACAGGCGTTTGTTTCTTGTTTTCTAGAAAGTTTCGATAATTCGGCATTCGGTTAAATCGAACGTTTTTTCCAGTCCCGTGAAATCCAAATTAACGAGCTTTTACTGAGTCACGCGAATGCAGCTCGCGCACCTCGAGTAAAGCTTGAGAGGTCAAGTGCTATTTTTTGTGTCATTTTTTATCATCGCCATGGTTTTATTTCATGGCTACATTCTCGTGAGACATATAATGATTTCGTCTTAACAAATGGTAACATCTTAGTGGTCTCAGTGACACCCGATATGATTTATACATTTTGCATGCACAGCTGGCCGTACACCCAAAAAGCAGCATCAGAATGTAAGTCGATCGCTGTGCTTTCTCTGCGCTTTTGACCCTCGTGCAGAAGAGACATGCGGAGCGTGAGCGTGATGACGAGCTTCGGGCCCACCGACAGCGACAGGTCAGCTGGGGTCACCCACCACGGCACAGCGTTCTCCTGCAAGGTCACCCCTTCACACCACGTAAATACCTCAAAACGATCCCGCCATGATTTATTCTTAGTGCAGAAAGCTTCTGTAACAAGGGACGAAAGGAATGTAACGCACACAAACTTTTTTGTCTTACGCACACGCCTTTCATGTCATGTGTCTTGTAGAAAGGTATAAAGCTATGCGATTTATGCACGTGTGTTGACGGAGCCAAAGTCGTCATGGCCGTACAGAAGGCATCTCAACCAGCGATAACCTGCGACATAAAGACTGAAAGAAGAACGGTGCTAACTTAAGGAAGACGCTTTAAGAACAGGTCAACACGAACAGGACTTAGATATATATCCAATTTTTCTGTTTTAGAACCCGGGTTTAGAGCAAGCATACATACCAAGTTATCACGTGTCGTCACGGCCAACATAGAGGCGGCGGGTTTGTTACGTCATAGCCTATTGCGAGTCAACACTAGCGGCATGCATGCGATAAGGAAAGACTGGTGGTCGTTCCCTCCATCTCATTTGCGTCCCAAGATAATGATAATGATGGGCTAATGCGGCTGAGCTCAGACGCAGTAAGCTAATAATTTTTAGAGTAAACTTAATTGTTAATTATGCTTTTATATTTGAAACTTAAAATACACCTGCAGACATAGGTCGGCAAACTCACTCATGACTCGACTCACTCAGACTCAGATCTAGACGTGAGTGAGTTTGAGGCTGAGTGAATAATGAGGCTGAGTGAGTCCGAGTGAATAATGTTTTTATGAGTCTGAGTCCGACTAGCCCGGTTGAGAAAAGTTATATTGAATCTGAGTCCGAGTGAGTCCTTTTGAGGAAAATTTTGGTGAGTCTGAGTCCGAGTGAGCCCTAAGGGCAAAATATATTTCATGAGTGAGTCTGAGTGAGCTCCACATTTCTTGCCGACCTATGGTCCTATCTATCACCTCAACTTTAGCATTACTGTCAACCTTATGTCGGCTCACGTTTATACTCACGTCTACTCACACATACTTCCACGCGCTACCGTTCATACGTCGGCTCAATATTTATTGATCAGAGGCGTGAGTTGCGCGGGGAGAGGAGAAGGAGATGCCTTGACCTCACCCCCCCCCCCCCCCCCCGCAAACTCTTTCACGGGAAGTTATTGATAAAAATATCTCGTGAGTCATGTCTTTCAATAAAAAATGTCCTTACTGAATTGCAAACTCTGATAACTCGTATTTGAAGGTACGAGATCAAAATGTACTAAGTAGAGCACCGATTATGCGAGATAATGGTGTTAAAGAGCATTGACACTATGGCTGAAAAAGCTAATTACAGGCTAACGGACTCATGAGTCGACTCACTCAGACTGACTCGCACTCAGATCGACTCGTGAGTCTGAGGCTGAGTGAGTCTGAGTGAATTATATTTTGGTGAGTCTGAGTCCGAGTGAGTCCGGTTGAGAAAAATTATAGTGAGTCTGAGTCCGAGTGAGTCCAGTTGAGGACAAGTTTGGCGAGTCTGAGTCCGAGTGAGCCCTAAGGGCAAGATATGTTTCGTGAATGAGTCTGAGTGAGCTCCTCATTTTTTGCCGACCTGTGCCTGCAGATATAGCACGCTCAGGTACGTAGCTAAGCTTCTTACAGTCACACCAGTGACAACTTGCTGTTATTGAAATAGTTCTTTCGGGCGATGGACATCTTCTGCTCATTACATGCCCATGATTTGTTTTTTTTTTTTTGTTTTTTCGCTCACAGGGACAAAGTAGGCTGAGAGCTCTAGAATTTGAGGCGAAGGTTGAGCAGCGGGAAGGCTACCTCTCATCATCGGATCACGGCTGGTATCAACCCCTCCATATTACATCACAGGTGGGCGCATACGTGCACTCTTTCAACGCTTCGTAACATCATCGTCGGTTCACTTCCAAACATAATACCGTAACCCCCCTCCCTAGCCACCCCGTAATTTTAATTGCGATCGGCATGCGTTAGTGTTCTGCCTTACCGTATGTGCTCGCATATACTTCAGAAATATACAAAGAAAAGTTGATCTCATATGTTATACTCGGCTACAACCTAAAAAGAAATGTCAAAAAATGTGACACCAGCGTTTTGTAGTTGCGCGAGACCGGAAACAAGACTGTTAGCTGCCAGCCTCACTTCGTGTAACACTACAATTTGTAGTTGCTATCGCATTCATTGCTTCGCCCTTGCGATTAAACTGTGACTTTTTCTTAGGTTGTAACCGAGTATACCAACATTGCTTAGCATTGGGTAATATGGGCTATTGTTCGCTAATGCTGTCTAAATTGTTTACGATATCACCTAGTGGTACCTTACTTAGGCTAAATTATATCGGCTGGTGTTGGCTCAATGATGGTGAGTGCTGTCTAACGTGGGCTACCTGCTGTTATAACAGTGTCTTCATTCTAAATCCTTCCTCTCGTATATACGTACAACAACCTGAGTTTGGTCTGCCTGTTTTTTTTTGTTTGTTTGTTTGTTTCTCATCATGCAGAGTCGACACGCGTTTTATAACCGGAGTTCTGAAACCGCGTGCGCCTACTTGGAATTAATATTTGGAATATATTTTATTTATTTATCCATACTACCCACGGTGTCGTACGGCCTTATAGAGGATAGTGGTTACAAAGCAAAAAACAAAGAAATAATAAAGAAACAAATGTGTACAAATAAAGACCGCTAATTATACAATGTTGGCTGTGTGTAGTCAGAAAATGAAATACAATAGGTAAATGTATAAATGTAAGTTCTTTATCTAGTTGTACAGTACTAGCTAATGTTTGTCGAAAGAGCTGGTTATAAGTAATATATTTACAATGTACTGTGGAAGATGGTTCCAATCTAATGGTTTACGAGGCAACAAGATCGATAAAAAGACTGGGTTGTTACAAGATTCAATGCCAACCTTATGACGGTGATCAATTATGTGATGTGAAATGCACTGAGGTGTAAGAAAAGAGCGCGTGCTTAGTGACTCGTAGAGTCTCGAAAGTTCTTCGACGAAGTGGAGCTCCCAAACCCCCACTATCGCGCAGGTCTCGTCTAGCACCGTGGAGAGGAGTACGGGGGGCGCTTCGCTGCAGTTTTTGGATTTCACGTGGGGTGCCCCTGAGCGGGCACCAGCGCGGGGCTCCTACAAAGCCCGTGTTATGCCTGGCACCGTCGCCAAAGATGTTGGACTCGAGACTAAGCCTTTCTCCTGGTCTTCGAGAGGACCCCTCAAGCATCGTGATCCGACCATCACTCAGCAGTTCAAGCCGGCTACCGAGGCCCGAAGGGAAGGCGCGCTGTAAGTCTTAGAACCTCATCAAATCAAAAGCTGTCATACATTGCACAGTAGCACAAAGTGACAAAACAAATACTTAACGGGTTCTCGCAAGAAAAGCGCATAGTCTCGAGTTTGCGAAGGCCTTGAGTTAATACTGCGGTAAACAGCGGGTAACTATAGACGTGGACTTAAAGACAGCGCTCGTCTTTGTCTGTTCTTCGTCCACGTCCAGTTTCGCGCTGTTACCTCAGTGTCTTGAGCAACCATCTAACCCGACCTTCACTTAGTACACAACCTGAGAGCAGTTGCAGCCTTTGGGAGGTCTTTTTGTCTCACAACACCAGATTTCGTTGCCTTTCCTGAACGCTCTACGCGCGCCACTTTCCTGTAAACAATACCATGTCACGCTCACGACGCGCACGCCGTTCGAGACCTCGAAGTACCTGGCGCTAATTAAAGCAGGGAACCCACGGCAGATAGATTATCTTTGTTATGAGGCTTAAAATACGCTTCAAAGGGCGCAACTGCTTTCAGAGTGCACTCTGATGTAGCACCCTTTTGGGCGTATCTTATCTCCAAACAATAATTATGTTTTTCTTGAACCAGCTTTCCTGAATGCAATGCTCTAGCTACTTTCCCGTCGAAAAACTATATATCGTACGCCGATCCTCTCGCACCGTTCACGGCATATAGCCTTCCTTACATGCAATCCATAAGCAACAATGCCTCATGTGCAACTAAATATTGTTAGTGAAACTTTTTCCAGCGAACGTTATTACAGAGACAAGTTGAAGGCGTTATTCTGCTAAAGCCTGCTCTGAATGTATGATTTAAACGTCACTTGAAAATTTTCATTTTGACGTCGAGGAACAGCGGGTTTGTCATAACATACAAACACAACCTAAATCTTACCATAGTTGCCACCTGGCCCCTTAAGAACTACTATTACTGCCGTGTTCTCCGGCAGCGGTGGCGAACAGAAAATCGTTGTCCGAGGTGTACTGCGTACACAGTCTGAAAGTCAGTGGCTTCAGTGCTCGCTGGGAACACGTTAAAGGCGCATCGGTACGTTATTGGAGGACCGTTGCATTAATCATTAAAAGCTTTTTTTTCGGCGTTCCATCGCCCCGCTAACACGTCAGGCAGTCATCACGCATGGTGGGCTCGCCACAAATGTATTGCTGCAATCAGGGACGTAGGCAGAAATTTTTTTCGGGGGGGGGGGGGGGGGCACACCACCTTGATCTGAAGTGGGGGCTGAGCAGGCAGATGTGGTCGAGTGTCGTTTTGTGCTCCGTGTGACATGGCAAAAAAAAAAAAAAATTGTGGAGGGGCATGGGTCCGGTGTGCCCCCCCCCCCCCCGGCTACGCCACTGGCTCCGTACTTTGAACATATATATGTGGCGTTTTTTTTTTTTTTCAAAAAGAGGCAAATGCAGAAGCCGAAACTGGGCTAAATTTCACGGGAGCGTAAAGCACGCCTATCTTTAGCTTCTAAAACAGTTGGAATCAAAATGTGGCAATTCCTGATGGTAACGTGAACTCAAAAAGGCAGTTTCTAATCAAAAATGAGCCAAATCCTGCATCTGTTTCAATCAAACTGATCAACATTCATTAAGCCAGCGCTACGTCAACAATCTGGACCAAAACAACCTACATGGTCTCATCCAGTTTGTTTCATTTGTGTCCTAGTTACTTTGCTATCGTGTTTACGTTCCACAATTAGTTTTCTAGGGCGAGTTGACACTTACTGAAGGACATGTTATTGCAGGGCAAAACTAGAATATAAACAGTAAGAGGCCGACTTTCCTATTTCTATTTGAGTTGAGCGCTAGAGTATTATGTCCTCCTTTCGCTCCAAGACGGTATATTTGAAATAAAAGACATATGAAATGAAGATGTCGGGCACCGATCTATTCCTTGGAGAAGAAGTAATCCGAAACGGCGCGGCATAAAACGCGCTCAGAAGAAGAAGAGCCGGAGCACTTTTCAAGGCCTTCAGTAGATGCAAAGAACAAAAAAAAAACGCTGCCGACAATCCAGAACAGTGCGCCTTTTGCCACGAAGGACCACTCGCTCTTCAAGTCTAGTCATCGCCTTTACGCCCATGCGACGAAGGAAGGCGCCGACGGAAGCACAAGGATGATGTTAATTTTATCGAAAAATATTGCTATACCGTACATTCGAATCGTTCTAGACTTATTTTACGAGCTAACTCAATCCGAAATGAAATGTTCCGATCTATAAGAGCCAAATACAAATTTTACTCCTGAATACCGACGATAGTGGGCTGTATAAATTTTAGCCGCAATATATATTTGAGGTAGTTAGGGGGCAGGACCA
The DNA here is from genome assembly GCF_013339695.2 of Rhipicephalus sanguineus. Taxonomy (NCBI): domain Eukaryota; kingdom Metazoa; phylum Arthropoda; class Arachnida; order Ixodida; family Ixodidae; genus Rhipicephalus; species Rhipicephalus sanguineus. The sequence continues at coordinate 12,035,668 of NC_051180.1, read as the reverse complement.
CACTGGCAAAAAATTGTTGAAGCAGGCCCGAACATGTTGTCAGTAGCAAAAAAAAAAGTGCGTTTTTTTCACTTTCAGTTAAAGTGCACTTGGCTCTTTTAGAAAAAAAAATCGCCACAACCACAGCCGGGCACTGCACATGCGGCGCTTCCTGTTTATTTACAAAAATCCTCCAGCAACGATTTACCAGCAAGATTTTCCGTAAACTGAGGCATTTTCTTTACAATGCATGTTGTAATAAGCATTTGTTATATAACTGAGGAAATTGCTGTAAAACGAACGTTTACTAAAAAACAGCATAAATTGCACGAAACATGACTGAAAGGGTTTTTTTTCTGGCGCATATAGAGGAAGTTACGTAAGAGAGCATAAAAAAAAATTGGACACGCGTTTTTTTTGTTCTCTTTTAAGTAACTTTTACATAAAAGTCTACAGGGCGGATTGAAGCCGCCAGTGTGGAGACGCGAGGGGCCGTGCGCTGTGCATATGCACCCATCCATGATCATAAGCACGTGTGCAAGTGCAAGTCGTAACGCTGTCCGCAGTGCCCTCTTGGAAGTTGCGCACGTTTCTTTTTGTGCTCCACAAACTCTATATGTGTATTCATGGCACGAAAAAAAGAGAGATTCTCGTGTACCTGGCTGCAATCTTAAAAGAACCTGTCGTTCTCTGTCTTTCCGAAGGACGAGGCTGTCTTGGCGCAGTGACGGAAAGCGTGTTCTGACAAACATGCAGCTTGACGAGAATTTCGCTGTATGCGAGCTGCAGTAGCGTAGCCAGAATTTTTTTTATCGGTAAAGCGGGGGGGGGGGGGGGGGGTTCAACCTTACTTTATGCATGTCTGTGCGTGTGTTTGTATTCGTGCTTGTATATTTGCGCATGCAAAATTAAAAATTTTTGGGGAGGAGTTGACACCACTGAAATCATTTTTGATGTATTTAGTTAGAACGAGCGATGCAGTGATAGCATGGAGAGCTTGTTTCCAGCCTGTAAAATACGATGTCATATACTGGGCTGTGGGTAGCAAGGCCCCAGAGTCAACAACCAGCTAGTTATGAAACTCTATTCGGTCACTTCGCTTATTTGCACTTCTACATATGAAAGGAATCAACAAACAGAGGCGTCTTCCCGTTAGAACAAGCACCTGAAGCTCAGGCCCCTTCAGTTATTTGCATGCAGGCAATCAATAATGATAGAGCGTCTTGTCGTGAAAAAGAATCGCCTGAAGCTCCGGCTTAACAGAGAATAACTCAAGGTTGACAACGGTCCGTTTCAACTGCTTGCGAACAATTTAAACATTTGTTTTCTCGTTGTCGCGAGAAAGAAAAAGCATGAGCTCTGGGGCGCTGCTTTGCAAAATATCATCGATGGCTGTGAATTGTTCGTTTTAAATGAACTGTGAGCCACCCTTCCCAAATGAGTTGTTTGCGCAAGCAGTTTGTCGGAAATAATTGAGGGACGGTGTAGAGCAGCCGTCTCAAGCATGCGGCCCGCTGGCTTTTCGCTAGCGACCCGGCCCTCACATGGCATGTCTTCGTCCCGTATTTTAAGTGAGTAGCACTTTAGTGGCCGCGGCTTGTCATCCACCCACCGTCTCATGTCGCATGGCCACTCAGTGGTCAGTACAGACCAGTGCAAAATAAACTAATAAGGTCTAAAATGATATAAACTACAGAAATAACCAAAAATTAATCGCAATAATTTACCTGAAATCGCGAAAAACGCTTCTGAAACATGCTGCTGACACCCGCGCCGCGCGAGCGAGGGCGCCACCGCCTCGGCAAGTGCGCGATTGACGAGGCGGTGGCAAGCGCCAATGGAATCGCTGGGCTGCTCGTGCTCCGCACTTCCTCAGGTTTCACGATAGTGGAGCGCGGGATATAGAACTACACCAAGACATACACAAATGAGAACGACATTAGCGCAGGATTTCTTTTTTTAAACTTTCTTAGCGTGTTCGTGAGCCTGCAGTCAGCAACGGACAGCTGTCCCCACCAGAACGGGACTTGGCTGCCAAGGCTTCTCTTCGAATGGTTTTGGCTCAAATGTGATTTCGTAATGGCCCAAGGTTGCCGAAGGCCATGTTGCTCGCCGCGAGAAGGTACTCTACCTGGTATCTCGCTGCCTACTCCTCCGCAATATCGTTTTTTTCCCTCCCTCCCACTTCGGGAGAAAGAGAAGTGAATTTGCTTATCCACATATGAGATACGCGAAAAACTTTCTTTCAAATGGCAACGCTAGCCGTCATTTCGTTCAAAGTACCCCCCCCCCCCTTTTTTCAACCTACTGTTCCGGCCCTTGGAGGACTAAGTTTTGTGACTGCGGCCCGCCAGCTGAGATGAATTTTAGACCTCTGGTGAAGAGGCACCCATGCGGTAACTGACGCCTCTGCGCCATCCCTTTCGTGTTGTGTAAAGTACGAGGGGGTTCAGATGAAGATGTGTGTTTTCTCCCAAAGGCGCACTGTGCTGCCACGGGCGACACTCTTTCCAGGTACAGCGGCTCTTCATCGGCGCATGAAGAGTCTTCAAGAGCGACCGAGCCCAAGCTGACCGGTCCTGTTGTGTTGAATACTAACCTGCTTCGCTCGGCGACGTCGGATAACGATGATGCTCACCAGGACATCGGTTCGCCGGGCAGCTTGCCTGAGGAACTCGACACAACGTCTCCTCCGGTAACTTATTTAACTTCCGGCTATCTTTCAAGCACTGCAGGGCAGGGCTGGGCAGTATCGCGATACAAGAGTATCGCGATAGTATTTCAGAGATACTTTTAAGTATCTGTATTTCTGTATCGAGATACATTTGAAAAATGTATTTGTATCTCAGTAGTGAAATACTTTTACGATGTATCGCTTGTATCGCGATACAGTGCAGGACACGGGTATCTCGTTACATTTTCTTTTTGTCGGAAATGAGTTTACGCGTGTTTCCAAGGGGGTATGACGGTTTCTTTTTTATTTGTTTTTGTGCCAAGACAAGCAAAGTGGCGCTGCCGGTCGCCGACAGAAAGGGCGGCGATTGTTTCCCCTCAAGCACAGAAAGGCCATTTGGTAAAGCGCGCGACGCCGCAGACGGCAGAATCGCGGAGGCAGTGTTGTCGGCCTCTGTCGACGAAAGACGATGTCTCTCAAGGCCAGTGCAGCTCGCCTAGTTTTTTCGGGCGGCAAGCCATTACTTCGTGACCCCCCGCGCGAATACCGCCTTGGAACAGAGACTATGCAATGCTTCGCGTATGTTAAACGGTCTTCTGTGGTACCAGGCTCCCCACCGCCGGAGGCGACTTAGTTTGTTGCGGCTTGCTGAAATGAGTGCTGGTAGCGTCGGTGGTGGTGACACCTTTTCCGGCCTAGGCGACCAGTGCTTGCAGTAGTTTCTGATGGGGTGCTCTGAGTAGGTGTCCCTGTTTCCACATCTGTATAGAGAGCTTGCAGGAGCGATTTGGGAAGGCTTACACCCTCTCACCACCAAAGAACGTGATTTTAAGAAGCCAATTTTTGGATTGTGCAGTTTTGACATACAGGGCTCCATTGCGCGTATGTAATTATGACCGGCCTATATGGGCAGCGGAATCCTCAGCCGTCCGACCCGGCGCCGACCGGGCCAGACGGGTGAGGATTCCGAAGATGGGGACCGACTTGGGCTTCTGAGCGGTCAGAACAACCCACGCGAGGGAGGAAGTGTTTCGGTATCTAGATAGCCCGAGAAGAGATGTCGCCGCGCTCCAGGGCTATCCGGCTATGAAGGCGGTATTTATTCACTCTAGCACGAATTTGTGCCCGTCTGCAGCGCTAGATAAACTTTTTTCTTTCGCGAGTCTTGTGCTGAGGCCGAATCGACGCTGTCTAGAAGACAGCCTGCTTGAGAAGCTCACACAGCAACCTACTCAGCAAAGCAGATCTTATGTGCAAAGTAATGCATACTTTTTCTCAATTCACTGGTGTTCACTCGTGATCCGAGTGATTTGCTTAAAGTATACGTCGATTTCGGTGCCCAATGCTTGTTACTGTTGCTGTGAAATAGTGTACTTTTTTATTGCGATTGATATGTATAATTATGTCATTATTACTAATTATGTACTTGGTAAGCCGCCCCTCCCCTCTGCGATGTCTTAATGGTGCTGAGGGTACTGTAATAAATAAATGAACTGAAAGTTTGAATGCACTGCAACTTTATTTACACCATTATGCTGCACTTATAAATGTCCTTTGCGGAGTATGAGCATCCCTGAAATAAAATAGAAGTATTCTAGTATCTGTATTGCTGTATCTGTATTCCGGAATATTTTTTTCTTCATATTGCAAAATTATCACCGAAATATCCCGTTACGCTAAAGGCAAATGTATCTCAGTATCTGTATTTTAGGCTTCCGGTCCACGTATTTCGATATCTGTATTCCGGAATACTTTTCCGAGTATCTCTGCCCAGCCCTGCTGCAGGGGAAGAACACTTATTCATTATAAATTGTCAAATATTTTAGTCCTCAAAGAGAAAGAAAAAACATACTGCGTTGCACAGATCTCGTTTTTTTAACCCTTTTTATGCATATTGTTTCCTTCCATCTGTCAAGTGAATTGAGTAATATCTGTAACAGAGACAGTGGACACAGGGCTTGAATAAGAGAAAAGAGGAAGACTACGAAGGGTGATCACTGCCCTCGCCGCTAGTTAGCCCTTGTGCTAGGCAAACCCATGTTCAGTTGTGTCTACTCCTACCAGTAAAACACCCCCATTTGAACAAGTGGAGGCGCTGGAGTCCTTTGACCATCATCCTGGAACTGCGAAGCCGCAGACTGCCACAAGGGCTAACTATAGAGGCGCTGGCAGCGATAACCCTTCGTAGTCGTAAAATATGCTCTGCTTTTGTAGGGTGTTTTGGTAATATACCGTTCCGTTTACGCTACGATATTACCGTTCCGTGTTAAATATGTACCACGGTACTAAAACGTTTTAGCTGCGCGAGTTGTTCCATGCGTAAGGCAACATGACGCGATGATTACAGTAGCCAATACTGTTCTCGCAGATTAAAATAGTGACGTGATGTGCATGATGGTGCAGTATTTCCATACTTACTTTACGGCAAACAGGCGCTGCTAAACGACCCTATTATCTACGTAAAACGACTTAAATGGTTAGTATGTTTGTGAAATTTACCGTCCCAAGGCGGCTCAGGCTATGAGAGACGCCGTAGTGGAGCGATCAGTATAATTTGGACCACCTGGGGTTCTTTAACGTGCGCTGGCATCGCGCACTACACGGGCCTCGAACACTTCGTCTCCATCGAAATGCGACCGCCGCGGCCAGGATCGAACGTGCGTGTTTCGGGTCGGCAGCCGAGCACCGTAACCACAAGGCCATCGCGACGGCTCACGAATTAAATCGCGGCAGCTATAGGAGGAACAATGCCTCATGCTGCTTTATGTAATAAGCACGGTTATTATTGAAAGTCACCGTGATATCCGTAACTTAATGGTACACCGTTTCTTAATTGATGCGTTCTCTCGCACTCTGTCCTGTCGGTCAACGCTCGAGTCCTTTTTCTTTATGCAACGATCGACATCGGTAGTTTCATTGAAAAATTTGCAGTTCAAGCCTTCTGCGGGAGAAGAACCAGGGACTTACCACTTCGCTACAGAAAGGGAAGAGGAAACGGAAACGGGGGAGGAAAAGGCCGAGGATGAGGAGGAGCATAAGGAAGAGGAGGATAAGGAGGAAGAAGAAGAGAATGAGGAGAAACAGGGCGGAGACTCCGATGACGAGTGTAAGGTAAGAGCCGGCGTGCAAGCTTGATGGGTAGACGCCATCTGCGACGAAATCGCATCGGTCTCAATAGGCTGTAAGTGAGTAGTATAGAAGGTGGCGCGGAAAGTTAATGATGAATTTTAACTTCCACGCTGATCACCTACCAGCTAGCTCACGTTTGTTCCCTGCTTCATTTTCCCGCATAACATGGACTGAGCATGCCAAAAAAAAATAATAAATCGGGAACGAGGACAAGAAAGATTTATTAAGTCATCGTTCGGTCGAGCTGGGGAAAAAATCGCGCCAGCACTAACGCGAATCGCTGCCGGCGGCAAGTTACCTTCTCGTCCACTTTACTTTCTTCACATTTATATCCCAATTATTACAAATAAGACCCCCCATACTTTCTTTGGCATTATTGTCTGTTAGTTCTCATTATTATTGTGTCTAACAAAAGAAAATATGAGCCCTTAAAAGTAATCTTTCCTTCAAGCAACCTCTCACACTGCATAAAATACAACAAGCGCCGAATACACCTCATTGCCAAGTGTGCGGTTCCATACCGACTCTATCCCACACATACTGGCACTGCCCCAGAGCCAACACGCCACAGCGCCCTAACATACTTACAAGGGAGGCCTGGGTTGCGAATCTGGGCGAAACCACCTCCTCGTGGGCAACTCTCCTTAATCATATACTAACCATCTTAGGGGAGGTCAGTAAAGCCTCACCCTAGAGCTCAGACCCGGACTTAGGTTTCGAAAATAAAAGTTTTTTTCTCTCTCTCTCTCTCTCAAGCATGGCTTGAAGTGCGCGAGCTGCGTGCTCACTTCGTCCTTGCGAAAGTGTGAAGCCGAGGCGATAAAGAAGCGTCAGGAGATCTTCAAAAAAATTGTTAAACATGGATTAAGTAGTGGCCTTGCTTGCGTATTAATTTCATTTATTATACCCTCAAGACAGCTCAAAGCATTACAGAAAAGTGACTTGCAGGTCATGTGAGAGGTGGTACAACACAATGAGTAACATTTGACGTACACAATTCAATAGGAATGCAATCAGTGAAAAAAAAATGAAGAAGCTATTACATGGTATTCAAGAAATACAAGAGATGCAATATAGACAAGAAATAGAGAAATAACAAGACGTACAGGTCAATAAAATTGAATTCCATTTAGTAATGTTTTCTAAGGCACCACGAAACATGGAACTGTAATTGATAGATACAATGTTTTCGGGAAGGCGGTTCCATGTCCGAGGAACGAACAAAGATAATACAAAAGCTCGAATGTGAGCGAGAAGTTTACTGATGTTTTGCATTAGAAAACATTGATAACAGAAATAAGATTGACATTCGCGTTTGAAAAAAATCCCGGCAGATCCCACGCATTCTTGTATTCGTGCCACACTGACAAAAGGAATGGCGTTCAATGATTAATGCTGAATGCCATTTGTTTCGGCGGAAAATACTTGATGGCATTTCACCTGATGATCACCATAACAGTGATTTCTAAAGAGAGCAATTTTAGGGTAACAAAGAAATAAACAAGGATTTTACAGGTCTTATCTGTGGCCACACCTATAGTGAAATGTAGAAATAAGAATACTGTGGTGTCATTACCTTGAATTTGTTGTTGTCCTTTACAACCTTAGGAGCAATCATAGTAGCTTCGGTCGTTGCATGTTGAATCCAAAGTCTAGAAAATAAAGGGGACCATGAGCCGATGCGAAGCCGGAGCACTTGCACGATCGCGTTCCGTTGGCGTTCGTTGGGCATGCTACGACCTCGCGTCGTGGAATGCGAAGAGGGACGCTACGCGCGTCGTATCTTCCATCTAGCCTGGCCGTTAATTCTCACAGGGCGAGCGGGGAACGCGGTCGACAGGCGGGTGAGAGGGGGGCAGAGTAGGAGAGGAGAGAGAAGGGGAGGGGACGCGCATGCGCTCGAGCTCATCGCGGCGGTTGCGCAGGAGAGAATTTCGGCATGTCTAGCCCGCGTTTCAGAGGAAGAGCGGAAAGGGGGAGGGGAGAGGGGAAGTGGAGAGGGGGATGGGAAAGGTAGAGGGGTAGAGGACAGGGGGAATGGTGAGGGGGAGTGGAGAGGAGGTGATGGGGAGGGTATACGCATGCGCAGTAAAGGTGGTCACGCCGCACACCACCACCACCACCACCGGATTGAGCTCCGCCTTAAGATACTTCGCATCTAAAACATGGCGCTGTCATGTCGAAGTCATTGCAATTCTGGATTGAATTTCGCTATAGTGCAACTAGGGAATAACGTGAGCTTTGTCATGCATAAAATACGCTTTACATGGTAAGCGCTATTCAAATGTTTCATGTATACTGAAATGAGCAAGCTTTGGCGCTGAGAGCGCGCATTTCTCAGTCTAATCAGTTCTGGCGGAGGTATTAGGTGGCGAATGGCGTTAAGGCGAATGTCATTTGGTTTGCCCGTGAGACACCGCGCAAACGGCGTTAACTCTCAAGGCCTAATGCCATTTTTCGTGCCGTGTGGCACGGACATCATTCGTTCTTGAACACTGTGGCAGAACAGCACAAAAAAACGGCACAGTTAACACACAGAACACAGCGCTGTGTTCACTGTCCCGTTCTGTGCGCTGTTCTGCCACAGCGTTGACAAGCTAGCGCACCTAGAAACCCGTGGGCATTATCATTCCTTCATTACAGCGAGGATAATCCCGTGTTCCAAGGATTTTACAGCGAAAACTGTTATGAGGTCGCAACAACGGCCGTTTTTGGCGCCGTAGTTTTCCGCCGCCGCCGGTGTCCGTAACCGCTATCGCGCGAAATAAGAAAAAATACTCAGGATGGGACGGGGTTCGAACCTGGGCCCTCTGCATGAGAGCCCAGTATTCTACCTCAGAGCCATGCCGGTGCATGAGACTAAAAAAGACCCTATCAAAGACCCTATCAAAAAAGACCCTATCAAAGACCCTAGCAAGGAACCACACTCAATAATAACAATAATAATATCCCGGGTTTCACGTCCCAAAATCACGATATGATTATGAGGGACGCCGAACCGCATTCAGCAAAGTGCACATAATGCCTTACAGATGTGTAGCTGGTACATCGCTTCTCCGCAGAATGACGAATAATGGCGTAGTGGGTGCTTCCCAACTTCACAAAAATTTATTCATGGCGTAGTGGGTACCTCGCTAGTGTACTTGTATTAGTAACAACAAGAGAGTTTATAACGGGCTCAAGAAATGTCGCTCTTCCAGCTTTCGCTCCGCGCCGCGCTTTCCGCGCAGGTCTGGCGTTTTTTCCTCGCATCAAGTCCCCTGAACTTCTACATTCATTACAGGAGGCTCACGCAGAAGAGGGGGAAGCTGAAGAAGAGAAAGGCAAGGAGGACCACAGAAAGAAGAGAGAGAGAAAAGGAATCAAAGTGGCCGTAGTCGTCCCCGTGGCGGTACGCTCTTACGTTCAAAGTTAAAATTCCGTAAACTTGCATTGAATTTCATCGCAAGGTTAAAGTGCGTGCAATACCGATAATAATATGGCATCATATATCACATGCCCAGCGCCATCATCGAAGTGCATAATGCATAAACAGTGACATCCGGGCATTACGGTGGGCGCCGTGCTAATATCTTTCCTTGGTCTGCGGTTAATCCCAGAAGTTGCCTTTCATTCGCTCATTCACTGTGCTGAAGTGCTTATTCCTAAGCAGCTCTGACACTAGCTTTATTCACTTATGTATTTTGATGCAATGCACGTTTAACACTGCGACCAATTAAGAATGAGAAGACTCTCACTCAGAGCCAATTAAAAAGAAATATTCTGGAGCCTGCAGATTTTCTTTTTCCCCCCACTGTCCATTACTTCGAGCCTATATCTGGCGAGCTGGTGAGTGCATTGCATATGCTTATGAATTAAATTATGGAGAGGTAGTAGACATTCACTGCTTCAGAACAACTTTGTTGCTATACATTGGTGATGCATCATACAGTCACAGCTGGCCCATGAGACTTCTTGAAAGCAGCCTCTCTGCTTTACCACGGCTAACGCTTTTCGTTTAATCGATTCCGTATTCATTCCTTCCAGGAGGCTCACGAAAAAGAGAAAAGCAATGAGGGCCACAGAAAGAAGAAAGAGAGAAAAGAAAGCCAAATGGCGGCTGTCGCACCCGTGGTAGTGTGCCTTCGCGTTCAGCGTTAGAATGGCGTAAACTTCCATTTAATTACATAGCAATGTTGAAAGCGTGTGCAATGCCGATGATATGACGCCACAGCGCATGCCCAGTGCACCGTCAAAATGCATATTGCATAAACACAGTGAAATCCGGGCATTACTGAGTGTGCATTGCAAATATCTTTCCAATAGTATTGAAAGTTGGGCTTTTTGGCTTTTGCTCTTACCTTTGTGTGTTCTTCGCTGCTTCAGAACAGTCTTTCGGTACATTGGTTATGCTGCTGCACTTCTCGAGCTGGAGCGGATACCTTTTTGCCTGCCCCTCTCGTAGCACTATTCTTACTTTTTCTTTAGGTCGCCAAAGCATCTGGGAAAAAATACTCAAAAAAGTCTGAAGACGCAGAGAACAGCGACAGCGAGGCTTCTGCCGGACAAGTCGACGAAGGGCGAAACCCAGAGACTGGAGTCTCTGACGCTGTCTGCCCACGGGATGAACTCTCTTCTTCTGAATTTATGTCAGCGAAAGATAAGCATGCGCCATCGAGGTCTAAGCCTAAGGCAGCTGCCTCCATTGTATCGCCACCGTCCCGCACCGAGCTCACTTCAGAACAAGAAGAAGAAGCGGATAAAGCTGGCGAACAAATGGACAAGGAACTGCGCGACCTAGAGTTGACCACCGTGGAACTCTATCCCGAGAGCAGGCTGGTAATTCTGCTGGCGATCCTTTGTCTAATCTGGATTATATTTCTCGTACTGTCGGCAGCGGTCAAGCACGGCCTGCCTCCAACAACGGACGAAGAGTCCACAATAGCCACATTGGTCACAACGACACAATATCCTACTTGGTGGACCCCTGTGACGCAAGTGACACCGTCGACCAGTTCCACCAACACCTCAACAACGCAACAACCGCTGCAAGGGAATTTCATATGCTCGAGCGATTACTGCCAAAGGGAAGGCAACTACCTGCGCGCTTTGACCACTCATTCCACGAAGGAAGCATGCGAAAACTTTTACGAGCACGTTTGTGGTGCTTGGAAGAAGGTCGCTTCTCGTATAATCCAAAATGTGGCAGGCGCAGCAGTTTTCCACCGACACTCTGCTGCAGGCGTCCATGGAAACTCAGTTGTTGGCCTTCATAAAGGACAGGGCGCACGCGGACGTCACTCCCGCCCGAAAGCTCTACAATATGTGTATGAACAGAGGTGCGGCGAATGCTGCGCTCTTGGACGCAAAGAAGCTGCTCCGCCAGTGGGGGTCAGACTGGCCGCAGAAGGACAGCGCTAACATCTCTCCGACGGACGTGTGGCACTTTGCTGCCAAGCTGATGCAGGTGCTGGGCGTGCCGTCACTCGTGGGAATCGAGATTGGCCTCGACCCGTGGAACATCGACCTGAACATCATCGAGCTGGGCCCACCGAGAACAGTGTTCTTCTCTAAGGACGTCTCGGAACCTCGGGTCATGAAACTTTTCAGTGACGCGACGCGCACCGCAGCTAAAGCGCTGGACCCGAACGACGCAAGCGCTGCCAACGCAGCAGCCAAGGACGTCAGCATCGCCTTAGCCAGTATCTCGCTTCTCCAACTTGACGATCTGGGAACGTCGCCTCTGGATTTCCAGGTGATTAAGTTCACTTCCTTGGGGAAAGGCGTGCAATACTTTCTGCGAACCGTCTTCGCGAATATCGTGACACTCGATACTAGCACCCGGCTTCTGGTCCACCGAAGTCCGCTGGTACGTCGAGAGCTGGACGAAACGGTGAATAGCTTGCCTCCTCGCGCCATGCTCAACTATCTGGGCCTGCTCGCTCTCGTGGCGCTGTCTCCATTTCTGCCGGAGCAGCTGAGTTCTCTCCGCGTGCTCCATTCGGTGCACACGCTTGGACGGGCCGAGATCGGGAGCAACGACGTCCTGTGTCTGCGCGCTGTGAGCCAGGCTTATCCTGCTTGTCTGGCAACAGCGTCGCAAGCGTTATACAAGAACACGCACCGGTCCGTGTGGCTGTCGCAGCTCGAGTCCCTGTTTGTGGGATACGTGCGCAACGTCGTGTGGATGGACAATCTGACGTCCTTGTTCGTGCGCTATAAGATGCAGCACCACCGCTTGGCGCGCTTTTTTCCCGTCTGGCCTTTGGGCGACTGCAATTCTACGACCAGAGCAGCGTCTTCCAAGGCCATTAACGCCTTTGTGGACGCCGTCAGACTGCGTCAAACACAGGAGCTTGAACAGGTACGTTTAGTTGGTTTAATCCACTGAATCGATGTTAGGCCTTCGAGACGTCAGAACCATATACACGCAAAGAAGCGATGAGAAATTTCTAATATGTTCTCAGTATTTTATTTGTGAGACGAAGGCAGCTTACTGACGCATCATCAGAAAACCTTTTTCTATAATTGTGCGAATCGTATCACCATACGCGTTATTCGAAGGTCGCAGGTTCGGTCCCTGCCCGCGGCAAGCTATCTTTTCGTCCACTTTTCTTTTTTCGCATTTACATTACATTTACTACTAATAACGTCCCCTATACTTTCCTTGGCATTATTGTCTGTTAGTGCTCATTAATATTGTGTATAACAAAGAAAAACGAGCCTTTAAAATTTCCACTCTTTCCTTCATTCATAGCGAGGGTCTCGTTCTGGCAGACTTGGTGCTTTCAGGTAGTATGCGAGGGATTATTGGTCAGCTGCCAACTCGTAATAAGTTCACGTGCTACGTGACGCCAACAGGCTGAAAAAAGAGTGTTCCACACTCTGCCGCCACGGCTGCGATCGGCGCTAACTAACACTCCTACGTTTAAATACACATATATACCCCATAAAGTGGACGGGGGGATGGCCGCCGCGGTAGCTCAGTTGGTAGCATCGGACGCGTTATTCGAAGGTCGCAGGTTCGGTCCCTGCCCGCGGCAAGCTATCTTTTCGTCCACTTTTCTTTCTTCGCATTTACATTACATTTACTACTAATAACGTCCCCTATACTTTCCTTGGCATTATTGTCTGTTAGTGCTCATTAATAGTGTGTATAACAAAGAAAAACGAGCCTTTAAATTTTCCACTTGTTTCCTTCATTCATAGCGAGGGTCTCGTTCTGGCAGACTTGGTGCTTTCAGGTAGTATGCGAGGGATTATTGGTCAGCTGCCAACTCGTAATAAGTTCACGTGCTACGCGACGCCAACAGGCTGAAAAATGAGTGTTCCACACTCTGCCACCACGGCTGCGATCGGCGCTGACTAACACTCCTACGTTTAAATACACATATATACCCCATAAAGTGGACGGGGGGATGGCCGCCGCGGTAGCTCAGTTGGTAGAGCATCGGACGCGTTATTCGAAGGTCGCAGGTTCGGCCCCTGCCCGCGGCAAGCTATCTTTTCGTCCACTTTTCTTTCTTCGCATTTACTACTAATAACGTCCCCTATACTTTCCTTGGCATTATTGTCTGTTAGTGCTCATTAATATTGTGTATAACAAAGAAAAACGAGCCTTTAAAGTTTCTACTTCTTTCCTTCATAAAAGTTAAAGGGACACTAAACAGAAAAAACGACTTTACTCATATTAGTAAAGTACTCTTTCTCGATGCCAAAAACACCACGCTTGCTGCGAGAAGACGCAGAAAACGCGCAAAAACAAAATGTGGGTGGCGACGCCACCTTGAAGTTTCCGCACCATTCGCCGTGACGTCACATGTTTTGATAGCGCCTACTAGAGACTGCGTAGTCCTAATCGGTAAAAATGAAGTGCATTGCCTTCTGAGGGGGCCATAGACTTAACATGCCAAATTTCGGGTAATTTGAAGTCACGCGGGGAGATTCGGCGCGAAATTTTAAAATGAAACATTGAACTTGATTTTCTCCTCTACTAATAAACCTATCATGGCGAAAATTAACGACATTAGAGTTCTCAGAGCACAATTTATCGATCTAAACCAATTCATTGTTTCTCTTTTAGTGTCCCTTTAAACAAAACGGTTCTGCAATTGCGTTGATGCTAGCTATGTAGAAGTGACTTCGGTAGAAGGAACACATATCACGCTTTCACAAAAAAACATGTATGTATATGCACAGCATATATGCGGTGTACAGCATGAATGTGCATGTGTGGATTGGCGACAGTTAGTCACAAGAGTTAATGGAGAATATCTTAGTAACCTGCGACTCGCTGTCTTGCTGAGTAACTCAGAGAACGAATTGCAAATCATGATTACTGAATTGGACAGGCAAAGCAGAACGATGGGTCTGAAAATTAACGTGCAGAAAACTAAAGCAATGCTCAACAATGTCGAAAAAGAACAACGGTTTGCGATAGGTAACGAAGCACTAGACGTAGTAAAGGAATACGTCTGCTCAGGGCAGGTACCGCAAATCCGAACCACGAGACATGTGGCGTTGACATACCACGGGCCGTGGTATACGGGTGTGTGCCACACGTGATTGGTGGAAAGGATTTCATGACGTACGCGACAGGAAAGTCGCGCTATTCATGTCATGACTGCCAATCGTGTTCGTCATGCAAGTGCGGCGGCTAGATAGATAGATAGATAGATAGATAGATAGATAGATAGATAGATAGATAGATAGATAGATAGATAGATAGATAGATAGATAGAAGATAGATAGATAGATATAGATAGATAGGATAGATAGATAGATAGATAGATAGATTAGATAGATAGATAGATAGATATAGATAGATAGATAGATAGATAGATAGATTAGATAGATAGATAGATAGATAGATAGATAGATAGATAGATAGATAGATAGATAGATAGATAGATAGAGATAGATAGATAGATAGATAGATAGATAGATAGATAGATAGATAGATAGATAGATAGATAGATAGATAGATAGATAGATAGATAGATAGATAGATAGATAGATAGATAGATAGATAGATAGATAGATGTGCACAAATAATTTAATGCTAATAGGAACCGTCCCCAGTTGCCTCTTGTATGTTTTCTCTTTCCCGCAGCTTGTAAAGCCTCCGCTGCAAGCGAGCACCGGCTCACCGTTGTCGGTGTGGCCCGGTACCGGCTGTGCCTGCAGTTGTTTCAGATCCCCGCAGGGCTGGTCAATGGGTCGGTGCCGGCCAATAGCAGCGTGTTCGCGCTGCACCTATCGCGCCTGGCGGTGCGGCTGTATGCAGCGCTGGCGCAGCTGCTTTACGAAGGCACCGTGTACGAACGCGAGATACCGCTCTATTTCACCGAGGAGGCGGAACGCACGCTCGAGGACCTGCTCGACTGTTTGGTGTGCGACGCGCGGCGTCGCTTCCCGCACGGCCTCCGAGCGGAGCGGGTGCGCTACGCTCTGCTGGAACAGGTACGCCCCGCCCTTCTTGCAGGAAAGCAGCGCCCTTTCATGAGCCGGAACACCTACTGTGGTAGCCTATCGACCGTGGTTCAGCGCTGCTGACCCGCTGTAGACGCTGCATCGATTCCCGGCCACAGAGGCTGTATCTTGATGATGAGAAATGCAAAAACGCTGTATAATATAGATTTAGTTTCACGACAAGGAACCCCAACGCGCCACCTTGACGATGACGACATCTCTTCGTCAGGTAGTGCGATCACGGTTTTTTTTTTTTAGGAAAGGACCTCCTTGTTCATACTTAGCAAACGGCACTCATTTGTGGAGGTGGATTTTGTGTAGCATCTCCAGTAGAGAAGAATTATGTAGCGTCAGCTTGCACTTTTCCTTGCATCGATCCCACGCTCCGGACGCAGTACACTCGCAGAAAGTTACGATAACACCTGACTTGCATGCTTTCTACAGCCAGTGTGGTGGAGGCCCCTGTGCAAGCTTAATATTCAGGAAAAGCCCACCCCCCCCCCCCCCCCCAAAAAAGACAATAAAAGAAAGACGAACAAACAAGCTAATCGTGGGATATAAAGTACCTCGTCGCGCTTCGATCACCTGGCTCTCGAAGATGCAATCCTTTACTTCCTTTGTGAGTGCCAAGGAGGCACTCACTGTGGCTGATTGGCTGGTCGGCAGGTTTATGGGTTCTAGTCCCGAAAAAAAAAATTCCCGCTACGCCACTGAAACGAACAAATATACGTTGTTTTTCCGCGTGCAACCCACCTGCGAAGATGGTTTCACGGCAGCGCGGTACTGGTGTGCCATGAAACCACGTTTTCAAAGGGAGTTCGCACTGCTGTGAAGCCACACCTCAAGGTGAAGTTTGCATTTCCCCCCCCTGTTTGAAATGTTTAGTTTTCAAGCGATATAGACGCGCTAATTATGGCAAATCCCAAAACGTAACGCATTTTACTACGCAGAAACCGGCGCCTTCAACAAAGAAAGAAACAATGCGTGGGTACAGCACCCCCCACCCCCCAAAAGAAAAAAAAAAGTCTGCGCCCACATCATGTTTGCGGCACTGTATTTCTCTTTATTTTTCTAACATGTCAGCATACCATATCGGCAAGAATGGTTGCCGTCAAAATAGTCTCGCAATCGCTCGCGAAATCTTTGTCCGGCTTCCTAACAGCTATACGACCAGTGCGAATAGATTTGCATCGATCCGACACTAAAGTATAACTTTGATGGCAGACAGACGTCGAAGCAGCATTGGTATAGATTTAACAGGTCTAGCCTCATTGGAATAGAGCAAACTTAGAGACAGGGACACAGAAGGCAATACAGCACAAGTTCTAACCTATAGGCGCAGCAGTAGACGGCAGGTCACCGTGGGATATGTGTGCCGCTAAACGGTTATCGGGTCATGCACGCGGCCTGGACTAAGCACCACAAAAGTGGCGAGCGGGACTACCAAATAGTTCGTCTCTGCACTTCCACAACAGAATGGTTTTAGTTGCAGAAATAGAGGCATTTTGGGCGAATTGGTGTTGCATAATGTTTTCCTGAGCTAGCTCAACTCGGGAAGAGTGAAGGAACCAAGAAGCTAATAGAGCTATATATAATGCAACATGTTTAGCTCGCGTGAATGGGGTTGAAAAGCGCAACGCAAGATAGCAGAAACCGCTTGCAGGCAGCCAAAGTTTCGCTTCACACCACTGTGACAACGCACAGCATTGTCGGGGGGCCTCAACCGCCGCTATATTTTAGACGTTATACGCTGACCGACAACACTGGACAAGAGCCTGTAAACAAGTTTTGCGTGCCCGCTATAATCCCGCTATTCTAACTATTCGCCCCGAAAATACTCCATACTAATTACCATTCGTTTCGAATCAAGAAAATGATATTTGCATGAGTCTAATCATACGAGATTATTGGTTATGGCAAATGCGGAAGCCTACTAGGGGATGTAGAACTCGTGAGAGACAAATGTCGTCTTCCTATCGTTTGCAGCGCTAAGCTAAAAAGAACATTTGTACGGATTTCTCGGAAGGAAATCTTCCCAGTTGACGAAAAAAAATCGCCAATTGGGTCGTTGGAAGAATATTCCTCCCTTTCATTAGCTGTTTAGATACTTGGAATGTGTGAAAGTTTTGCTACATATAATGGGACCGCAGACAAGGCAAAAACGTTCATGAGCCGTGCTCTATGGTGCCCACTTAAAGGGACTGATGATTTATTTTTTTTAGCACTTCATCGTCGTACTCCGCGATCATAGTTCGATTATTAAAATAAGAAATGAAGGTCATAATTCCATTCTTAAATTGACATGAAGGCGAAGTCATGTTTTCCAAAGCTTTTAATTTTTCCTGCTTAAGCCGCATTGGCTCAACAAAATTTCCTGAAACGCGGCATGAATTCCCTGGCTCTTTTTGAGGGTAATGTACTTCATTTTTGCCGGTTAAGAGTTATGTAGGACCTAGCACACGCCGTAAAAATATATGACGTCATGGTGAGTTGGTACGGGAACTTGAATACGGCGTCGCCACCTACATTTTCTTTTTGCGCTTTGTCTCGATACCAAACATCTTCTAGCGGCAAGAGTGGCGCTTTTGATATTGTGAAAGGGTAATCTACTAATACGAGAAAAATCTATTACCTCTTTAGCGTGTCTTTAAGAAATTAAAACGCCAGACTAATCCATCGCCGGCCTACTCACCATTGACCAAGCGAGTGTGGAGCGGTGGGAGGAGTTGCTGGCCAGCGATCAGATCAGTTTGATCGACAGGGCACGCAGGGCGGCAACTGCCTGTGGCGTCCTGGACTGAGGGCAGCCAGCCCTGCTAGATGCGACTTGCGGGACAAGCTGGCCCCGCACTACAAACCTCTGTCAATAAATGTTTTTCCTTCGTTCCTTCCGGAGTCCTCCTAACACACTGCATAACTTTTGAACCAATTGAAAACTACAATTTCTTTTTCTATCTTTGGAAAAAAGGTGCTGGCCCTCCAGCTGGGTTTTCTCGCCTTCCGACGCCTGCTGTCCGTACGGCGCATCTGGAGCTTCGACTTCCGGTTCTCGACGCTGCCGGAAGTGTCGTCGGACCAACTGTTCTTCCTCTACTACGCATTGGACCACTGCGAGCTCAGCGACGCCGTATTCGAGTCGCACCAGTTCGAGGCTTACCGCCGCCTGCCCGCCGCAGTGCGCGTCAACATGGCGGTGCGCCAATCGACGCAATTCGCACAAGCATTCCGCTGCCCGTCCACTTCGCCCATGGCTGCTGGAGAGCTGTGCCAAGTTCTACGATAGGGGAGGGACAAACCCACACGATCTCTCGGCAAAGCAGGATCTACGGGCGATAGCAAAGGACAGTTTATTCGTGCATTAGCGTGTATATGTATCGTACCACAATTATTGTAACAAAAATAGCTTCGATTTATGGACCCTTACACCACTGTGTCCTTGATATGTCTGGGGCTCGACCACGAACGTTTGTGATTTGTAAGCGAGAAACGAACCGAAACGCAGCGCCTCGCTTGTAGATGCGAGTCACGGTTTAGGTGTGATGCAGCACTCGGGCTGTCGGCGTAGCCCGTCACGGCGTTTTCTGTCGTCGCACGTCACGGTCAACGCCTCTTCTCACGGTAAAGCAAGCCGCAAATAAGACGCGCTTTCGCTCAGGAAAAGCTCGCGAGAACGCGCTCTCGCCCGCAAGAGACAACGCCACCTGCGCTTTTCCGAATGGCAAAAAACTTGGAGGACGCTTGAGCTTCGCCTTCTAATAATAATACTTGGGGTTTAACGTCCCAAAACCACGATATGATTATGAGAGACGCCGTAGTGGAGGGCTCCGGAAATTTCGACCACCTCGGGTTCTTTAACGTGCACCTGAATCTAAGTACACGGGCCTCAAACATTTTCGCCTCCATCGGAAATGCAGCCGCCAGGATTCGATCCCGCGACCTTCGGGTCAGCAGTCGAGTGCCATAACCACTAGACCACTGTGGCGGGGCAGCTTCGCCTTCTATATGGTGGCTCCATACCTTCTAGTGCGGCGTTATCGGGCCCCGTGCGCTTCGCCTTCTCAGCTGCTAGCCTGAATTTGGTTCTCTGCATAGGCGTGTGCGCAGGGGGGGGGGGCAAGGGGGCAAGGGGGCGAGAAGGGGGGGCGCAAAGTCAGCCCTATGCATTGTAGGGGGGGGGGGGGGGCGAGAAGAGGGGCGCAAAGGCAGCCGCATACAATGACATAATAGGGAGCGGGGCGCTGCGACGAACCTTCGCCCCCCCCTGAAGGGGAACCCTGCGCACGCTTATGGTTCTCTGTGGATGCCTCAACCGTGCCGCAAAGAAATGATCGTCTTTGCGCGTAACATTAGGCGTTTTCAAAACTATTCTAGAATGCCTACTGCAAGTACAGTTCTTCCTTTTGCGAATCGGCGACGGGCCCACTAAGTGTCCGTAAGGCAACACGCGAACCTACGAAGCTGCTCACTTTGTTTATGCTTTTGCTGATGGTGGTGAATAAAGATGTCTGAGCGCTTCGTAATGGGTGGGCCTTTAAAAACACCCGCTCGTTGCGCAATTCACGTGTTTTGACGCCCGTCGCGATTCTACGTTTCTGCCACGCAATATTACCGTGATGCGTTAAGGAAACTCGATTCTCCTACTACATAACATTCATGTAGTGTTTTTTTTTTTTTGCGAAACAGTTTTGAGCAATGGCGTGGCTCTGAGGTAGAGCACCTGCTTGCCCCACAGAAGGCCTGGGTTCGATTCTCATGCGAACCGAAGATTTTTATTATTTATTTCATTTGCATCTTTCTTGATTTTTTGCTCACGGACAACACTGATTCTTCGATTACAACCAACGACGCCGACGCCGGAATTTCTGCGAAATGAGCTCTTTAACGCTATCGCGTTAATAAGACGGCGTGTTGGCTCAGGAAAAACTGTTTCTGCGATGGACGCTGGACGCTGTCTGTACGACACACTGTCTGTGTAGCAATGAGAGGGCGCTGTCCTCCCATTGCTATTCACGTGTCCCTACGGGAAACGCCGGTGCTTCGCACCTCCCCAGGTTTCACGTCAGTGGAGCTATTTTGTTTTAACGGCGAAGCTGTTCAGGCTAGCCGTAATTTGTGTGTGCGGCCTATCAGGAAGCTATCATCATCATGAACGGGCATGGGCCACAGAAATTGGGCAAATCCCACTACTCACCACTGGTCCACTAAGAGAAAGCTATAGAAAGCGAGAGACAGAAAAATACAGAGGGAATAAAGACATAGAAAGGTAGAAAGAGAGAGAAAGAAGCGGAGAGAGAAAGAGATAGGAAAAAAAATCAAGAGAGAAAGAAAGAAAGGCAAGGAATAGAATCAAAGATAAAAATAGCGAGAAAGGGAAAGAAATAGAAACATACAAAATAGAGATACAGGACACAAAAAAAAGAGAAAGCCTGGAGAAGAAAGAAGGAAAAAAGTAATGATAAACAAAGATAGCCACCCAGCTGCGTTCTTCCTTCAGGGTTGGCACGACAAGTGCGAAGCTGCCATACTGGGGAACGGGAAAGGCAACGGCGGCTGCGAGAGGAGCCCGAAGCGATGGAAGCCCTACGCCAACGACGACGTGCCCGTAGATCTATGAGAGTTGCGAACGCTCGGTTATGGAGTTTGGACATCCGTGTCGTGACTAACCTAGCTAAAGCCTAGCAATAACCTAGAAGCAACCAGGTTAGTCTTCAGAATCGTCCAGTTTCGCTGTTTCAAGCCTTGCGCGACTTAGTGCAAGATGATGACGATGATGACCTTTATAAATGGCTCACACCCACTCTGGGGGATTGGCCAAGAAACGAATAATTTATAGGTAAAAGTGGTCAGATGTGAAAACGAATTATAGAAGATTCGCCGTTCCTTTTCTTTCTTTTTTTTTTCGAATGTCGTTCAATGTTTATCTTGATGCGAGTGTTTGACAGGTGGGTGCTCAATGGTGACGTAGCGAATCTGGTGGAGTATCGCTTTTTTATTTTTTTGTAAAGCGTCGTATAAAATTTATGTATATGTGATATGCCTGCTGGTATCATAATATTTTATCTAAACCTCTGTATTGTAGCCTCTAAGATTTGTAATTATGTTAACGATTTGCCGTTTCACGGTTCACGTGGTTTTTAGAACAATTCTTTCAGTCAGGATGAAATTGTCGAACTGGCTTATAATCTTTTTTTAACTCTGCAAGAATGCCATTGGCGGTTAAAGCGCTTCGTCTACAGAGGAGGAGGAGGAGAATAAAAACGGAAAGACAGGGAGGTTAGCCAGTTCTGAGACCGGCTGGCTACCCTGTGCTGGGGAAAGGGGAAGGGGGAGTGAAAGATGATAGAATAGAGATGTTACAAAAAGAAGAAGAAAAAATAATACAATAAACGACACTGCTTAAAGTCTGTCTATGAGACTAGATGTGCGCAAAAAGCGCAACAACGCTTTCAAAGCTTTCCGTGCCGAGGACGGTTTCGGCCAGTGTCCTAAGATCTTTTCCTGCGACAGTGGACGATTGTCAAGTCTATGAAACATTTTGGAGAGTTCTGTTGGTGCACTGAAGCGAGGACACTCACAGAGAAGATGGGCGATTGTCTCCTCGCAGCTACAGTAATCACATGTCGGGCTGCTGGCCATTCCAATTCGAAATGAAGAGGCCTTCGTGAAGGCCACCCCGAGTCACAGGCGGCACTGGAGCGTCTCATCAGCTCTAGTTACAGACAAACTCGTTTACAGCAGGCACCTGCGCTTTGTGTCACCGAAATGAAGCACTAGCTGCGCGTTCTCTTCTTCGCTGCAGCGTTCGTATGACTAGAAAAAAACATGGCTGATCCCTCCGTCATAGGAATCGGTATAACACGAAAGTGAAACGTGTCTTCGCAGAAGTAGTGCTTATTGAGTAGTGATATATGAGAGCTTGTACAATGTCTATTCGTGTTTGGAAACTATATCACTGTTTGACGTGGATGCACCCATGTTGACGCCTAGTGGCATGTCTCCATCGCGACGACTAACGCCCATGATCATGATTAAAGCGATGTGGTAGTGAAGTTGTGAACATATATTTGGACACAGCGAATCGTGAATCCCGCGTAAAGATGACATCAACAAGCTCATAATCAATTGCTGCCCGATATGCACTTCTTCAAAGCGTCGTCAATTAAGGAGAGAAATGGCACGGTGTACGCTTTCTAGTAATGGGTAACCGACGCCTGTGCTCATGCATACACTACCACATTGCGCTTCAGCAACACGGGAGGCAGACGTTCGTAGCTGGAGCCCACCTTGTCAATCAATACACGCGGCTCGTGCAGACGGCTCCCGGGCGCCGCCTGCTAAACCGATTACAGATCCAACACGTTTGCCCTGCAGAGGAGGCGGAGCGTATTCCAGAACTGTGGCGCCATATGCTCTCGGTCTCTCCGCTCCCCAGTAACATGGATACGCACACGCACGAAAGCAGACGACAAGCGCGGGCTCGGACGCTTGAAAGACAACACGGCTCTCGACCTGGTGTATTCTACGTGGACATAGCAGGGCCTTCGCCCAAGGGATTTTACACGGCCTCTGTAATTCACCAGGAAAAACACGTCAATGGGCTCTCCTTCCGAGCACAAAATTCAGAGCGAGCTGAGGAAGTAGCGATAGCGCTTGCTGCCGCGGATCCCAATTCGAAAGTCATCATCACGGACTCCCGTAAAGCATGTGCTCACTTTTTGGCAGGGGACATATCCCCCTTAGCCGGCCAAATTCTAAAACGGGCTGCCATTGATCCGACCCCGAAACGCATTATATGGGCTCCTGGCCATCAGGGCTTACGAGGTAATGAGGCCGCTGACGCGGCCGCCCGAGCGCTTACCCACCGGGCTCCTCACCCTGGCTCTTATGACTCAGAGGCCAATACACCGCTTCTGCGGTTCAAAGAAATTCTCTCATATTATCGCGACACTCACCGCCTTTTCCCGGCTCCTGCAAAGGGGCTGAGTAAGGCGGATGAGCGAACTCTAAGGCGCCTGCAGACAGGTACTCTACTCTGCCCTGCAATGTTAAAGCACTACGATCCAAACACGGATAGGCGGTGCCCACACTGTGGGGAGACCTGTGATATCTTCCACATGGTGTGGGCATGTACTAAAAATCCCGACCTGCCCCCTTCCCCTACCCCTTCACGAGAGGCATGGGAGACTGCCCTCCTCAACTGCTCCTCACTGGAGTCGCAACGGGCTCTGGTGCGACGGGCGCGAGACGGGGCCTCGTCATGCGGTGTCCCGGACTAGGGACGCCGACCATGTACCGGGGTCATGCTTTGGCCCCCAAACTCTCTTTTTTTTCTTTTATAATAAATGTTTTTTCATCATCATCATCTTCAACGCGTATTGCAGCAGTCTTGTTAGTCGGTGCTCTCGCAATTGAAGTAGTCGGCGGCGGAGAAATCCCGTTGGTGCATGTGGAAGCTGACCTACTTCGATGGGCCGGCGCTCGCTAACACGAAGCGAAAGGCAAATAACGTAACTACGTCTAGGGTTGCTAGGGTGCCTCAGCAGCGCCAGCGCGGCCAGTGTCCCTCGCTGGTAGCGAGACGCTTTAGCGATAACCTCCGATATCGCGGGCAATCTCGGAGTAAGCGCTAGTACGTGTCTATTGTGACGCATTACTTCTTTTTCACCTCTCACAGACGGCGGCACCGCACCGCCTACCTACACCGCCAACAGAGAGCACCGTGAGAGAGAGAACGTGTGAAAGATACAAGGCGCGCTCGTGAAGTGTCCAGCACTGCCAAGGTAGCTTAGTCGGTCGACCGTCGGGCGCTTACCGTCGCGGCCGTTAGGTCATGGGTTCGATTCCCAGCGACGGATCTTTCTCTTGGTTTTTTCCTTCTCACCCGTTGGCGTCTATTTTATCAATGTCATCCGTAACGGACGTATTTGGTGGACCCGGCATAAAACACTTTCGTGTTAAAACAAAAGAAAAAGCAGTGTTGGCGTGACTATACTAGGATAAAACAAAGCGCAAATATCACGTAACCGCGCGAGCTGCGCGTTCACTTCGTTTTTGCCACGTTAAAGCGCAAATATCGCGCGTTCGATTCGTCTTTGCAGTGTTCTTCTGAACCAAAAAAAAAGCAAAATGGCGGTCGCATGATGGAATGTGCATGGTAGAATTGCCAGCGGATGGCTTTCACCTTCGATTTAGTCTTCTTAGGCAAATGCACAAGCTGTGATTTTTAAATGCGATGCATTTCTTAGCGAACCTTTGGCACTTTGAGCGTTTCTCTACGTATCCATCTATCTAGCCGCCTACGTCTGGGTGCTTTCATGATCGCCTCCTTAAGTTGGTGTAGACCAAAATTGGCATAGGAGAGGGAAAGGATTTAACGAATATGACTGTCGAGTCATGACACGAATAACGTGAAAACCCTGTCGCGTACGTCGTCAAACACTTTCCTCCAGACACGTATGGCACATACCCGTGTAACACGGGCCGCGTTGTACGGGTATGCGCCACAGGTGATTGACAGTTTATATCTACCCAGGAATGGCGAGGACAGACATTGGTCATTTAGGTGCGAGAAAATTAAGAAACACCGACATCGGCAGCGTTGCCCCACGACGAACGGAAAGAATTAAAATTAGGATCGCAGCAGGAATCGAACCCAAGCATTCGACCTGGCAATCGGGTATTCTACCACAGAGCTACGCCAGGTCTACAGGCTTCCAAAGCAACGTCGGGCTGCGCCAGTAATTCTTATCGCAACTCAGAATGCCCACGGCTACAACACTGCCGCGTCCGTTTCCGCGCACGCGCATGAGCTCTCGGATTGCACCTGTGGTGCGTCACAATATAACTATTGTGGACTAGCAGTGCTCAGGACGAATGAGGAGCGCATGCGCGCACGTGTCCTTGCCGCCGCTGCCAAATCTGTCCCTCAAACCGCCTTCGCGTGCAGCGTCTGCCCCCAGTGACGCATTACTTGGCCGCGCGATCGTCGCGCCCGAACTTGAGCTTGGCTTCCCTCTGAACTGGTTTGGAAAAACAGCCTGTGGAGGCGTAATGCCGGTGCAACGTCAATTGTGGTTGTGGTGCTGGCTATCTAATTTTACAAGAAAGCAATAAACACAACACATGCACTGCTAAGATACAGGTGTCATATCAGAATAACATCTGTGGTTCCAGTGTACGCTCCGCTTTTATAGCAGTCTAATAAACATTACATTTGTATTCCTATGATTGAGCAAGTTATACTGAACTCGAGCCCGGAGGAAAGTTACATATGATATTCACATGACGACACCATAAAGTGCACTTAGTTTCGATAATAGTAACGTAGGTACTCTAACGTGAGGGCTGACGTTACGTCGCACCATAAGTTACAGTTTAAACGCCAGTGTTCGACGTGCCTGGTAAGAACACGATGTGCAGACAGCTACTACACTGACAGAAACACGTCGATCCACCTCGTAACGCTTGGCTCAAAGTCATAAAATACAGCATAGAAGTACTCGCTGGCTGCTTCGCATGAAACCGATTCCCACAATGCGTGGGATCTGCCGAATTTTTTTTTTTCATTTTCACAAGAGTAAGCACTTGTTCCTCGTAAAGAGGCGTGCTGATTTTATCTGGTCAGAAGTAATAAATCAGCGCAAATACGCATGCAAGTGGATGGATTGTATATATATGCTTTTTTTAATGTCGGCAGGTCCCACAGATTGTGGGAATCGGTTGCAAGCGAAGCAGTCCACGAGTAGCTGCCTATGGCGCATATAAGGCGACAGAGGTCCAAAACAAATGATAAAAAAGTGAGCGCGACAGCTACGCGTGTAGTTCGTTCACTTCGTTATTTCGGCGTTCGCGCGAGACAAAAAGAACGCGAGATGCGCAAGTTGCGCGTCTGCTTCGGCAGTTCCGTGTTTGCGGTATTAGCGTGATGTGCTGAAGTTCATGATGAACGGCAAATACTAATAAATGCGCGTGTATACGTTTGGCATTTCACGACCACAGGAATTCGTAAAAGCGATGTTTGAACCAAGTCTCAAACATCGAAAGGAATATATGTTCGAAGTCTCAAACAACCAAAACTGAGTTTGAGCCTAATCATACGAGGTGGACGACAATTTTGTGTTGCGGTGGGCTTACCAGGCGCGTCAACCATACACTGGCGAGCAAAGGATAGCTTATGGTCTGGCGTAACGTCGGCACTCACGTTATATTACAGACGTCCCTTATATCGAAGTGTAAGCCGCTTTCTTTGGCGTATTCCTGCGGGACCGACCAATGCTATAGGCCATATAGTTTGCCGAGTCACAAGATTACATGTTTATTACTAGAGGCCGGATTTTTAGGCACTAAAAAAGCTCGTTTTAGGCGCCAACAATAGGCAGGCAAAACAATGTTTTAGGCTTCCAAAATCGTAAATATAGGCACAATAAATTTTCACATAAATGCAAATAATTTCAAACGAACACGTGCGCGACCTCTATCTACGACAGGAAAACAAAAAAACGCCAGGCCTGCGCTGAAACCGCAGCACAGTCACAGCGAAAGCTGGAAGAGCGGCGTTTCTAGATCCCGTTAAGCTCTCTTGGGGCTACAATACAAGTACACTAGAAAGGTACCCACTACGCCATAAATCACAATTTTTGTGAAGTTGAGAAGCACCTACTAAGCCATTAATCGTCATTCTGCGGAGAAACGAGGCACCAGCTACACGTCTGTAAGGCATTATGTGCACTTTCTTGACGCGACGACTGATGACGATGAAGCATTGTGGCTCAGCCCTTTGTAATGGGTTGGAATCTTCAAACGGCCCACCAGTTATGTAATTTGCATTGGGTGACCCCCGGTCGCTATTTCCCTCTCCCGTCATGCTGTATAACATACGTTGACGTGGGAGAGAGACGGAGGGGGGGAGGGGTGAAGAACTTTACTGAGGCCCCGAGGAAATGGATCATGCGCTTATGGGCTTCCTTGGCAACCAATACAAGTGCACTTGCGAGGAACCCACTACGCTATAAATCAGTGTAATTTTACTGAGACCCCGAGGAAGTGGATCATGCGCTTATGGGCTTCCTTGGCAACCAATACAAGTGCACTTGCGAGGAACCCACTACGCTATAAATCATTGTAATTTTTGAGAAGTAGGGCAGCAGGCACTGTGCCATTTTTCGTCATTTTACGGAGAGCGTTGGTACCTGCTAAACGCATGTAAGGCATTATGCGCACTTTGTTGATGCTGTGCCTGATGACGATGAAGAATTATGGCATAGTCCTTTGTAATGGGCTGGAAGCATTCAACAACCTACTCGTTGCGCAAATCGCATTGTGTGACGCCTGTTTACAGAATTCGCGTTGTGCGACGCTTGGTGCTTATTTTACTCTTCTAGCACGCTATGTTGCATATGCTAAAGTGGTTCCTTCCCGACATGAAACCTGTATAGGACCTTTTTGCAAAGCAGTTTCAAGCACCGGCATGGCTCAGAGGTTGAATACTGGGCTCCCACGCAGAGGGCCCAGGTTCGAACCTCGTTCCATCCTGGAATTTTTTTCTTATTTCGTTTTTTTTTTTTCTTATTTCGAGCGATACTGGTTACGGACACCGGCGGCGGCGGCGGCGGCAGCGGCGGCGGCGGCGGCGGACAACTACGGCGCCAAAAACGGCCGGTGAAATGATCTCATAACAGCTTTCGCTGTAAAATGTTATTGCTTAAGATGGCACAAAGGCGCCAACATTTGTAGTGCTTTGTCCCGCACGGTTCGCACCGCCGTGTTCTGCAAAGTGCAGTCACGTGTCCACTGTCGAATCAACACACTGCTGAGTGTCTTTCCGGCATGACTGAGAAGTGCAGAGCAGGAGCAGACAGCCAGATTACTAAAAGACCAGAAGGGAGGGAATCCTCCTATTGGCCGGGTCGAATGGCGTACAGCCAATTGCTCCCATGGCAGTGAACCACTGGCGTAGCAAGGCGAGGGGGGGGTCGACCTCCCCCACTCCCCCGAAACCTTTCAGTTTTGCGTTTGTGTATATACACGCACACATACAAACGCATGCACGAACATATATATAGTCCCCCCCCCGTCCCCCTGAAAAAGATTCCTGGCTACGCTACTGCAGCGAACACCTTAAAAAGTAAATTACAAACAAAACAAAGGCTGCGTGCACATCACATTTTTCTTTCTTTTTTTGCTCAACTCTCATTTCCACTGACGGCTCTCCGCGGTTTCGCATTCGCCAACCGCTCGGGCCATGGCCCGAGCGGTTGAACTATAGGGCTAGAGTTGGTTGAACTAGAGGACTAATGTCCTCTAACGCCTCGAGAGCACCCAGGCGGCTCGATATATAAACGGGCTCCATGGTTCGCGAAGAAATGTTCCGAATCGCATTTAAATACTTCCCACAAGACGTAAGCGAACACCATAATTATTTTATTCGTGGCTGCATGAGTGCTTTAAGCGACAGCCATTTCGAGCCCAGCACCCATGCATGCACTTTTCTCGTCGATTGGCAGAGGAATACACTCTCGCATAGGGATCTCCGCAAATATGTCCTTGCGACTTGGGCAGCTGGTGCAACTGTACGCATATATGCACGATTGTTTGCGCGATTCAGCCGCTTTGCAAGATCGAGGTCCATCGGGCCCTGATCTGTCGTACACTGGACGTCGAAGAAATCGCCACAAAATCCCAGCACTAGGGGCCCATGCTGCAACCCTCAGACTTTTCGACAGAACTATTTATCTTCTGGAAGAGATCGACGTTGCAGTGGCGATGCTCACTGTCGCAGCACCACAGACGAACGTCTAGACCATTAACAACCGAGTTGTAAAAAAAGAAAGTAATGGAGACGATGGTGATCCCATAGTGTTGAGAAAGGGGTCAGCGCTTCCCCATTGGACGTAGCTGATCGCGCAAACGACGTGCCCGCGACGGACTGTTGGTGTCAGCGAGAGCGGCCGGTGCGCTTTCCGGTGGCGACGTTCCCAAGTCCGGAAACTGATCCGAAAGAGCGCTCGACTCTTTGGTGTCCGGCAAACGCATCGCAAGGTACGCTGCCGTTACGCATAATAGAGACACGAAGCCCAAGGGCACCGAAGACGTCGGCAGGATGCCCAGGTACAGAGCGACGGGCGTGGCGACGCTAGCTGCCGCCGAGAAGCACGTGCACAGCGCTATGCCAGAGCAGCGTACCACCGTGGGGTACACTTCGGTTGTGTACAGGGTGCCGATGGCCTGCGACGCGTCCACGCTGACGCTCGTCACGAGCAGAAGCGCCGCGCTGCGACCCACGCTGTCGTCGGCGAGATAGGCGGCTACGAAGCAGCAGGCGGCGGCCAGCACCAGTGCGGTCGACTGGGAAGCCCTGCGGCCGAGGTGCGCGGCGGACACGATTGCGACCAGCTCGGTCGGAAACGAGAGCAACGAGGAAAGTGCGAGCAGGGCCGCAGGGTAGAAGTCCAGGTAGTGAATTTTCAGCGAGGCCGCTTGCGAAGCGAACGCAGTCACTGTCCAGAGGTAGCAGAGGATGATGCTGTTCCTCCAGCGGCCTCGAACACGTAACGTGCCGAAGCAGCCGCCCTCAACGGCAGGCTCGGCCCGCTCGGCCCGCTCGGCTTCGCGCCGCGCACGCGCCAGCTGCTGGCGCACTTCGAACAAGTTCTCGCCATTGATCGTAGCCGCGTGCATGATGACCATTTCAGCATCTTCCAAATTTCCCCTCGCCAAAAGCCAGCGAGGGGACTCCACTAGGTGCGTGAACATACGCAACATCACGAGGTAGGGAAACATGGTGACAACCTGCAACGTGTACCAGCTGAACTTCGCCCACATCAAAGCGCCGACTATGATGGCCCCCAACACCTTTCCCAGCATCGCCGCCATGGAATAAAGCGTGCGAGTCTCCGGTGCCAGTACTTCCACCAACAGCACAAAGCTGGTGTTGAAGAGGGTGCTGGTGGCGGCGCCTAGCAGGAAGCGCATGGCAAGGAAGCTGTTCAGGATACGCGAGAACAATATCACCACTCCAGCTGCCTGCAGCATAACTGTCGAAAATTGTATCACTGGCTTTCGGCCCAACCAGTCGGCCAGAGGCCCCGATGCGACCAGCGTACAGATGGAGCCCATCGCGAAGGCAGAGCAACTGAGCGGCAAGAACCAGGCACGCTCACACACAAGGTCGAAGTCCTGGACGATGGAGCGCCCATAGGCGGAGGGTGCGTACTCCCAGTGCGTGCATGGCACTGTGGCAACGCCTGAAGTGTTGAGCTCTGCGTACATGCGACACTGACTGTAACGGCCGCCTTCAGTTCGTGGAAGCATCAGATGCTTCCATTGCTCCACCGACAAGTTACGCAAGTTAGTGGGCCTGGCGCACCAGTGGTCGATATTGTTCTGAACGATCTGTAGCGGCAACGTGTGAAAGGGCAGCACGAAGGCGGCTAGTAGAACGAAGTAGAACGTGGTCGTCTGAAAGGGTCCGTGCTTGCCGACAAGCTGCGAAGCCTGTTCGCGCCGCCAGGAGCTGGCTCCTAAGCCCACAGTCGTTGCCGGTGGCCATTGCGAAGGTTCGTGTGGCATGCTGAGGGAAGTGCGCGACAGGGAACGCCGGCTTTGGAAGATGGACATGCTCTCCTGTAAGTCACGCTGCTCTTCTCGCCAACTGGGCTTCAACGGTCGGCCTTGCTCTCTCTGAGGTTCCTCGGACCCTAAACTGCCTGGTGCAATGTTCGCATCTGCGCCAACGGTTTGGTGCTGCTCCTGCGACGACTGAATTATCCGTTGCGGAGACGTGATAGAAGGGGAGCGAGGACGGGAAAGCAAGGGCGATTGAAGCTGCTGACCCTTTTTCGCCCAGTCACCGGATAGGTTCTGTGATCGCAGTGACCGCAGCTCCTTCAGCTGCCGCAAGGATGCTCTTCGTGTCACAGCCGATTGGTACGAGGCCCCCATTTGAAAGGTCCGTTCGGCGCCCTGCGAGTCCGTGGGTGGCACTTGCTGACGCGGCAACGCTTCACACGCTGAAGGAATCGACTGCTTCGGATACACCGGTGCCCGCGGTGTTCGAGGCGCTGACAGCGAAGTGAGGGCTGCAGGCTCTGAACATGCGGGAGCAAAGACGGTCGTTGCCGGGGGCAGAGGCGGTGGTCCGACTGCAGCCATTGACGCCAAAGCGGAAGTAAGCGGCAGCAACGGAGAGGACATGGTCGACGATGCGGGGGCTGCAGGTACCTTTGATGCAGACTGCACCGTTGGCGCCGCCGTCGACACCCGGGACCTGTGGTGTGACAACCTAGTCCGCTTCACAGCGCTGCTGGTCTGCGACTCTTGAGAGGGCTGCGACGGCGGTGGCTGCCCTGGCAAGTCCGATGGTGGTGTCCGGTAGTCCGAATCCTTCCGCCCCTTCTTCGAGCGTTGGTGTCGCGTCTTGGAACTCTTCTGCATTGCTGAGTTTTTGTGATCACTAGGCGGCACTTGTTCGTGCATTCTGAAGCAATTAAGCGGTTCCTAGGCGATGTTGCTCGTTCAGGGCTCGTTCTTCTTCTGGCGCGCGGTCAGTGGACGATCTCGAGGCATTCTTTACGCGTCATCTTCCTTGTTTTCTCACTAGTGTCATTTAACACTGACTCGCAATGAAGTCCCTTGCAACGATCAGGAATCGCCATGGTGCTCTAAAGGACAAGGGCAAAGGTGCACCTCAAGCAAAAAGTATATATGGGGAAATGTTCATGCCAAGAAAGAGGGAGGAAGCGGAAGCTCCATGTAGGCGTGCGTAACACAACTGTGGCGCATACGGTAAAGGCCCGGTTATACAGGGAACTCGAGAATTCCTGTCCAACCGAAGTTAGACAAACTGCCTCTATTATTGCGATAGCAATTATATGGACACTCTCGGTAGATTTTTGCCGTCGCCGTCATGTCCCGGATATGTATATGTATGCATGTATATAAAAAAGGAACAAAGAAAAATAAAGCAGAAAAAAATTCCGAAGCACCCGACTGGGGATTCGAACCAGCGACCCCTCGCTCCCCAGCGCGCTGCGTTAGACAACTCAACCACACGCCATCGCTTTTTTTGGTCTTTATTTCCAGACATTAGGAAACACTTTCCCACTGCAGCGCTTTTAGCATGCGGTTTAGATGACAAAACTTTCATTTTGACCAGAGCATCCATCAATGCCAACACTTCTTCGTCATGTTCCAATTTCCGAAACACTTCGCGTAGTCTAATCACCAACTCGGTAAAGTAAGAGTTCACCGGTTTCGGATTTATGTCACAGTTCTTTACAGCCATGCGGTTTCTCCAAATACTGTAAAGACCGAGTAGAAAAAACATGTCATAGGGCACGGTGCTTTGACCTGTAGCTAAATAACGAATACCGTGAGGCGTGAGCGGTAATTCCTTTTTAAGGGTTCTTTGCATAATATCCCAAAAGAAGACCGCACTCCAACAGTCTACAAACACATGTTCTATAGATTCAGGTTTCCTACAAAGTAAACAATCGGTACCCCATGGTAAATACTCCCTTTTTTCTTCTAGCCAAGTTAGAACGGGCAAGGTATTAGTATGCAGTTTAAAAAATAATGTTTTCTCTCCTCCTGGCACCATCATTCGTTTCACACGTTTTAGAACATCTTTGCCCTGGCCTTCGCTGTACAATATTCGGTACAAAGGTTCTGGGAACATAATGTCTATCAAATCCGAGTTCGAACGCTTGCGTGTTACAGTACCCAAATATTATATGGAAATGTGGTAGTTCAGAAATCTAAATGCCACAATTACTTCGCGTAAAAATTTACTCGTTGCGTAACGTCCACCCTCCCTCATCGAGACAACAAAGTTGGGCAAGACATGGCTTAGTCGTAGTTGGAGTCGTAGTTCTGAAGAAAGGATTTGTCGTGTCACGCAAGAACAAAAATCTAGAGACGAGTTGCCTAAAGAATAAGTTCGGCAGTTTTAATCCCCCTTGACTTAACTTGCGAAACAAGCTGTTTCTGCTTGTCCTTTCATATTCTGACTGCCACACAAAAACAGCAAATACTATGAAATTCTTAAAGTTGAATCTGGAGCAGCTAAGGACTTGCATGAGATAGACCAGCTTGGTCGCCAAGAACATCCTGCAAATAGCCGCGCGTGCGAAAATTGAGAGGCCACGTCCTCGCCATTTGTCAGCTTGAGATTTAAATTCCTGGATCTTTCCATTCCACTTTTCTTTGGTGTCTCGATGGGCGCCTAATAATAATAATAATATCTGGGGTTTAACGTCCCAAAACCACCATATGATTATGAGAGACGCCGTAGTGGAGGGCTCCGGAAATTTCGACCGCCCGGGGTTCTTTAACGTGCACCTAAATCTAAGTACACGGGCCTCAAACATTTTCGCCTCCACCGAAAATGCAGCCGCCGCGGCCGGGATTTGATCCCGCGACCTTCGGGTCAGCAGTCGAGTGCCATAACCACTAGACCACCGTGGCGGGGCGATGGGCGCCTAATGGTACAGCAAGATAAATCCCAGGTATGCGCGTCCACTGCATGCTTTCAAAAATGCGCGGCGTTGTCTCCCACTGACCATGCCATAAACCGTCACACTTACTGAGGTTTACATTGCTGCCTGTCATGTCACAGAGCTCTCGCATAATTTTTATAGAAGTTGTAACACTCTCTTTATCAGAGCAGAAGATAACAACATCATCAGCGTAAGCCAATAAACGCACTTCACACCCTTAAAGGCTGAAGCCACGGACATCTGGGCTATCAATAATCTTTTTACACAGAGCCTCCAGATATATCGCGAACAAAAGAGGTGACAGGGGACAACCCTGACGCACAGAGAAGCGCACTTCAGTCCCTTGAGTTAGCTCATGGTTGATAATGAGGTTAGTCGTACAGTTGTCGTATGCCATCTTAACTCCTTCTGTTATTAATGAGCCAACTGGAACATACTCAAGAATTGAAAACAGGAGATCATGACATACTCTGAAATGCCTTCTCTAAGTCAATTTGGAACATAGCGACTTTTCTAAAATCTGCATCACAAGTTTCGAGTATGCTGCGAGCCACGTGGATATCGGTAAATATTGATCTCCCTCTTATCCCACAAGTCTGATGCGGCCCTACTATATCGCAAACAACACCTTGTAGTCTGCTCTCAAGTACCTTCATTAATACTTTATATAATCTACGTTGGTCAGCGTAATTGGTCTATAGCCTGTTACTTTGTTAAGTTTATTCTTATCGTCGCTTTTTGGTATCAAGACTGTGTAAGCCCTTTTGAAAGACGGTGGAAGGCGTCCTGCTTGATTCGCCTGCTGCGGACAGAAAGCCTTGTAAAAGGCGGCTGTTAGGCCGTCAAGACCTGGCGACTATCCTGGGTTAAGGTGTGCTATGGCCATTTCAATCTCTTTAGCTGTAATATCTGCTGCTAATCTTTCCGTTTCTTCGGCGTCTAATCTAGGCAAAGCGGATAAGAAATGGTTCTCATAACCAGGCCTGCTCGGTACCCTTCACTTGAACAGCTCTTTGTAATACTCATCAAAGGCATGCTTAATATGTTCTGCATCTCCAGACATTTTCCCTTTATATTCAACCTCAACTATTTCATTCCTCTTAGCATACTTTCTCTCAGTTGCGAAAGCCCGCTTCGTTGGTATTTCATCAGTCAAAATCTTTTCCGTTCGAGCACGAACAAGCGCGCCACGGTATTTTTGCGCGTCGATAGCCTCAATTTTATTTTTTTTTCTCTTATTTCTTTCATAAAGGTACCTGGCGTTGCCGTCTCTGCATCGACGTATTCCTTGCGGCATTTTTTGAAGGTTACTTTCTTCTTTACGCTCTTCAAAACGTATTTCTACAGCTCGCTCTATGGCGCTCATT
Organism: Rhipicephalus sanguineus; assembly: GCF_013339695.2. NCBI lineage: Eukaryota > Metazoa > Arthropoda > Arachnida > Ixodida > Ixodidae > Rhipicephalus > Rhipicephalus sanguineus. The sequence continues at coordinate 12,000,575 of NC_051180.1, read as the reverse complement.
TTTATGGCTTCTTTAAACCTCTCTCATCGCTCACCCCATCCTCTATGACAGTTTCGATTTGATTTAGCAATTTCTGTTCTCACGCTTTGTATAAATAGATCATCCTTTAAGAGCTTCGTGTTTAATTTCCACATCTCCCACTTCATTTTAGGTTTTACGGTGATCTTTTTCCCCATTGTGAAGGCTACCAAACAATGGTCACTAAAGGTTATGTTCAGAACTTTGTAATCGTTACAAAGTGCGGCAATTCCTTGAGATAAATAAGCTCTGTCTAACTTGCATGGCTACTGCCCTGAAAATGTGTATAATGTCGATTATGTCCTCCATCCGCATAATATGCAATATCCTCGACGAGGGCTTTTCCTATGGCCTCCCTCAGAAACACTACGCTCTTATCCTCCCAATATCCCTCACGCGAACGATCATCCGGGTCCAAAACGCAATTAAAGTCTGCTAAAATAATCAGACGTCTATCCATTTGCGTGTATTCTGATATTTCTTTAAAAAAATCTTAGCCGGTCCTTCACTTTTGTTGGTGCGTACACACATAATATTCGGAATTCCATATTTTCGTGTAATAAACCGCGCAGCACGAATCGCCCACTCTGATCACTTATAACTGGTTCTATTACTATACCTAGACCTTTCTTTATAAATACACAGCAACTTGCCGTTGTGCCAACAGCAGGGCTAACGCATATATCGTAGCGGTCACTAAACTGTGCGCCCATACCATCAGTCTGACTCTCGCTCTCTATTTTAGTCTCCTGGACCGCCAAAATATCTAAACCTTCCTCTAACATTACGCGTCGTAGCTGACGCTGCTTACGTCCCAAATTTAGACCTCTAACGTTGAGCGTTCAGACGCGCACTGGAGCTAGCAACATATCAATTTCACATCAGCAAGGGTAGAACAACGGTAAAGCAACCAGCTGTTAGCAGTTCACAAACCGAGCGTCTGCGTTGGCACGACAGCTTGAACGGGCACCCCCGACACCAGTCGCGTTGGTCACTGCGTCGACTCCCCTTCACTGGTGAGCGACGCTGACCTTTGCGCTGAGGCGTGTTTCCCTTTCTTGGCCCGGGCATTGCCCGGGCAGACCGGGCCTCCATCCACTGCGGCTCCAGGCGCTGAGCGCTGTCCGCCAGTGTCTCCTCAACAGTATACCGTCCACCGTGGTGGCGTCCCTTCGGCACCGCTTGGCAGGCGTGGCCGGCTCCTCTGTGGCCGTCTCATCAGGCGTCTCATATGGCGTCTCTGGTTCCACGTTGAAATCCTCGTTCAGCGCATCGCGCCCATGATCTGAGACTGTAGGTGCAGGCGATGTCTTCTCTTCTTCCTTCGTTCTTCAGTTTTTCTGCTTCCTTCCCGTTGTGGCATCCTGTGTCGACACGGATGGCGTTACCACCTTTTCCGCGTCAGTTGACCCCTGTTCGGCCTGGGTTTCCGAGGGCGCTGTTAGCTTGTCCGTTACCTCTTCCTCCATCAATTCAAGTCCCTCTTCTTCAGGTTGTCCGCTATCAGTAACGTTTGCGTATGTACGTACGCAATCTTGTGCTTCATGACCGAATTCTCGACACTGAGCACACCTTGGCACTCTGCAGTCTCGTCTAATATGCCCTTTGCGTCGACAACGAATACAAATTGGAGCTCTTCTGGGAACAACGACGAGCACAGAGCCCCCAAAGACCTTGAACAGATGGGGCAGTGAGTGCGTGTTAAGTCCTCTCGGAGCGTCATCCGCACAATTCGTGTGGTGGACTTGGCCTGCTCAAATCCTCGCACCTTCCATTCCTCTTGTCGTATCTCTTTCACTTCACCGTAGTGGTGGTCAAAAGCCTTCTTCAGTGCTTCTCCGGTCACATGAAACGGAACCCAGTGCACTTTAAATGTGATGTCCTGCTGTACAGGGTCAATGACAGCGCAAAAACGCCCTTTCACCTCTAAGCCACCCGCGTTCACCAACGCTTCCTTTGCTTGACGTGTTCGTAGCTTGATCAGCCACACATGCGTCATTTGGAACGGCCCTATACCGGTTACGTCTTTCAGCACACCGAGTTCTTGCAGCGGCTCACGGAAATCTTCGAGACGGTATGGCCTTCCAGCAACGTCACAGTGTAAAAAATGTTGAAGTGGCTTAGCTCGGCTATGCCAGGTTAACGTAGCGTTAGTAAAGGTTCAGCTAATTATTCTTAGCTTTCCTGATTGTCTAGGATTAGCTTGATTACCATGCTTACTGCTGCTCCAATGACACACACACGGTATACGTATTATGTGGCAGATGTATATTTAGTTTGCCAGGCAACTACTCCGCGGGATCCGATGAGTTAAGCTTCTCCGCTCTTCTGCGCCGTTGAGCAGCATATGCGCTCTCCTTCTCCATGTCTATATATACCACACTACTGGCAAACACCAGTCAGAGGCGCTATCAAGCGGCTCCAGCGCAGTGTCAGACGGCGACTGCACAGCGAAGGCGAATTGCTGCGCGCGCGCCGGCGCCACTACGTCTGCCAAGGCTACGACGTCACTCCTCTGGAAAGCGCAGACCGGCGGCGGCGGAGTGCGCGCGAGGTGCCGGCTCCGGTGCGTGACATCACTGATCCTCGCGCATGCGCAGCACGGCTCTTGAGGATCCACGGGAAATCGGCTCGGCTAGGCCAGTATAGCTAACGCTACAAAACAAACACTCCTTCGTAGTTTCGCCTGATGGCAAGGTCGGTATAGTACGTACCGATAGCCCGGTGGGGCGTCAGAATCTCTAGTGGTTCTTGAGGAAAATGAAAAGGGCGCTAATTTCTGTCTGCCTATAGGCGACACGGCTAAGTGCCCTATAGGGGTGGGGGAAGGAGGGAATAAAAGAAAAGTAGAAAGAAATAGGAAAGGAAGTGATCGGAAGTCGACAGGCGTGACGAAGAGAGAAGAGGACAGGAAAGATTGGGGAGCCGGTCACAGGAGTTCACGGACGGGACCACGATTCAGCCAGGGGCACGATGCACGTCGGTGACGAGGCGGCGAAGGCCCCGCCGATGAGAGGCGCGCGGCATGGCGGTCGAGGCAGCCGTCACAGAGCGTCGACGGCGAGAGGCACGAGCGCGTCCTGAACGGGCGAGCGGGGCATCGCGGGCGACACGTCCGTCTCGCGTGAAATCCTCCGAGCAATTCCCCGTCAGAATGCCTGTTGCCACGGCCAGACGCGGCCGCTGAATCCGCTCTTGGAGAGCTCGACATCTTGCGTCCGAACGCTTCCGGGTCCGGAGGCAGACTCAACCACACGCCATGTATGCACCGGCGAAAAAACGGCGAGCTATTTATACGCACCATTTACCGCTGGTGGTTCGCAGATCTCGGAGGGGCTTGGGCATGTTTTCTATCACGCAACGCTCCCACATTTTCTTTCAATTTGAAAACTGCCCTTGATATGCGCATTGCAAAGTGGCCCCTGTGTACCCACTCGTGGTGTGGAATGAGAAAAGCATATCCACGGAGTGAATGATGATGAGTGGACGAAGCTGCGGAGGTTCATCGGTAAACCGTGAATCTTCCGTGAATTCTGCCCAGTACATCATCACCGACGTGAGATCGGGCGCGTTTATACTAAAGGTTCGATGAGTTATGACGACTTGCAGCTCACTTTAATTTTACATGTACGCTGTGAATTTTCATTGTTTAGAAAACCATTGCTTTAGAAAACATCTGGCGTCTTTCGTTAAGCAGCTGGCGTCTTTTCGTTTTGCTTTAGAAACATCTGGCGTTCTTTCGTTTTGCTTTTAGAAAACATCTGGCGTCTTTCGTTGGTTTATTTCATCAATCAACGGCGTTTTGAACAAAATTTTTATTGTTTAATCACGCACAGGAGAAATCTCACCAGGCACTACCTTGGAGGTAAACAATGGCTGCTAATGGGAATGAGAGACAGAAGAAGTCGGCTTTTAGCTAACACTTACACTTCTACTTCTACTAACGTTTCCTACTGGAACATGCCAATGGCTGCTAATGGGGAATGAGAGACAGAAGAATTCGGCTTTTAGTTAACGCGCACGCTGCGAATTTTTTGTTGTTCAACAACGCACAGGAAAAATCTCCCACCGGCACCACCTTGGAGGTCAAGATCTGGTACTAGCGTTACGACTGGTTACGCACTACTACGAGGGACGAACGGGTGCCGCCTTAAGGAGCTTCGCCCCTAAAAAAGAAACACCGGGCAGGCACCCTTTGCATCAGACGTCCCCGTGTGTCAGGAGACGCAGAGGGGTCTGATTCTCCGTTGTCAACACTTGCAGCGCGTTGCTCAAGCACAAAGACGTAGCAACTGTGACAGTTGTTAGTTCACGCTTGCCCTGTGCATGCCTGTGCGTTCTTTTCGGGCGTCCTTCTTTGTGCTTCAGCGGTGCGCTGCTAGTATCGAGCTTACTGAAATACAAAAAGGTGCGTACCATCGAGAAGTAATTTAAGAGAACAGATTTTTCCTCGATGGTACATGTCTTTTTTGTATTGAAGCATCTACCAACTAGCCTAACAACAAGCTTTACTAACTATCGAGCCGCTTGTCGTTCCTCGTGTGACATTCCACTTGCTATCGCATTCATTGCTTCGCCCTTGAGGCGAAACTGTGACTTTTTTTTAAAATGCGATGCATGTCTTATCGAACCAAAGGCACTTTGGCCGTTTCTGTCTACCTGTCTATCTATGTATGATTGAAGGAAGGAAATTTTTGAGGGCTCGCTTCTTTGTTTGACACAACCTTAAAGAAAACTAGCACATAATGAAGCCAGAGAAGGTATAGGGGAGGTTGATTGTACTGTTTTAATTGTATTGTAACAATTGTGATACTGATGTGAAGAAAGTAAAGTGGACGAAAAGACAGCTTGCCGCCGGCAGGGGCGGAACCTGCAACCATCGGATTACGCGCCCGATGCTGAGCTACAGCGGCGGTCGTCCCTCCGTCTACTTGTGTGTGTGTGTGTGTGTGTGTGTGTGTGCGTGTGCGTGCGCATATATATATATATATATACCGGGTGTTTCAAGAAGTCCTCAAAAATCAGGAATATGCGATGTTTGCTGGCTGCCTTCACAGTTGCTTTAGCTGTAGCGCCAGGCATCTTAATATAGTTAAATACATAACTTGGTACAGTAATTAAGACTACATTGTTTAACTTTTTAATTTGTGTGTGTGTGTGTGTGTGTGTGTGTGTGTGTGTGTGTGTGTGTGTGTGTGTGTGTGTGTGTGTGTGTGTGTGTGTGTGTGTGTGTGTGTGTGTGTGTGTGTGTGTGTGTTTGTGTGTGTGTGTGTGTGTGTGTGTGTGTGTGTGTGTGTGTGTGTGTGTGTGTGTGTGTGTGTGTGTGTGTGTGTGTGTGTGTGTGTGTGTGTATGTTGGTCGCCGCCCTATGAGCTCCCCTCTCTTACGCAGCGGCGATGTCAGACCTTTTCTCTTCGTTCGACTGTGTCGCTTATCGCCAGCCTTGCTGAGAGCAGGAATCACGGGAGAAAGCATGCGATGGCAAGCGGTAGTTTCTACTCGCATGCGGGTAAGTCCCCTTCCATGAGGAAAAGCCAACTTCTTGTGAGGGAAAACCAAATTCTTGGGGTGTTTTGCAGTGCCTATACTTTCGATATTTGAAGTGTTCCGGCTATTTTTGTTCGATGTAGCCGTAGGTTTTCCTATGTATTGATGTTAGGACATTGCCGTGTTCTAAAATAGTTAGATATAAAAGATAATTCGATTTACCCGAGCTCGATATAGTCGGGTTCGACTGAACTTTTTTTGCTATTATGTATTACAAATTACTTTGTTATTGCCAAACAATTTATTTTTATTTTCGTTCTCTCTCATTTTTCAAACTATGACCAGAATTACGCGAAAATATGAACATTTTTCCATTATCCTGTCTTTTCCTTATTTTATACATTACATTACCGCCAGCTTCTCCGCCGATACCCCTCGTGCTTATGAGCCAGTTTTGTTCGGCAACAGCAAAAAGAACTGCCCATCAATTTTTTCAGTTTCCACAGATTAGTCTTGTCTTGGTAAAAGAGAATTCAGACATAATCATCTTGCAAGAAACTTGGCTTGTCCCAGACCATAATTATCATTTATGAAATTATCGCGCTTATATATTTGGTCGGCTATCAAGAGAGCGTGAATTACTTACGCTGTAGTTGAAACTGGAATTAGCCACAAGGCAACGATAGCACTGAAGCGCTTCTGTCTTGAATTTGTAATTCTCGTAATAGTCTTAAAGGGACCCTGAAACGGTTTTGACGATTTTGTACGAACACATTGCGCCGGTAGAGCAAGTCCTAAGGATCATTTACAGACCGATTTAAGCTCTGTGCGTATACTGTGTAATTTATTACAAGGCTCTAAAACTGCGAATCGCCACCGATCACAGCGGCTCAGCGAAACGTGTTTTCAAACCGCCCATTTCCAGTGCGTGTCGTACTGGAAGCGCGACGTCACGCAGGCGGCTGATCTGATTGGATATGTCCAGTCCGCCGAACTCTGAACTGAACCGAACAGTCACTGAACGTCCTGTGGACAGCGATCGTAATGAGCTCCGTGCTTACGTGAGCTGAGCGACAGTGTTTATCTCGAAGTGTCTTTTCTTGGACATGCCCTAGCCGTGTTGTGTACCACATAGCTAGCTATTGTCGACTTGTAAAGCTGCGACATCGTGCAATGTTTGTGAAGCATCTGGCGAGTGGAATCCCTTCAGTTCGACTGCAATGATCGTCGCGCTTTCGCTATCCGTTCAACGCCACGATCCACGTGTCTGCGGCTGTAACTTCACCCCTGAAGACACAACCACATGGCCCGAGTTTACGCTTATCGGTGATCGTTCTCGAATTCTTTTTGTTTGTCCGCATATTTTACAGGTTGTCGCCGTACAGAGAATAAGGAGGAGGAATAAACTATATTGACGATAAATGGCAGTGGGAATGGGGGAGCCAGGCTGGACGGGGGGCTAGATTGGGTACAGAGAATAAAATAAGATCAGCTGGTAGTGTGGCGGAACCCGTCGGAGGAGATATCAACCACTCCGCGAGCTTAAGAACATAGAATAAGAACATAGAATCAAAGTTTGGCAGCTTGTATCTAAATGACAAACAAATAACAAATATAGCCGCAAGAGGCGAGGAAAAAGTAGACGAACTACCAGGCAAAGACTGGAAATATAGTGAGCTGCTACATGTAATCACGAAAGAAATGGAAAAAGAGCAGAAAACTATTTGTTGGAAAGTTAAGAGAAAGCCAAAAAGTTGGTGGAACAAAGAAATCCGGGAGGTGATCGAGAAGCGACGTGAGGCATCACGGGAGCACAGACAGGCAAAAAACGAGAAGCGGCCACAGGACGAAGTCAACCAAATATGGGAAATATATTTAGAGCAAAAATCCACTGTGCAGAAATTAGTCGAGGCAAAAATTAAAGGTGAAAGTGAACGCTGGATGACAGAGATTCGCGAAAACAAGAAGGCCGCGCCTAGGATATTTTGGAGCCACCTAAAAGCGCTAGGTAGGAAGCCTGTCACAATGCAACAACGTTTGGTAGATGAAGGAGGAAATCAATTGGAAGGGCATGAAGCGCTAGGTTACATCCGAAAGATAACAGCCGGTTCGTTTAAAAAGGTCACCCAGGGGATTCCCCCGGTGGGTAAAAGTACGCAAAGGAGAGCAACTGACGAAGATGTAGTACTAGAGAATTTCAATTGGAAGAAGGCCGAAGGAAAAATTCCTAAGCGCACTACTCCGGGCTTAGATGGGGTTCCCGTCAGCCTCATTAACGAACTCGGACATAACACTAAAGAAGCACTGCTGAAAGCCGTAGAAAAGTGCTTACAGGAGAGGGAAATACCAGACAGTTGGCGAAAAAGTAGAATGAACTTAATCTATAAAGGCAGGGGAGAAAATGATAACATTCGCTCGTATAGACCGCTAACCATTACATCGGTGCTATACAGGATGGCGATGCAGGCAGTAAAATTAAAAATAGAAGCGTGGGTAGAACAAAATGATATTTTGGGAGAACTTCAGAATAGATTTCGAATCGACAGGCGGTTAGACGATAATCTGTTTGTTCTTACCCAGTGTATAGAAATATCGAAAATAGAAAACAGGCCCTTATACGTAGCTTATCTAGATATCACCGGGGCGTATGACAACGTTAATCAGGAAATTTTGTGGGATATATTGAAAGAAGTGGGCATAGGGGACGACTGTATACAGCTTTTGGGGGAAATATACCGAGAAAATACAGTTTGTATAGAATGGGAAGGAATAAGTAGCAAGGACAGCGTTGAAATTAGCAAGGGGCTGAGACAGGGATGTCCTTTGTCCCCGCTGTTATTCATGCTGTATATGGTGAGGATGGAAAAAGCGCTAGAAGGTAGCAAAATTGGATTTAATTTGTCGCACAAACAGGTCGGCACGATGGTTGAGCAGAAGCTTCCAGGTCTATTTTATGCTGATGATATTGTCTTATTTGCGGACAGTCAGGATGATATACAGCGATTGGCAGATATATGCGGAAGGGAATGTGAGGCTCTAGGACTAGGATTTAGTGCAACAAAATGTGGATTGATGGTATTCAATGATCACGAAGACCATGCGGTCTTCGTACAGGGCCAAAAAATACCGAGGGTAAGCGAGTACAAGTACCTCGGAGTATGGGTAAATGAGGGGGATAGATATATGGAGGTACAAGAGAAAGCATCGGTAGCAAAGGGAAAGAGGAATGCTGCAATTATGAAGCACAGAGCTTTATGGGGATACAATAGGTACGAGGTGCTTCGAGGGCTGTGGAAGGGTGTGATGGTCCCGGGGCTTACATTTGGGAACTCAGTGGTGTGCATGAAGTCAGAGGTACAATCAGGAATGGATGTAAATCAAAGGACGGTTGGCCGCCTCGCGTTGGGCGCTCATGGGAAGACGACAAATGAGGCTGTAAAGGGTGATATGGGATGGACAGGCTTTGAAGTGAGGAAAGCTCAGAGCAAAATGAGATTCGAAGAGAGGCTGAGGAAAATGAAGAAGAGTAGATGGGCAGAGAAGGTTTTCAGGTATTTGTATAGAAAAAGCGTTGACACGCAGTGGAGAAAAAGAACTAGGAGGCTCACCAGTAAATATACGGCTAGCAGTGCGGGTGATATGGCAACAAGGAGCATTAAGTAGAAGGTCAGAGAGGCGGAGAGGACTTATTGGATGGCAGCGATGGAAAAGAAGCCGGCTCTGAGTAACTACCGAAAGGAAAAAAACGAAATAAGGAGGGAAAGGTTTTATGATAATTCAAGGGGAAGCGCTTTACTGTTTGAAGCAAGGTCGGGCTGCCTTAGAACGCGTAGTTATAAGGCGAGATTCAGTAACGAAGAAGAACAATGTACATGCTGCGGGGGAACTAAGGAAACGATGGAACATGTACTGATTGAATGTGGCGATATTCACCCAGGTATACTTGTGGGCACGAGTCTACAGGAAGCCATGGGTTTTAGGGACAACAATGGAAAGCTGAACACGTCCGCGATAGAAATAAGTAAGAGACGGTTAGAGTATTGGTGGCAGAAAATTAGAGATAGAGTACAAAAATAAATAATGGGGAAAAAATAAGGTCATTCTGCCTTAAGAGGCAGAGAGATAGACCGTGAATATATAATTTTTTTTGGTATAACATAGATTTAATCAATGTAGATAAGGTATTAGGCCAGCATGAAACAAGGAAGTTTTTTTCTTTTTTCTTCGAGCATGGTGGCAGACATGTCACCGCCCCGTTATAAAGGGGACACTCATAGCATCCATCCATCCATGGGCCTCCGAGATAGCGCGCGATTTGTGGGCGCGCAATATCGGAGGCCACGACTGGGCGAAGCTCGAACCGTTGAGTGCGCTCATGAGAGCGCTGCGATCGCCGGTGATGCCAGCGTGTCTGTGAGTTGAGGGTGCAAGGCAGTGGTGAGGAGGAGGGTACAGACGATTTTCCGGATTTTCCGCAGGGGCGCACGGGCGCTGCCATGTTTGATCACGTGATCGTAACTGACCTTTCCCCAGCCCATAGAGTTAATATTGTTAATATACTGAGTCAGTATATTAACTTTATGCCCCAGGCATTTGCCCCAGCCGACGCATTGGGCCAGCGAAGCGGCCGTGGCGTCTTCTCGCTTTTACTCGCGTGCGCGCAGACGGCCACGGTAGGGGGACGGCCACGGTGCGGTGGCGCCATCTACAGTAAAACCTTGGTGATACGATCACGGCTCGTACGAATTTTGGGGTGATACGAATTTTTCTGTGGTCCCGACCAAGGCCCATTAGCCTGCAATGTATTGGAGTACGGTTGTTGCGAACCGATTTGCACCCCGCGGTGTTTGATACGAACGTACGCTAGCTTTTTTTTTCTTTCTTTATTGCCTATGTACATACATACAGCAGTGACAAACAAATTTATACCGAACAAAGAACAAAAAAAATAAAAATACAGTTTGCAAGCTTCTTAAAATTGCTTCATCTGTAGAAGGCTTTCTACTTGATGAAGCCAATCTGGTACATCTTGCTGGACCTTTTGTGTTTCTACAAATGAACATATAGACTCGAATAAGTAGTGTCGAAACGGACGTGCATTAATATCAGCATGGCGCACCGCCATTCTTGACTGCCATATACTGTGCAGGCCCAGTAACATGACTAGATGGAACGGTACCCCTTCCTCATTTTCAACCGGGAGAAATCTGATGCCGTAGGCGTCAAGGGGCAAATCCTTTTTTAAAGTGCGTTGAAGAACGTCCCAAAAAAAGACCGCACCCCAGCAGTCAAGAAAAACATCTTCGATTGTCTCCAGCTTCCTGCAGAGTAAACAAAGGTCTCCCCGAAGAACGAATAAGCCCTTTTCCTGCATCCATGTTTTGACAGGCAATGTTGCACTGTGTAATTTGAAGAAAAAGGATTTTACTCCGGGTGTTACCTCCATTTTTTTTACTCGGCTTAAGACATTCTGACCCGGGCCTACACGTTACATTGCTCTATAAAGAGGAACAGGAAGAATTGTGTCTACTAGATTTTTGTATAACTTCTTACGGGAAACAGAACAGAGATATTCCAAAGAAAAGCGCGTTTTTAAAAAGAGACTCGAATTATCTACTTCTTTCAAGTAACCTCTAACATTTGTTTTCATGTTGCCAGAAGCCACCACCGGTTCCGGCAACACCCTCCCAAGCCTAAGTTGTATAACAGTACGTATTAACGGGTCTCGATTATTTCGGAAGAACATGAACCGGTTAACTAACTGACGCAGATACAAATGACACAGACTAAGGCCACCAGAGCGAACCCGTCTGAAAAGGTTAGTTCTACTTGTTCGCTCCCAAGAAGAACCCCACAAAAAAACAGTAAATATTCGGTGAAGCTTTTGTACATTCACACGCGAATAATGCAGTACTTGAAGCACGTACCAGAGCTTACTAACCAAAAATATGTTACAAAAGGTTGCTCTGGCGAAAATTTATAGATGAAAACCCTTGAATTGCTGAGTTTTTTCTCGCAGTTCAGCGGCCTGACGCCGCCAGTACGGTTCACTGTCACAATAATGTTCCAGTGGAACACCTAAGTACCGCACAGGAGTAGTAGTCCATAATATACCCGCGAAGAAGTCAGGGGTCACTGGCCATTCAACGTGCCAGTAACTCACGCACTTGCTCCAGTTGACCAGACTTCCACTCGTATTGCAATAAAGGTTCACAATTTTAGCGGTGTCAGTGACGCTTTCGTAATCTTTACAAAACACAGCTATATCATCGGCGTAAGCCAGTAACCGTACTTCAGCTTCTTGTAGTTTGTACCCTTTTATGGTACTACTTTCCATGACCTTCCGGCAAAATGACTTATATAAATTGAAAAAAGAAGAGATGACAAAGGACAGCCTTGCCGCACAGAACGTTCAACATGGATTCGTTTCCCGATAACTTTGTTGATGATGAGGCGCGTTTTACATCCAGTATATGCCATTCAACATAGTCCAACAAGAGAAGAAGAATGTCATGAGGTACTCGGTCAAACGCTTTTTCTAAATCAATCTGGATCATTGCAATGTGGTCATTTGTGGCATCACAGCATTCCAGTACACTTCGTGCCTTATGAATGTTTGTAAATATAGTACGCCCTTTAATTCCGCATGTCTGGTGGTCGCGTACAATATCATGAACAACTGTCTGAAGTCTCCTTGCTAGGACTTTCATCAAAATCTTGTAGTCAATATTCGATAGACTGATTGGCCTGTATGACTTTACGTCGCGTAATTTAACTGCGTCTTCAGTTTACGGAATTAATATAGTATGAGATAACAGAAATGACGGCGGCAGTACTTTTATATCTGATGCTTCGTTAAATACCGCTGCTAGACATGGGGATATTTCGTGTTTCAACAGTTCATAAAAGGTAGCCGTGAATCCGTCAGCACCTGGGGACTTTCCCAAATGAAAGTCAGTGATTGCTTTTGCCACTTCTGCTTCAGAGAAAGGGAGTTCTAAGTTATCTTTCTTGCAGTCTTCAACCTTCGGCATTAACTTTAGAAATTCTTTTTTAAAACGTCTACATTTACTTCACTCTTATCGAATAGCTGGCTGTAGTATACTCATGGAAAGCATCCTCTATAGATTTCTGTTCACTTGTAATATTACCTCTGTATTGAATCTGCTGTATAGCATTCCGCTGAGCATTTCGTTTTTCAAGACCCAACATTCTTTTGGTCGGCTTTTCACCTGCCGCTAGCGCACAGGTACGAACAGGTGCTGCCCGCGCTGTCGCGGAAGACGCGACAGTCACGCACGGGCGCTGGCATGCGCGCTGCGCGACCATCAACGGTGCGTCGTTGCCTCCGAGATAGCGCGCGCGAATCTTGGAGGTCTTTAGGCGCCTTCACGTTTAGGTTACAGATGACGTTGACGTCGCGCTTTTTTTTTTCCCCCCCGAAGCATTGACGCGTGCTCCTGTGCTAGAGGCAGCAGCGTACTAGTACTGTGGTAACACGTGCCTGCCACGTCGATGCGAGCCATGTCCCCGAAATCAGACATTCTATGAAGGCAGAGACTGCTGCGCCGCGCGGCGCACGAGCCTGCCCCACACAGAAACGGCTGCTGCGCCGCACGGATGTGGCGTCATGCACTTTTCCGGTTCGGCGCTTCGTTTGAATAATAGTATATGGTTTGAATAGTCGGGAGTGTTTAGCGTTACGTCTAGACGTAACAATAGAAGCTGTGAAAGTTACGTCCAGACGTAAAAATGAAAAATGTTAAAGTTACGTCCAGCGTGACTACAATACAAAACCGGCTTGTTAAACCCTCCGAACTGATCGGCAGCTGTGGCGTAGTTAGTTAGCGCAGCACATAAAGGACGGGTAAGGTCGCTGGTTCGAGCCCCTTCGCAGTTTCTTTTATTTACTTTTTTTGGTCGCGCTACTATTGTTTTTACATTTGCGCCTCCTCATCGGCCTCCCGTCAGCCTGACTTACTGCTGGTGGTCCTGTCCACAGGCCCTTTGATGATGACCCTCGCAGAATTGGCTATATTTATTATGATAAAGTGTTTTGCGAATTAATGCTCTTAATCGGCGAGACGCAGGAGGACACGAAAAGTTCAAATGCAGCTGGCTGCATCAGTTTCTCCGGCACACGCGTCAGGAATGTTGATTTCCACGGTTTATCAAAGTTTTGATGACAAAAAGGCGGACTGCAACGTAGCCACGCCGAATATGCAACAGGAAACTTTTTTTATGTCGCTCAACATACCGTCACCACCTGACGAGGTAACCGGCAGGCCGCTTCAAAATACTGACGTGCCAAAGTAATGCTATAGGCGATTAGCACTTGATAAACGATACCCAAGGGCAAATGCCAACTGCATTAGCCCATCTACCTACAAAACAGCGTGTCTGCCTTGTTGAACAACACGCACGGCCTGTGACAGCACGGGAGCATTTCCGTAGCAACGGATGAGAACGGCCGTACGTTTTCTCACTTAGCAAAACAGCCTGCAATGCAGTAGCTTTGGCCTTCGGAGATCACAGGCTTCGTAAGTATACACTTCGTAGACGCAGTGGGGTTTCATGCATGTGCGTCCGGACATTCACACGCGAACTGCGCAAAAGCATTTATTTCATCGTCGACCTTGCCCTTCGCGACAAGCAAAACTCGGCGACACGCTTGGCATTGCAATCTAGAAAATGCAGTACGTCCAACAACAATAATCCACACTTCACACTGAGAAACTTTATGGTGCACACACTCGGATGAAGCTGCGGCGCGGTGGACGGCCGCGCTAGCTCCAACCTCCACGATCAACTGGGCATCCAGCAATCCCTTCAGGCAACGACGGCACAGGGTCTTCGGTCCTCCTTGGAGGCGGCCTAGGCCCAGACCACGAATTTGCCGGAGTTTTCAATAAGGTTGTTACCACCACCACACATCGCAGCTACCATCTCTGCCACTACCTTTCGTAGCCGCAGGGCCGCAGCGCCCATGGCGCCCCCTGTATTTAAAATGCTTGTGATATGTGCTTAATTAACAAATATAGGCTAATTGACTCGTGAAACACCTGTTTAGTAATATTTTTGTAAATTTAACGTATTATACAATAATAGTTTATACATTCAAATAGCTTTAAGTAATAATTTTTAAAGTGACGTCACTTCCGTGCGGCGCAGGAGCCACTTCTGTGTGGGGCTGGCTGCTGCGCCGCGCGGCGCAGGAGACGCTGCCTTCTATGAAACAAGACTGAAACTTGGGCTGCGGGTCCGTCATGAAGTCCCATTAAGGTGGACGAAGACCCCAAGGGACGAAGCGGACGGTCTTCGCGAAGGAGCTTGGCCTTTATCTATCGTGTGCAAAGCGCTTCTTAAATTACTTTCGCCGCAGTACTCTGGTGTCATGCAGAAAAGCGTAGTAAGATTAGGAAGGGGCTGCTAGCGGTCACGGGGCACAATAACACATCTGGTTCATTAATTACACACGCGCGCATGCACCGTACATTTATGAGTGCAAGTATGATCGTTGACGTCTAAAAACTTTACTGGCAATATTTCAGAGCTGTTCATGACGTCGCTGCGGCCCTGAGAAACACTGAATCAAAACGTACGTATGCCTACTTTCTTTGGTCGCATACTAATTTTCCATGTTTTCTGGTGATACGAATTTCAGATGATACGAATATCAATTGATACGAATCATTATTCGTATCGGATGATACGAATCATTATTGGGGGAATTATATGTTTACCTCTGTTTATTATCACATTTATATGCAATAAACAATATAAAGTACTAACAACAGGAACTGAAAACCATGTCCTAGGAATACACTAACTCTTTTTTTTCATGCAGCACATTCAGTTGGTTTGTATTGCCCCCCCCCCCCCCCCCCCAACAAAAAAATGCAATGGTGGGACTAAACTTCAAAAACATTTTCTCGACTAAAACAAAAACTACTTTGATTAAAGTTTCTCTGGAATAATTAAGTTGTTATGGTTCGCAATTGTATGCGCTTTCCCGCTTATTTTTTCTTGGACCACCTTAGGGTGCTACAGACGTCTCAACATAGGCCAATGTAACGTTTTTGCCAAGTTCAGGATTTTATTTTAGAGCCTATGCGCCGTACACGGGCAAAACAAAAATTTAGGAGATAGTACGTTTTATGAAGAGTTTTATAAAAGTAACTTCTGCATTTGATCGATAATTGTATATTGTAAAAAAATTCCCCAAGAGACGAGAATTTACTCAACTTTACCTACGCTCTAAGGCGTAAAAATATAAGGCTGTTATTAGGAACTGCCCTATAATGAAATAACGATGCTCGAAAAACGCAAAAATGCAAGTGTTGAAAGAATGCCTGGAACGGTCGATTTATAGCGAATTTTTTTTTTCGTACCTGGTTTTCCAACATCTCGTGAAGTTTAAATGGCGCTCACGTACCCAAAAAATTTTTGCTGCCCAAAATATTTTGGGAAAATACTGTAGAACTAACGTCTATATGTGTGTAATTTTCTCAGAATTTTTTAGAGAAATTGATTTTTCTCGAGCCCCCTGGGACAGTTGTCGTGGAATGACCCTATTTTAAGTTTTTCTCGTCGCCAGAAGACTGCAAACGGAGCTCAATTGACGCTAGCTCTGCCGTTCCATTTCCTTTTCACCAGAGAGAGAGAGAGAAGCAACTTTATCATCTTTTCAACAGAATCACTGCTGTAAAGTAGCTCACGAGTAATGAAAATTATGCGTGCATTGAAGTAAACAGAGCAGAAGACGACGACTCAAGGGCACATCGCTAACGACGCCAGCGCTCTTTTTGCTGACTAAACTGAGTGAATTCATAAAACATTTTTGTAAGAATTACTTATTTTGTTATTTTTTGTAATTCTAAAGCACTCAGTTGCATACTGAAGTACAAGTGAGCGGGCAAATAATGTCTAGTTTGCAGCGCCCTCATTTGAAGCGAAGATATTTGCCCAGTCAAAGTTGGCGTGGCCTGGCGGAAGGACAGCGGGACAGCTCCCAGCTTTTGGGTGTTTTCGGTGTTAGGGCTCCGGCCGAAACTCTACAACACCGATTTCACCACAAGCCACTCACGATGGAGGCCAGAAGAGCGGAGTTAGAACGGAAACGCCAGAAGTTGGAGCAGCTACGCATGGAACGGCTTAAGAAAAAGGAGGAAAAGGAGAAGAAAGACAGCAGGTTGAATGACGTAAGCCGTGGGTTTTCTCCCGTCTCTGATCATCTGCTGGGGCTGCGTAAAACATGCCTCAGCGAAGGTGTGTCTCACAAGCAGCGAGTCAGTGCTTTAAACCCTTCCGCGACACCTTGCAATTCGTGAGCTGGCTGGGAGAGCAAAACTACTCGTGTGCTGGGCATCGGCATGATTGACATCTGCAATTACCACCGCCGCACCTTCGCTCGACTCCGTCGCCACTCGGTTGGCGTTTCACACCGCGGATGGTCTTGTTTCGCAGGTTGACGACGGGCCGAAATCGAGATCGGACCATGCCATCGACCCTGACGAGTTGTTATCGTCGTTGGGAATAACGTTGACGCGAGGTGAGCAGCGTCCAAACATTTGTCGATCAGTGCCCGTGTACGCACAGGGTGCGTCGATAGAGTGCTTGCTGCGCGCTCGTTCCAAGTCCGTGCGGTTCCGTTTTCCAGATTTGAGTGTGAGCAGCGTGTCGACGCCTCCCACGGGCTCGCCGAACGCGAGCAGCACTGCTTCCAGCCTCGACCACCAGTCTCTGCCGACGCAACAGGAACCTCAGCAGCAGCAGCAGGCACCGGCCAAGGTTCAGAAGTGAGTGTGGTTTCTCACTCGGGGTCAGTGGCAGTGACAGTACCTCGAACGACATGGCAAAAATACCACTTTGGTCGCCGATCACTACGGAGCGCGTTGCCCAGGAGCACTGGAAATCGACTGTAAATAGCTCGATTTTAAGATTTGCGCCGTCTCGCACTTTTGTTTCGTATACGAAATCTTTCTCTGTGTGTTTTGCACTAAGCATAGATCTCTTGATGGAATCGGTAGCTTATGTGTCCTTTGGTACGTTGCATGGTGTACATATTTCATTTATGTTGTTCCTCATATTTCTGTAACATATTTCCTCATCTTTTCAAAGATACGCGGAAGGTTCCGGTTATCATCATATCTTCTTGTGACCATCCAAGTGCTAATGAAGTCTGGTGATCTCAAGACACAAGACAGTCACAAACTGTCTCCTTTTCAGTGCTAGCTGTGTTCTTTTTGTGCACTTGTCTTTTTTTTTTCCTTCCATCTGTGGCCTATAAAGAGAAGTTTTATTTTCTATGACTTACACGCAGTCTAATGCGTGAATGTTCCACAAGCAAGGTTTCTCAGAAGCATGTAAATATTTAAAAGAGTAAAAGAGTTTTATGTAAATATTTGCTTTCTCGCAGAAAACCTAAGCTGAGCATCTGTACGGTGCACCAGACCAACATACCACCCCGAGAGAACGTCACATACAACAAGCAGACACAGACCGCCCCATCAGGTGAAAGGGATGGTGAGCATAATATCTTTCAATACGGTTTCATTTACAAGCTCTCTCATTTTCTTTCTTTTTTCTTTGCTTGTTTTGCCTGGTATGGTTCTCCATAGCTGCTTCTCGACTTCTGTTGCGAGGTCTGTTGCCACAGCACTCGGATTTCCCATTACCCATGGCTTACTTGAGTACATAACTTGGAAATGGCTCCATGAGCAAGTGCTTTGTTACGTTAACCATAGAACTGTCTCACAAACTCTTCCACAAAAGATAGTCGCCATTGCCTTCTTTTTTTTTTTTACACCACTTTTGCGTATTCTTTCTTCATGCAAAACTGATCCAGCCATTCTTCTAGTGCTCCATCATACCTTTGGCATGTCCACCTGCACAGTGTTGGCACCTGAAAGCATGCTGCTCCCCATCACAATGCAGCCAACACCTGTGCAGTTTTCTTACTATCCAGTTTTGTGGATGCCCCCATAGCTTGGCAAGGCCAGATTGGAGGGGCATATCTTTCTCCGCTTATACTTTTTACCTAATATAGCCTTGGCTGACAGGTAAAGGTGGTTGTTTACCTGTGGCTTAAAGTTTCAGTTAAAGTACTTTATTTGACACGCCTTGATATCTGACGTACTGTAACTGTTAACTTTCATTATTTTGCCCCGTTTGAGGATTTGTCTAGTTGTCCAGTGAATTAAATTAAAATGCAGCCTAAGGCTTGTTCACATTGCTTGCCTACTTAATATATAATTATCGGTGGAAATCTGTGCCTGACAGGGAAAGCATGCCAACATGAATGTGCTTCTCTCACGCAAGAATGTCTTCATAGCTCTGTTTCCACCCTAGTTAGCCATGCCTTTGTGATGTTTTTTGACAGAGGCTTTGCGCATTTCGTTCTCATCAACAACAATCACAGAGTCACTCAAATGCATGTGAACACTTGCTAATTCAGACTACAGGCCTCGCTGTCTACATTCACAAAACTCGACAAGGCACTGCCCATGATGGTCAAAAATCAGCACCGTGGGCAAGAGACTGTTATAGCTTCGGTCTAATCATCATCTCCTGGCTCTTTTCATCAGCTTACGTTCAGTGCTTTCCTTTACCACCTTTCCTTTCATGATTTCCTTTTTGTCTGTCTGGGTACCTCCTTTGTGAAACAAATAATAGTAATGCCACGTTCAGGCACAAATCACTCCCAGCCCTTTTTTTTTCCATGTTCACTTCTTTGGAATATGGTGTTGCTAGGCATTCCCCTCTCTAACATGCTTTTGATTGCAAGCTTGCTTTCCGCACGTCACTTGCCACTCCAGTGCAGCTCCTCTGGCTGTAAATAGTGCATGTAGCTGAGACTAATTTATCCAGTGCATTCTTCCTTTTGTCTCACTATCGCTTTCTTTCTCTCTTTCAACGTAATGCAAGGCACAAGCCACTGAAATTTACTTCCACTAGCCAGAATTTCTAGCTGATATAGATACTAGTTGAGAAACCCAATTAGCGGCTCTCTAACGGAAATATGCTGCACCATTACTTCTTTGTGCCTGTCACAAGCATGGCCCAGCCTGCAGTGTCTCTCTTGATCATATTTCTGATGCTGTTTACTATATTGTTTAATAATTGCATCACAGATATTGTCATTCACAAGGATGCTTCGATTATATCAACATATTAGTATGTAAAGCGGGTTTAGGGTATTAAGCTAGTCAACCATGTTTTCAAATTTCGTGCCTCACTGTTCAGGATTTGTCTACTTGAATAAGTTGCCCTAGTTCAGTGTCGTTCTTATGCTCTCCTGCGCATCGTGAGGTTTTATTGATGTCGTCTTGTGTACCGCAAGTGGTTTGAACCTGTAGAGGAAGGAACACTGAGGTGGCTTCTTGCACTACTGAAAAGCATTGTGGGAATGTGGTCTCTTGTGCTCTTTATTGGTTGTTTCCTGCCAGAGTAAAAATGGTTTAATTTTTTCTCAGTTACAAAAGGCAAAGAAGCCTCTGTGAAAGTACAGGAAACAATTATTCTGGCATTTATTCTTTCAATTAAAATTGATTTATGGTACTAGCTTGCAATTGCAATCAAACGTCTGTGCTTATTACTGAGACAGTGATGTGTGAAGAAAAAGAAAATTGGCCTAGTGTAGCGTATCTGACACTGACAAGAACAGGGCCTTTGCTCTTTAAGTGGCACATGTGTGCAGTGTGCATGTATCAACATATACACCTGATGACAGTTTCAATTAAAGCTGTTACAAGTATGCGATATGTGCGTCTCGTTTTGTTCGTGTGTTGAGTGCATTCATGCAATCGCAGTTGAAGAGAACTTGAGATACGCACCAGAAGACCACTGTTTAGCATGGTAGCTTGTGCACTGTGTACATGGCATGTGCTGTTATAAACACACGCAATATTTTCTCTGCTCTTTTCCTTCTTCCTTCCTTTTTCTTTAACGCTGCCTGAAGGCTCTTTAACATCCTCGCCTAGAGAGCATGGGCATTTTTTCAAGACCCGGAAAGGTTTGTTGCTGCTGTGGCCCACATTTTCACCTTAGGTTTCTGTATTCTAAGCCTCCTGTCTACACCCAGCTTCGTGTTTTTTCTGCTGCCATCTTACCACATACTGTCGTGTCTGCATGGCAGCGCAGTGCATTGGTAAATCTAAGACATTTTTCCGCTAGATCAACATGTAATGAATATATGCTAATACTAGTATTATTTGATATAACAAAGTTTATTTCTGGGTTTGATGCGACTTAACCATTGCAACATTCACATGTACGCTACTAGCTTTAACCTTTATTATCACACTTTTTGCTGGTCTTGTGCGTGTAGCTGAAGGCCTGAAATAGCATTGTTTACGTTAGGATTATGGGTGGAATGCTACTGCAGATTTCAAGCAAACATATTTTTTTTGCAGTGAGAGTGCAATT
This sequence comes from Rhipicephalus sanguineus, assembly GCF_013339695.2. NCBI lineage: Eukaryota > Metazoa > Arthropoda > Arachnida > Ixodida > Ixodidae > Rhipicephalus > Rhipicephalus sanguineus. Next base: position 11,979,644 of record NC_051180.1, on the reverse strand, counting down.
TTTTAGTGGTTAAACAAAAGTTGGAGATACAGTTACTCATTGGGTCAGTAGAAACAACAGGTTTTCTGAGTGACGAACAGCCGAAAGCAGCCTCTCCTTCTGGTACAGTGGAATATAGGGCAAGGATTACAAGAAATGTGGAGAAGAACCAGAAAGACATGGAAGAAAAGGGGGGAAAAAACATGTAGTCGATATGCACTGGCACAAACACTCAAGAATATGAGCTTTTCTGTCTTGTTCTATTTCTTGCACTCTTGTCACGCGACACACTACATGAACAGTGAAGGTGTAGCAAATGGCAATGAACAATATAATATTACCTGATTGCCTGCAAAGGTGCTCGTCTTTTAGGAAATTTTGAAAAAGAGCAAGCAATATTTCTTGAAGCATAGACAAGTAGTCTTTTGCACAAGACTTACAATATTTTTTGTTCACCTCTGTAGGTGCCATTGATGCAGCTACATGGGGTTATACGACAGCAGTTTCAAAATGCACTTTTAACGGTATAACAGTCTTGTAAGTTTTCTGCCCCTGCCATTGCACCAGCAAGAATTTTCATGGTTTAAGGAAGTAAATGTGAATGAGCATAGCAACCTGGCAAATGTTTTAGCCTGCTCAGATTTTTATTTGATATTCATTAATACTTTTTGCTTAATTTGCATACCGGTTGGAATTTTTTTTTTCATTCACAGCACCAGAGCCAGCTGGAAAATCTGGTATGAGTGCTTTTTTTTTTCTGCTTAATTGCTGCTCAGCATCGTTTTGTTTCTGTGAAGGTGGAGGTTGCTTGTGGTCGGCTTTGTTTGTGTGTTGGAAAAACGAGCAAAGGATATTTTTTTGTGTTGTATTCCACATTTTAGGTCTTTCTTACTTAAAAGAAGAAAAAAAGGTTTAGTAGCATAAAATTGTTAACCGTGTTTGCACACTTGTCCGGCATACAGTTATAGTTAAGAAAAAGTTTATATTGCTTGCTTTATGGCTGAGGGTTTCTCGTTTCAGCTAATCCCAAGTTCTGCAATGTCTTTCCAATGCACTTGCAATAGCTTTTGGGCTAAACTGAGTCCCACTTGCACACTTATCTGCCTCTGGGCTCCTTTGCATGTTGTAACTTGTGCACGAAGGATGTGCAAAAAATTTTGGGGCAGGGGGACTACTTTTTTGCTTCTCACCTTCACTGTCGCATTTTGTTCAGTGTTTTTTTGCATTTTTCTGCATTGAATGACCCATTGCATGTTTAGAAAACTCCCAGTTCATTTACAAAACCTCCCCATCAAGCTTCCGTGCTAGTATAGGAGAAGTGTTTGAGAAAGTTCACATATCAAGAGGGAATAGCATTTGTTAGAGTGATTGGAGACGAGAATGCATGCTCTTGCACTGCAGTGTGAGGTGTAGCACATAACTTCATGTGTTTAGTTACAATACCATATGTTTGCGTATTCTGGTAGGGGCTGGTAATACATAGAAACTCTAAGTCATCATGTGCAGCTTTGTTTTCTTTTGTTACACGCGCAATGCTAGAGCATGTTTTCTGTAGCATGGGGAGGTTCCTGACATCTTTTGCACATAATTGTTGCGTGAGAAGGTTAGCCTGACTGTGTGCTATATTGGGGCGTATAGTTTGCAGGCGACTAGAAGGGTTTTCAGATTCAGGTTTATTGCATATAATCAAAATAATATATAATCATGCATATACAGATGAAGGTCCCAAGGTTTCTAGGTTCAATACAAGACAAGAACTAAGAACACACACACAAAAAAATGCACACTCACAATCGATTTTAATTCTTCTATGCTTACCTTCCATGATAGCTTAGCAGGCTGAGGTGTTGCGCTGCTAAGCTCTGGGTTGCAGGTTTGATTCCCAGCCACGGCGGCTGCATTTCAATGGGAGCGAAATGCAATAACACTTGAGTACTTAAAATTAGGTGCACGTCAAAGAACCCCAGGTGGTCAAAATAAATCTGGGGTCCCTTGCTATGACATGCCTCGTAATCATATTGGGGTTTTGGCATGTAAAATCTCGGAAATTAATTCATTCTTTTCTGCTTCACTGTGTATATAACCTCAGGTTGTAGACGAGGATGATAACTGATGACATGGTAACACCTGGCTGACAACTAAATTGTCGACCTAGCGCAGCTTTGTGCATGTTCTGTGTTTATATGTACAGTCGGCCAAATCTTTAACTATCGTGCGCGAGCGCCGACTTTTTTGTACATCAGCGCTGTTCGACAGAGCCAAGTTGCAAACAGGGCGAGAGTAAGCGCCCCTCTTACAAGGAAAAAAAAGGCGTTTACGTCGCCAGATAACAAATGAACCATCCACATTTGTCAGCTTATCTCATGCGCGCGGGCGTGTGACATTTTCTTGGTCGCTTGCTGATCTTCGGAATATAAGATACAAGCTAGGAGCGCTGCCTGTTCGTCTGAAGTGAGTTAATGCAGCGTGACGTTCTCACGAAGGAACAACCAAGCGGACGATGGGCCCAGCTGGGCGCGCTTCGTGGGCATGCACTTACTCTCGCCCTGTTTGCAACTTGGCTCCATCGTACGGCACTGACGCACAAAAAAGTCGGCGCTCGCGCACGATAGTTAAAGAATTGGGCGGCTTACAGTGAAGCACAGAAGAACCAGTCACGAGTGCCTGCAGCTGAATACATGTCTGTCCTTAGTCCTTGTCTTATTATGCACCTCAAGCTGCTTCTAGACCAGCTTTAGTTGCAGTACTACTAACAAGGGCTAAATTCTTTATTGGTCTATTGTGCAGATACGTTCACTTTTGTTGCATGTTGTCGCACCAGAAACAATGCCCCGTTGGATTGAGGATCATTTTGAGTGGATGCTTAGCCAATTAGTGCACGTTAGTAGTGATATTCCCAAAAGCTTTCAGTCTATAATGTTTCCTTAGCATGTTTGACAAATGTTCTGGATCAGCAGTGGCTTTGTGTAATATAGTATCTTTGCTGCATTTAAAGAGGGCAGTTAAACTCGCAGCTACTGACTCTGCATTTGATGTGCAGTGATTGGAACAACTGTGGTGTAATTTTATTCCCTCCCTCTCTCTCTCTCTCTCTGCATAAAGCTCACCCACTGGATTACTATGGTAAGTCTTGCATTATTCTAAACCCATCGTTGTGTTGTCTTGGGTTTGCTGTGTGCTGTGATTGCCATGCTGAGAGGCTACAGAAATCCGGCTTGCAAAACACTCCTGTCTGCAAACAGTGCCATGGCTAATGATGCTGACTACCACATCTCACTTGCACTTGTTACACACAAGCAAGCATGGACTCCTTTGCTCAGTTCATACATTGAGCTAGAAACATGAGCCATCTTTGCAAACTTGCATTGTTTAAATTGAACAACTTACAACCCATTAATACTGTGCATGGTATTAATTTCTAAGTCTTCTGTACTGCTTCTCACCCCCTGTTGGGTCTGCCCTTCGTTCTCTCTCCCTCTTTTATCTGCTCACAGTTGATATGGCACAAGGTGGATTGCAGTGCATTACCAAGATATTATAGGCTGAACTGGGCAGGTTTTGATAGCTTTCTATGTACGAAAACAGCCCAGAAATACCAGGTTTAATTTTGCATTCATGGGAAACTTTAATTTTTCAGGAAATTAGAATAAAGGTGGGTGTGAAGACAGGTAGTTTCCACCCAAGCTGCTCCTGAGTTGCAGAGATGGGTGCCAGTAGCAGTTATTATGAAACCAGCGGTATGCAAGACCGAAGCTAAGTCGTCCTACTGAATCTGTGCTAGAAACAGTGATGTCTTTTCCTGGCTTCGTGACTATGAGCTTCATGTCCAATGATTGCAGGCCTACTGGTAGCGCTGTAGCAGAGATTGAGAAATCTGGTAGGCATACTGCATGGCTGGCTATAGCAAAGGCTACATGCCTTTGCTATAGGATTGCTGAGAGCGTTCAGGAAATTTCAAAAAAATATTTCAGCCACCCTCCTCCAGGGTAGCTTTCATAACGGCATTTTGCTGCTCAGACAAGGTTGGAGCTTTGATTCCCAGTCACAAATGCTGCACTTTCATGGAGGCTGTGTACGAAAACGCCTGTATGCATCCTAAAGAACTCCAGGTGGTCAAATACAATCCGGAGCCCTCCATTACAGCCTCCTTCAAAATTACAGTCCTTTGTCTATTTTTTTAATTAGGGGAAATGGGGGGAGGGTTAAAGCTTCGTGTTATTTTTAAGGCATACTGACTTGATATTTTCTAGTTACCATTGCTTGTTTTATGTGAAGATGTGTATACCTTAGGAAAAATATTTGGGAGCCTCAGAACACCTTAAAAACTTTTCTGCAGCTGGTATCAGTTTAGTCTTCCAGGAGCGTATTGTGTTGTGACATCACGACACAGAAGGTGGTCATATGGGAGCAGTACATTGCAACATAGTGACACTCAGTCTAGCTCACTAGATTGCCTGCTATGCTGCTACATGAGCCTTTGCAACAAGTAGCAGCATACTATGTGCCGTTGCACTACCCGTTGGCAAGTTGATTTACTTCAAAATGAGCCAACACACCACTAGATTCAAAAGTAGCTCTCAGCTTGCAGGACATAGAAGTGTACTCTTGTTCAAATGATCCAGTGAGCATGTATGTGATGCTGCTTCTTGAATGATCTTTCTCGTAAGACTAGCGAAGTGTTGGTATGGTGCATGGTGGTTTTGCTAAATTTAAACCCAATTCACTGAACAAGGGGATGTGGTTGCACTTGTTTTGGTCACTTATTGAACACTTAAAGGCCAACTCCGGCGATTTTTTGTCCATGTCAAAGTAATTGTGCTTTTATGTTCCTGAGACGCTCCTGTTACGGGCCCGATAGCAGAAATACTCGGCAAGTTGGAGAATAATTTTAAATTAGCAAAAAAGCGCAACATCGAAACCGAAAGCCAACCGAGTGTACTGTCTACGTATGACGTAGAGGTTGTTATGAACGAACCAAAAGTCATGCAAGGCATGCCGGTCACGCTGGCGCGGAGTATGAAAACTGTGACAGCCGGGACGACCAGCGAAGCGCCGGCCAAACCAACGCTGTCTGTCGCCTTGTGCACAGCAGACGCTCGCTGTAGCGGCCGAAGTGCCGAAGTTAGTGGTGCCTTCGGCTGCGTCACTTCCGCCGCCTTCCCAATACTGACGTCACAGACGCAGTGTTGCCAATAATTGTGAGAAGCCAGGAGGGCGTTTGCAGACAATCTTTAAAATTCATTTGCAAACAATCTGCGCATGTCTCAAGCCTGTAATTTGGCATAAATGACGGAAACGTGCAAAGGAACGTACCCAGCGAATTTCATTGAGATCCATCGACCTCGAAAAATCGCCGGAGTTGGCCTTTAAATGCTCATTGATGAACACCTGGACTAGTAAACTGTTTCTCTTTTTTCATTCCCATTTTGTACTACATGTGCTAAGTTTTGACTCTGAGCTAAAATGTATGGTGGCAGAGAAAGGCACATCAATAGACATTTGTGTACCCTTGTGCTCATTATATGGCTCTCTGAGGCTGTGCCATTAACATGTGCACTTGTTTAGTAGTTGATTTTGAGAATGTATCTGTGCATCTCAGATGCATTTTGGTGCGTACTTGCTCTGTTGGTCCATTCCATTGCAGTTTAGCATTCGTTTCTAATTTATGCCAGCACGGATAAGCCCTTATAACTGACATCTGTTGTAACCTGATCAAAGCACCCATCTTGCCTTCGTTTTAAAGTACACAAAAGGTGATTTTAGAGCAACATGGGTGACCCATAGATGTGAACACTTCAATCAATGTTGGCTTTAAGGTGCCTGGGCTGGCCACAAAATGTGTAGGACAGACAGCCGCTGGTCAGTTAGAGCAACGGAGGGTATACCACTGGAAGGGAAAGGAAGCCGAGGATGCCATTGAGTTTGATGGAGTAACAGAATTAATAAGTTCACAGGGATAAAATGAAATCAGCTTGCTTGAGATAGGGTAACTTGGAGATCACTCGGACAGACCTTCGTCCTCCAGGGGTTAGGGACGATTGACCCCCCCCCCCCCTCCTTTCCCCTTCAGTGCCTGTCGTCCACCTCCTTTGTCAGGTTGCTTTGGCTACCACTGCCCAAAAAAGGAGAATCTTGTCCCCGCCCTCTACCTCTGTCCTCATCCCCCCCCCCACCCCTTCAATATAGGCACTTGGATTTTTTTTTTGAAAAAATTTTTTTTCGTCATGTTTCATACTGCCATGGCACTGTTTCCAGTGACAGTTTTACTCTCTCAAACAATTTGTCTATTCGGTAAATCAGTTATGCAGCAGGCCAGCAAAATTTGCCAACCACCCATTTGTACACGAAGCTGCAAAGGAAAACCATGGAGACTTTTCATAAAGGAAGCTTCTTAGGTGACGAAAATTTCCTCGTGGTCTGGGACAAGGATAAATTATTTGTCAACTAAAAGCTTTCTTTACAAGAGATCAGTATGGATTTCCTTCATAGCTTTGTGCTATAAATAAGTGAATGACAACATTTCCATTTTATGCTTATGTCTTTCACCAACTGCGTAGGAGCAAATCTTAGTATTTATGACACCCTGTTAGAATTTCAGTGTTACTTTTGGTTTTTTCCTTGTTGGTAACAGAACATGGTGAGGAAAAAGTGGCCTTGCTGTTCCCCCCACCTCCCCCTTTCTTTTCCCCCGTGCATTTGCTACGGCCTTTGCACTAGCATGAATTTTTGCACCTGCTTGAGTTTTTTTCAAATTGCACAAGAATGAGTAAATGGGCTGTCTGTTCCCTTGTCTGTGACCCTGTTCTTGCTCATTGTGAAAGAAGTATGCACCACAAATTATCTGAAAGTGTATTACCAGTGTTTCCGTTTTAGCAGCAGAATATCATTTGGCGCTATTTACAGAAAACAAGCCAATGTCACATTAAAGGCAACACCTGTTGACCATCTCTTTGCAACTTTTTGTCACGCATAGCTGCTACTTATCAAATTTTAGTCTGTACTACATTGAACAAGTTCTATCACATGCTGTTGACATGACGCAAACAGCCATGTCCACCTTGTCAAAGAGCACACCACTCTTGCATGCCTGCTGCATACCTTGCCTTCTATTTGCTTTCTCCCAAGCTGGCCGAAGCTTTTTAAGCTTCCTGCTTTTATTCCATTATAGCGCAGAGACAGTCTTTTCGAGTAGCTCTCTCACTACAAAAAACTATGATGTCGTGCAAATACCAATCGAGTTTAGAATTTAGTATAAGTTGCAGGAATTTGTATCATGTAGCACAGAGATGACACTCACTTCTACTTGCTACGCTAGATACTTTTATGTTTCAGATGCAGGTCTTCTTTTGCACAAGTTACTGTATTCACGCTTGCCGTCAGACAGATTTCTTCCACCTCAAGAGTGTTGTTTCATTTCTTTCCTTGTCCATTTACTACCTGTATCTTTACTCGCATTGTTTTCTTAATCTTTGTTGTATTTTTGCTTTAGTTTCTACCTGAGTGGTTCTTTCTGCAATGCAGATTATGCTTTTCTTTATATTTCCCGTTGCTATAGGTATCAAGGTCTTGCTTTCTTTTTTTTCTGTCTCACTTGTCAGCAATTTTTTACATTCCTAAATTTAATTAAGTTCTAAAATTGTAATGCACCATAATAAACTGCATAAGGTTATACATCAGTCCTTAATGACCTCTTCATGAAGCCATTCACATTTCATCATATTTACCTACTCTGTATGCTGATGCCAATTTAGGTGGTAATTTATATTCGGAGGGTATTGTTCACTGCAAGGGTTTCCCAGCTAGTTCTTAGAGATTGGCTATAGAGTTCACACATATAAGCAGTTGCTGATATGTGCCATGTTCAAGCACGCTTCAAAGTACTTAACCCTTTTCTTCGTAGCCAATCATTCATAAAAATTTCTTGTTAGTCATGGTCAAAATCTACAGGCGAGTCAAATCTTATCAGCCAGTTGAAACTCGTGTGTAGAAAGCAAACTGTGAAGCACCTTACAGTGGCATTGCATTAACCCCTAAGTGCCGATCAATGATTAAGAAATTGGAGCGTGGTCATTTTATGGTATCGTATGAACAGCAAATGTGTTTTCTATAAAAACAACAAAAATTTCATGAACTATACTGGGTATTATTTTATTTGTACCATGTTTGTACCAATTCGTACCACACCAGCTACCATTAACAACTAAACTATCATTGGCAAAAGTGCAAGTTAAGAATCTCTCAGTTGTGTGAACGTGTGCATAGAAAAATAAGTGAAACTGATTGTTTAAGTCCATTTGCTATCTTATACATATTCACCACTCTGCATTCCAGATTGCACATGTCTCAGAATGTTTTGTATTTGCTTGAGCAGTATAATTATACTGAAGAAGGTTCTAATAAACTAGTCACATCTTACACCGATTAATAACACTAATAATCCAGTGAAAAGCTGTCACTGGAAAAAAACTAATGTAATGTACACATATCAACAAAAGAAAGCATTGTTTTCAAGATTTTGCTCAGCACCATGTCCTTCTTGGAACTTCACTGTATCCTTTCGTGAAAGGATTGGTTTCTACAAGGATTCTTGATCAGCAGTCAACCTGGCAATTGAAGAATAAATTGGCTCCTACATTAAACTCCCAAGTACCTGTTTTATTCTTTATTTTTGTTCCAAGTCTGTCAAAGTATCGTTTTTAAGGGCATCAATATTTGTTTAATGTAGCCAAACTAGATTTCTTTTCTCTCTTGAGGAGTCAGATCACGAGTAGAACTCTGCATGCTGAGATAAGCGATTGCAGATTATTATTACAAATATCGTGTTTGTGTCTGAACCCAACCCACTGGAGCAGTTTACAGCTAATTGCTCCAGGTTCCTTTGCTTTTGTCAAGCTATAAATTATTATTAAATAACATCAAGTAAAAAACATGCAGATTTGTTGCTGGATTGGCTTGAAAGGCAGCATGATTGGTTTAGGGAACATCCTGTGCTGTTGGGCACCACAGTTGCCAAGCAAGAAACTGCTCAAATCACTTAATTATCACTTGTGTGTTTTCCTTTCTGTTTGCATTAATTTGAGGAATGAGTGGGATGAGGCTACAGAGTTTCTCCAAGAGTTATATGGGGAGATCTGGCATTACTGTTTTATCGTAGTGGCAAGTACGATGGCTCACCAGAATGGCAATACATGCATGAATTTACCCATACTTTGTTCCTATGGCTTTTTAAGTGGCTTTGTGATTTTTTGAATTGACCTTTCTTGAGTAAATATCATGCTGTAAGTGCAACAGTTTCCAATGGTCATGCATGTACGCAGAGACCTATTGCCATCGCTGACTTTTTTTAAAATATTAATTTGCAATTTAGAAAGATTAAGCATAATAATGAAGCTGCAAGAACATTTGAAGCCATTAGCATAAAATTATTCTGGTAGCTGAGTGATTGCAGCACCAGAGCTTCCTCTGGTAATTTTTGTGCAATCTGTTTTTTCAAAATTGCCATTGACAAGACTGTCCCCTGAATACTGCGTAAAGGCAGAAAGGGACGAGTATGGCCTCATTGTTAACATTCAAAACGAGCAGTATAACACACATATGAGTAGCGCTCTTGTTCGGCACTTAGAGGTTTAAAAGACTGTAGGATTGGATGTGTTGGTACAGCATGATTATGAGTGCAAAACAGCGCAGCCGACAGGAGGGGACAGAAGAGGACAGAGCGCTGACTCAGCGCTCTGTGTCCTCTTCTGTCCCCTCCTGTCGGCTGCGCTGTTTTGCACTCATAATCAGGTTTAAAAGGTTCCTCAGGTGTGCCCAGAGTGGCTATTATTAATATACTGTTCTGGTTCTTCGGGTTTCATCTCTCACATTTCACTTTACTTGGCTCCTGACCCTTCATATCTTTTTTGCCTTCTGTGAAGCATGCTAATGCCGTAAAATGCCAGTATTTGTGCTACCTCTGCTGCTGCGCACTTATTGTTTTTTTCCTTTGAAAACAAAAATACATATATTTCATACTTAATACTATCCCTTCCTTTAGAAACAGAATATATTTTGTTTACCTTTTTACTTTATCTTCCAGTTTTAGAGATAATTTAGCGCACCCTTCCAAAAGACGACCAGTGCTCAACTCTCTTAAGTGCATACTGGAAAACATTGTAGTTGCGAAACTGTGTTGGTGATGTCATCAGTACTGCGTACCTGTCACCAACTTTTGCACACTGCTTCTATGTATATGACGGCCTTTGTTTCTTTTCTTATGAGTTCTCATTCTGTGCGTTCCAGTGTGCTTCCCTTCCTCACCCTTCTTGTTTTATCTGTTGCTTGCCACCAATGACAGCCATTACTCTAGTAATAGACTGTGTTGTACACCGCCTCCCTTTCTTTCTTTCTTTTTTTTTTTTGCTGCAGTTAAGCCTGCATGGTGTGGATGCACGTTGTTGTAGCTCACAAGGCTTGTCTTCTAACTTTTCTTACGGGGGATGCCCTTGTCCCTTTTTTGTGCTCTCGTGCGCATAGTGCAATTTTAGCTGGCCAGTCCACAATGTACTGCATGTGTTCAGTTGAGTGATGACCAGATTGAGAAAGCTGCAGTGTAGCTGACACCAAAACATCTTGATAGGCGATTCGTATGTGGAGGCAGTGGCTAATGCAAACAGGGGAGTGCTGTTCTGGGAGATCTGACTTAAATCCACATCATTGTAAGCATAGCTTGAGTATAACAATGCGTGCCCAGCATTGCCATTTCTTCTAAGCTTTTGGGCTGTTATGCAACAGAATATTTTATTGCAACGGAAAAAAAATTAAGAATATATGTTCTCAAAGTAGCTAAAAGACTGCCGCTAAGGTCAGATCGTAGCTGCCACAGTTACATTCTACTGGGGTGTATACAGTGCTTTGGATAATCCATAAAGAGCCCCATTTGGTCAAAATGATCAGGAGCATTGCACAATGATGTCTCCCACGATGTTAAAGGGACATTAAAGGCAAATAACAATTTATGTCAGAGTGAAAGCTCAATGTATGACAACTTCTAAAACGGCAATATTATCAACAGCAGTGCCCTACTTACCGAGAAATTAAGCTAAATGTATCGCATGATGAGCGCCACGAGTGGGACATTTTCGAAGTGATCCCGATGACGTATGAGAGTCTGCCTACAATAAATCACTAGTAACCAAACTAGCGGCAATAAAAAAAGAACCTTCCGTGCATCAAAAGACATAATAAATGCCGTTTGTTCATTTCCGTTTGGTTCATGGAAAAAAGAACCTCTGTGGCGTTGCCATGGGGAACGGCGCGCGTGGTTCAAAGGTTCCGTTTTCGCCGAACTGCGCTTCACCCGGCGCCCTGCTTCGCTCACGCGGTCGCTTCTCAGTGGTAGTTTCGGGATCGCGTCGCGTGTGTTTTGCGCGCTCGTGAAAGTCGCTCTGACAGAAAGTTCGACAAAATGCCGCATGCAACGACGCCGGCACTACGAGCCCTCAGCAGTATACTGCGTTCATCGGGGCTCAGGTCGCTGAATTGGAGCCCAGCGTCGCGAGCCAATGTCTCGTTGTCAAGTTCTCCGTCCACATCCATTGTGGCGATTGCAGCAAGCTTCGATGGCTTCGATGGTCGTTGTTGCTGCTGTGGGTCCCGCTACTTTCGCTCTGCTGCTACTAGTGTCGGCGGCCGCGCAGTAAAGGCGGGTAACGTTGGGCACGGCAGCAGTGACGTATGAAAGTCGAATTTCAGGCGAGTGAGTTGAAGTGCGCTAACGTGATGTGGACCACTAAAACGTGATTTTATTTCAAAATAAGCAATTCCTTGGCATAAAAGTAGCACTACGAGGTTTCTGGACCGCGATTTCAACAATCAACGTCGACTTAATATTTGCCTTTAGTGTCCCTTTAAGCTTCATCAGTCAACCCATTATTCTTTTTTTTTTTTCTTTTGTCACTTAGTCTAGTCGTGTAGTCAATCTTTGGGCAACAATCTATTGCCAGCTAAACCAGGCTTCTGCATTTTCCATACTGCCAAAACTAAATTACTTTGATTAGTTAAATTCCAGAGGAAGTGTCTCTTTCATGGTGTGCCTGATGCAGGTATTAGTTGTGTGTAAAGTTCTTCAGGGACAATGGTGGCCATTCTAAAATGCTATACTTCCTCATTTTCATATCCGAATAGAGCATATTGCCGGCATTCTAGCATAACCATTCAATGTATTGGACGTATACACATAATATAATTGCTTACGTTTGTGTAAGTTGTATTAAGCCGCATATTGTCACAGTGATGTCGTCTAAAGGAGTTGGAAACCCCCCCCCCCCCTCTCTCTCTCTCTCTCTTCAGTCCTTTCCGTTTATAGCCATATTAGTGTTGCATGCATATAAAGAACAAAAAGAAAGAAGTATACTTCTGCAATTTCTGTTGCTGGTAGTCGTAAAGCTAAGGGGAGTTTTTAATATTTTTTGGGAGAATAAATGGAGTACCTCCGATAATATATCCAGCATAATGGGTAATCGCAAGGATAGACCATCTCCATAAAGCACTATAGCCTCAGATATGAATGTTTCTAATGAACTGCTGTTAATATTGCTTCTATTTGATGAGGCTGATGTGTAAAACTGTCACCTACTCTTTTTGTTTTCCTCCTGTCCCTTCTAAAGTGATACATTGGGATGAAGGTACGTTCTCAATCCTCTTGTCTGCACTCTTGTTTCAATGCACATTTTGGTTGGGCGGGGAAGGTCACAAACTACATTCAACATGCTGTTTAAGGCATCAACATCCGTTTCTTCCTGGTTGCTAGACTTGCATCGTCAGCATTCACATGTACTTCGCTATCCATCTGCGAGGATCTGTGCAGGCTTCCCTTACACCGAACTCATGCCAATGCTGCTCAGCTCACTCGCTCACTCATTGACTTCTCTCTCATCTCTTTCCATGTTACGTTGCTCTGCTGCTGCTTTGCTCTTTCATTTTGCATTTCTTTTTTCTTGCACATTCACTCACGTTGCATCAACACTCAGCTTGACTTTTTTTATTTCTGACAGACCTGCAGAGCTTGTTGAAATCTCGGGACATGTCCTGCACACAATGTGTGCGTTCTTTGCCTCTTTTTTCCAACCAGCCATGCTTGGCACCAATAAACAAATGATGTTATGCCTTTAAAAAAAAAAAGGCTGGTCTTCTTACATATTACTTGACCACAAGAAATGTTCACCAGTTGCTTGTCCTAGATGAAGTTATCGCCTACGCTAGAGAAGCTGACAGTAATACCTAATTACTTTTTCTCCGCTTTACTGTCTGTCCACTACTGTTACCTTTTCCACGCATTTTCTCAGTGAACTTGACTTCATTATTGAAAGATGCCAGTTGAGCACTGTTATATAGCTGGCGCAGCCTTGCCTCATAGGTTAAAAGTAGTGCTTGCTATTCACAAAAAAAGGAGAACTGATTTCTTCTCCCTTTGTTTGATGGCATCTGTGTGCAGGGCTTTATATTGCCTCCTAATTTCTATGGTTTTATAATGAATGCTGCTGGCTGAGAAATAATTTTTTTCAAGAGATCTCTGACATTCCAGTGAAGTCCAGTAGGAACGTGCAGTATTAATTTTTGCATGCTGACTGTGCCAAGGACAGTATCCAGCTTTCTTGATGCTTCTTAATTGGTTCGGTGGCCCCTGACTTCTCTCCATTAGAGCGAGAAGGCAGCAGTGACCGTTCCGCGAGTGTCTCTATTATTTTTTTAATGTAAGTGTGTGGTTGTATTGTCTGGGGCCATTCCAACACCTTGACACGTGTCTTCTTGCATCTTTCTTTTTTTTTTTCTTTTCTTTCCATTCCTTTTTATCCACACCCAACAAAAAACTCACAAAGACGACGGTCACTTTGTTTTTCCTACCGCAATAGAATGGGATGACGAGTTTCAAGGTAGGTTCCACTGGCCAGCACGCCATTCTTGTGCCCATATTCCTTTTTTTTTTTTCTCAGTTAAACTGCTTGTGAGCTTATGCCCTGCTTTGCCCAGGCTTTTGTTTTTTTCCTTGAGCTTGTATTGTCCCTTCTGTCTCCTTTCTAACCTTGACTGGCTTCTTCCCTGTTATTGCTGTCTTTGTGCAGCATTTGCATGAGCCCTCATTTAAACTGTTGCAATGTACACTGCCGTACATTCTAACCCAGAATTCTAGCTTCTGCCATGAAAGCAACCTTTTACTGCCTCCATGCTCGTGTGCCTATGTGTTGTGACTCTGGCATTGCTTGACATCTTTGCTTGCCTGCTGGCTGTTGTCATCATCGTGGTGGCACATTCTTGCAGATTAACTGGCTTTTTAATTTCTTGCCTTGCACTGTTGCCCTTGCTTGTGACGTGTGTGCTCAGTGTTATTGTTCCACTTGTGTTCCAATCTCCCTTATGTGATGTGTCCCCACTGCATTGTAGAGGTGCCCTTCCTCAAAGTCCTTCTTCAGTGTAGCTGCTGCTATGTGGCACATCAGTTGTGGTCTTACTAGCTCTGAGAGCTGGTCCCTTTCCAGGAAGGCTGCGTTAAGTTATGCTTCTAAGGCATCATTGGATCCTTGCTTGAACACATGCGACACGGTGTTGTGGAGAATGTGGTTTAAGGTCATTCGTGCATTGCATTTTGACACTGCTGCCATTTTCACTCTTATGTCCAATCGTTCAGTCCTCACATTGTGCACAGCTTGCGTATGTGGGCTTTCAGCTCTTGGGAGGCAAGTGGAATGACACCGTTGCCTGCCACTGCTGCTGCTGCTGCTGCCTGATGTACACCAAGAAATGTCCTTGTGTTACCTTCTCTTTTGCCAATGGAGGACGAATAGATTACTCAAAACAAACCTAAGGATATAGTCGTCACTTCAGTTTTTTTTTTGAAACTAGGCTGGAGATCACTGTCTAAACCGTAGTTTTTTGCGCTTGCCAAGGGATACCCGCTGTGGCAGCTTAGATTGCAGGGGCGTAGCCAAGGGGGAGGGTTGGGGGGGTTCACTTCCCCCCCCCCCCCCAAATTTTCAATTTTGCTTGCGCATATACAGTGAAACCTCAGTGATACGAATCTCACGGGGCGACCAAAAATATTCGTATCATCCGAAATTCGTATCACCGGACAGCGCGCAAAATTAGCATGCGACAAAAGAAAGCTGGCGTACATTTTCATTTATTGTTTTTCACGGCCGCAGCAACGTTAGGAAGAACCCTGAATGATTGTCAGTCAAGTTTTTAGATGTCGGCAATCATACCAGCACTCGTAAATGCACGGCCCGTACGCGCGTATTCAATTAATGAACCAAGAGCGTTGTGACCCGCGACAGCAGTAGCCCCTTCTAAATTTCAGTATGCTTTTTTGCGTGGCACAGGAGTACTGCAGCGAAAGTAACAAAAGAGGCGCTTTGACGCGATGGATCAAGACCACAAAATTACAAAACCACGGTTCTGTGTTATGATTTTGTTATCGCGAGGTGTTGGGGATGTTTTTTGGATATTTACGGCCTTGCCCGCACAAGTGCGACCTCAACGGTCGCGCATGTTGACGTTGTGAGGCCTGACTTCTTCGCCAAGACCGTCCTCGTTTTCTTTCGGTCATCGTCCACCTTTCATAGGATGTCTGATGCACGAGGCAGGCACGTGTAAACACAGCACAACGACAGCAGCCCGCATCGACGCGTTAGAAAAAAAAAAGCACGGCGCTAATGTCTTCTGTAATCTAAAGGCTAAGGCACACGGAGTCACATAAGAGCCCCAAAGATTCGCGCACACAATCTCGGAGGCCGTGACGCGTCACTGAAGGTTCATTCTGACCGTAAGTGTTTTTCTTACACCCTGATTCTGACGATTTCGCGGTGCGGCGCGCATGTCCACGCTTGCTTTCCCGCGCTCACACGTGCTTGGCGCATCTTCCGAGACAGCGCGGACAGCACCTCTTCGTACCTGAGCGGTAGCGTACGTTCGTATCAAACGTCGCTGGGTGAAAATCGGTTCGCAACGACCGTACTCCATTACATTGCAGGCCAATGGGCCATGGCCGGGACCAACAAAAAATTCGTATCACCCCGAAATTCGTATTAGCTGTGATCGTATCACCGAGGTTTCACTGTATACATGCACACATACAAACGCACGCACGAACATACATAAAGTATGGTTTGAAACAAAGAATGCACAAGCCACAAATTTGATGTCTCAGCCCCTTTAATTAAGAGAAGGAAAGATGGGCTATGCAGTCATTGTGGGCCAGTTTCAGTCAAGCACCTTCATATTTTTTATTTAGTTATTTTATCATAAGCGAATAAATATTAATGCAAGCTGTGTATTAACAAATAGTAATACAAGTTGTGGGAGAACCAATGCTTGTTTTGATTATTCATAGTTTTGAAGAAGCTTGGTGTTTGCTTGGAAATTGACCATGCTAGCACTATCTTGAATATGGCCAAGCCACGTTAAAAAAAAGTCCTAACTTTATGCGTTCCATCATTCCCACTATGACGCAGTGCCCTTCTAAGAACTCGGATAGATATACTTTAGGGTAGACCGTTTATTATAGCGTCCTTTAGCATGTAGCATCCGCTAGGGTAGCAGTATGTCATAAAGCACTCTATGGTCCCTGCCTAGTACAGCACTAAGCACCATTGCAACTTTGCACCACATACTTTGCAGTGCATTCAGAAGTCTACAAAGGTCGTTTTGGATTGTTCATAGCTTAAATGGAGTCTGATATATGCCTTTCACATGACATTTAAACAATCACACCAGATCCAATATTCTGTTCATTCCACATTTACAAGTAAGCAAACTGCATGACAAGACCAGAATTTCTCTGCAGCATTTACAACTGCGCTTTGCAGCCATCAGCATGCTGCCATTTAAGCAGGGCTTTTTTCAGCTTGTAGTACCTAAACATTGTTATCAGTTACAACTTCGTGCGAAAGTCTGTGTGCTGCAAAAGCAGTGCGCAGTTTTTCAATAGTTCTGTCAGTTGTCGTTTATGCCATCAGGATGACCTCCATGCACTTAAGTGTGTGTCAGTTAACACCAACAACGGCCGATTCTCAACGAATGCAACGTCCAGATGAACTCGTTGCCACCGGCGTGTCAGCCAACCCCATGTCAGCAATGGCTTTTCTTGTGGAGCATTTTGTGTCATCTGAAAAGTGCCACATTGCTTAACCAGACTAGAAATGTCCTCATCTCATCTCACCCACCAGACATAGCTACAAGTGAGAATTTTAACGCATGTTGTTTGGTTATCTTCATGCAAAAGGCAAAACATTGAGGGATGATGACTTGGTTGTCACACGCTACAAATTTCTCGTCAGTGGACAATCCACTTCGTCTAATGAAATAAGTAGACAAAGCACTATCTGCCATGAGAAAATATTCCAAAAGCCAGGGGAATTCATCTTAAAACTTTCAATCACCGGCTTTACTCAACATAAAAACATAACAAGAGATAGACGTTTCGCCACCTATACGGGTGGCATCATCAGTACACAAATGACATCAAATGAGAGAATACATCGTGCTTATATCTTGCCGTAAACATCCGGCAGGGGGCCACGATGACTATTGCATGCAGTTTGATTACGGTGAATGTACCATGACTCAATAAATTTTTTTTTTTTCTTGGGCCCCATCGTTGCTCCCGCACCAATGTCATCGCATTATCGAGATCGAAAACATGTCCTTTCGTCAGGCAGTAGTCAACTAATTCCATCTTGGCACGTGTTGCATGTGTGGCCTTCATGACATCCCTTGCGTGTTCCTTGATGTTCTGGTATGTTCTGTGATGTTCCGGTATTCCTTGATGTTCTTGATGTTCGGATGTTCTGGTATGTCGGGGCGAGGGCGGTTCATTGGGGACAGCCGTATACCGCAAATCTTGCGATAGCGGCAGTGTGCTGAGTTTCGACTCGCACCATCCTGCCGAACACAAGTATGCTGTTGTGCATGCACTTTTGTCAAGCTGCGACGCGCTATCGTCGACGCAAACCCTGAGGAAGCGTGAAGAAACAAATGTTGCCAGTGTCTTAAATAAATGTGGCTACCCTCAGCGGTTTGTCGACGATACGCAACGCCGCATGCGAAGACCTCGCGAGAGTAGGACCACTAAGGCAACTTCTTTTGCGTGCATCCCATATGTTCGCGGTGTGTCATAAGTAGTGCGTAGGGCCTTACGGCCTTTGGGTGTTTGAACTGTTTTTAAACCCATACGCACGCTAGCAAATGTGTTCCCAAAACAAAAGGACCGCACCCCCCGGACGAACAAAGTGGAGTTATATATAAGGTGGACTGCATGGACTGTGATGCCAGCTACATCGGCGAGACGGGGCGACGACGCCATACTCATCTCAAGGAACACGCAAGGGACGTCACGAAGGCCACACATGCAACACGTGCCAAGACGGAATTAGTTGACCACTGCCGGACGAAAGGTCACGTTTTTGATCCCGATAATGCGACAACATTGGCGCGACAGCAACGATGGGGCCCAAGAAAATTTATTGAGTCATGGTACATTCACCGTAATCAAACTGCATGCAGTAGTAATCGTGGCCCCCTGCCTGATGTTTACGGCAAGATATAAGCACAACGTATTCTCTCATTTGATGTCATTTGTGTACTGACGATGCCACCCGTATAGGTGGCGAAACGTCTATCTCTTGTTTTGTTCTCATGTTGAGTAAAGCCGGTGATTTAAAGTATTAAGACTATCTGCCATGTTTGTTGGCCAGCCATTTCATATGTAGGCAAGCACTTTTGACAAAACAGGATCTGTCCCTTCTGTATGTTGGCAACACACAACAGCACCTGGTCAACAGCAGAAAAGAACATATAATCTGAAACCTATTTTTCATTTGGCAATGACAAGTGCAAAAGAGCGTCAGCATTTCCAATACCACTGCCTTTTCGATACACCCGCTGATAGTTGTACACTGCTAGCAATAATGCCCAGCGTTGTGTTATTGCATTACGGAGCATTGTGCTACAGCATCTTTCAATGAAAAGGCACTTGGCACGCTTTGCAAAAGACAGGAATGCTACCTTGTTTAAGCACTAGCTTGATAGCAGTGCTCTTAACTGAACCAAGCGCTTGATCAAAAACTTGTAAATACCATTCCAGTAATATTGCAGCAATATCTTGGCACACCTAGTGCATACCAGGCCAGTTCATCTTCACAGCTGCCAGCCAGTTTCACCCAAGCAATCCAGTATTGCTGGTATCACGGGTTTTAACGACCACTAGTGGAAGCTCCTGGTGCGGACCTTGTTCTACTGAAGCTATTAGCTTCTCCATAATGGCAAGCTAAGAACTGCCATACGTTTTCAGCTTCAGTTTGCAGGGCTCTAAAGGTAGACTGGGCCAATTCTTCTTGTACAGGCTTTCTGGCACAATTGAAAGTGATGCTCCTGTGTCCATCTGCATGAAAACACCTTCTATGCCACTTGGAAGACATAATTCATATCATCCTGCGCATTCATCACACAAGTAAATATTGTGCAACACCAGCTCATTGTCACTGTCATCCACTGCATTCGTAATGCCCTTACATCTAGCCTTGCATATTTTAGCTAAGTGTCCCTATTGCTTGCAAAGATGGCACCGTTACTTGCAGAACTTGCAGATTGATGCATTGTGGACGGATGCGCACCGAAAACATTCTGACAAGTGAAACATTCTGATGTTCGATCCTCATTGTGGCATACCAGCTTGTCTGTTCCGCTCTGCGTTTCCGACCGTCCAGTTAGCGGCCGACTGTGTTTACTGGTTGCACACTACTGGGCTGAAACTCCCGACTTTCTCTCCACTTCACAATGTTGCATGCACTCTTGAATGTTAAAGTTCCCCTCTTCAGCAAATCTGCTTGCGCTGCTCTGTCACACAGTCCAACAACAAAACATTCCCGAAGAGCATCATAAAGGAAAGTTCTAAAGTCGCATGACGCCTCTAGATGCCTAAACTTAACGGAAAATATTGTTACAAATTCCCCTTCGTGCTGAAAATTGGAATTAAACTCTAATCTTTCAGCAGTGACCAATGGCTTCAGAATGCCATGTGCTCACAGTACTTGGTGCTTATAGGTCTTCCTTTCTGGCTTTTCTGGCTATACCAGCGTTTTGCTGATAGGTCTTCTTCTCAATTGCCATGATAAACATGGAACCCTTCAAGTCGTCACTCGCCTCCGAGGCCTTTAGGAAGTGCTCGAACCTCTGAACGTAGGATACAAAATCCTCGTTGCCATCCTCAATGAACTCCTTGAACCTTTCGAGTGCTGCCATCCCGAGAAACAGCCTCACCTCACATTGGATTTCTTCAGTTAATTTGCATACTTATTAATACCGTCCTCGTCGCCATCATGTTTCGGTCGCGATGGGAAAATGGAAAAGTCAGAGCGACAGCATCAAGCAGATTGTTGTGCAAACTCACTACGAAAAGACTGAACTACAAGCACAGCCGTGCAGGGCTGCTCTTATTACAGGGACCGTGTGAGTCCAACTCACCGATGATGAAACATAAGCAGACATTTGATATGCACATACACTGGCGAAATGACTCCACATGGCTGATGCAAGAATGTGGTGGTGAGCATAACATACACCAGTAATCTAGTGCAGCTCTTGTGCTCTGCCTAAATTGAAGCTCTTGACAAGCACCCCATTTAAAAATATTTGTGGTATTTTACCTTTGCCTTCATGAGTTTGCTTAGTTCCTATTGTTGAATCTGCCGCGGCAAAACGATGGCGGGAAACGCCATGCCGCGCACAAGACGCGCGAAGAAGCGGGCGTAAGGCGGGGCTGCTCGTGAGCACGAAATAAAGGAAAAGGAAAGAAGAAGTGTTCAACCAGGGCAACACGGGTGTCGGCCTCTTCTCTGTCGCTGCATTATTGGTGCCGGAAACCCAGGAGAAGGCCAACATCCTCCGTACCGATGCCATACCGAGGATGAACAAGTTACGCAGAGATCGAGGCGACCTTCGCGGTGCCACTACCCGACTCCTGTCCGAGGCCAGCGAGATCCTCCTGCAAGGCACACTACCGTCTTCCACCGACTTGCAGGAACTCATCAACGAGCTTCGCGACAAGGACTCCGCTCTCGCTGAACTGGACAGACAGATCGCCTACGCCCTTGACGGTGAGAAGTTTGACGAGGAAATTACGGGCGCGATTGAGTACCACGAGAAGATCGTGAAAGCCGTCAGCAGACTTCGGTCCGCGCTTGGCGCGCGTGCATCGGTTGGTCCTACCGTCATCGAAGCCAACCAGTCGAGGCACGCGTGGACAAGAGATGGATCCAGCAATTCCATGGGAGCAGCCCACTCGGACGTGACCAGTCGAAACCTCAACGATCAGCGTAGGCCGTGAGCACCAGGCCTACAAGACGCCCTGCCGAACCTTCAAGTACCCGTCTTCAGCGGCGAGAGCAGTGAGTGGCCGGGGTTCTGGGAGCACTACGAGGCGACCATTAACACGCACCCCGATCTCACCGGTATCGAGAAGTTCGAGTACTTGACTTACTTGGCCGACACTGCGAAGCGAGCCATCGAAGGCATACAGCTGAATGAAGCCAACAACAATATCACCGTCAAGGTGCTCATCAAACGATATGGCCGAAAAGACCTCCTCATCGAGGACCACACAGACAGCTTGCTTGCCATTGAATCGGTCCAGTCACCATCACAAGTATCTAAGCTGCGCAACCTCTACGAGAAAACACAGTTCAGGAATGACTGTTTGGACGGCCTTTGCATGCCGTCTGCAGAGTACGCGGTTGTTTCGCATCGACTGCCGACGCGCTCATTGCCAGAGGACCAGGCAATCTTGTACCGTAAGCGCACGAAAACCGACGCAGACGTCGCAGACTCTGCGGGGCAATCAAACGAAGAGCAAGTGAAGGCAATCCTAAAGTTCAATAAAGTGGAAAGTCAGCGGCAGAGACGAATGTCAGGTGAGGAAACTACTTCAGGGAAAGCGTCAGCAAACCGCAAGGCAACGGACACCTCAACGTCGCCTCATCTACCGTCCACCATAACAGTGACAGCGCAGTCATCATCGCCAGGAGCTACTTCAAGGCCTAGACAGACCGTATGTCCTCTCTGCGGCATGCCAGTAGACGTGACGCGTGATTGCCTAGCCACGACATCAGAGGAGGAAAAGCGCAGACGGCAATCGAGGCAGGTCATCTACTGGGACGAGCCTCTTCCTCCTGACGTCGAGGACTTGTGGAAGTGGGCATCGGAACGTCCTGTTCTTTCGGACCATCACTTTTCACGTTACCCGTCATTGACATATGAAGTCCATAGAGGCGTGACAGTACATGACCGCCCTCTAACGCAACTCTGCGAGGACACCAAGGATGCACGGGCGCGGACACCCTGGTACCTCCTAACCGGCAAGCACTTCTTGCGGCTACCAGCAAGAACTACCGGCTATTTGCATAGTTCCACCGCTCATGACCTGCGAAGGCTTGTGAAGTGTGACCACGAGCTTCTGCAATGGTTGTGGAAAAGCAGGAAGAAAGAATATTTCCTTCACCTGCGCTACGCTCATCAGTGCCATCCATCTTTGTTCCGACTGCACGTTGGCGACGTTGATTCTCCAGAATGACAGTGTGCCGGTACTGCAGTAAAACTCAGCAGAGTGGTTAAGGCGTATCCAGGTAGAAACGGCATCTAGAGAGATTTTGAACTCGCCTACCCAAACGGCCATCAAGTCCGGCGCACGGCTCATCGGCGGTATCTATTGGAAGCAAGCGACCACGCCGCTGCCCCGGGAGGATGTTGAATCTGCCGCGGCAAAACGATGGCGGGAAACGCCATGCCGCGCACAAGACGCGCGAAGAAGCGGGCGTAAGGCGGGGCTGCTCGTGAGCACGAAATAAAGGAAAAAGAAAGAAGAAGTGTTCAACCAGGGCAACATGGGTGTCGGCCTCTTCTCTGTCGCTACACCTATGTTGCACTACATACAAATATTCTTAAGCAAATACTGTTTTTTTTTACTGCAAGTAGTAATGATATGCTGACGTAACGTAATCTTGACTGATGGTATTGTGAATTGGTTGTGCAGAATTTAGTTACAGCATCAGCTATGACACAAAGAAATGCTCTAGAAGCAAGTAATTGCACCTTTTTGTAGGAAAATATGGTTATGGGAAGCTGAGTAGGATTTTTTTATAGCACTGTATAAACATCAACTAGGAAGTTGTAGCTGTGTGGAGTTGGCTGTCCTTGGGAAAGTGGACATCTGTTAGGAACTGGGCCGGCCATGGCATTCTGCTATAAAAGTGCTAGAAAGAAGGGTAATTCATATCCACAGTGACCACATTCTGGAGCAAAATGAACATTACTTGTATACTTAGACTTCAGTGGCGTAAAAGCTTTGTGTGTTTAAATTTTCAATGGCTCATCATTAAAGCATCCCTGGTATCCTCCGAGGGCACAGGTGTAGCTTTGAAATGTGCTGCCCTGCAAGTCATTCACCAGGAGTGCAAACTCATCAAAGCAAGCTCTGGGGCTGGCCATGTCCTTTCTTTCCTCTTTCAGTCATTGTGTGTGCGTGCGTGTCTGTGTCGGCAGTGCAGCATTTTGTGAAATCTTTATATTTTAAATGTAGGCATCTGCAGCAGCAGCAGTAGGTGGTGTGGCTTCTTGTGCTCACGTGCAATGTATAGTGTTCGAAGTCCCACAGCAGCCTTTAAGCCATCAGGAGCCTTCTGTTACTTACGTAGTGGCACACTTTATGTGTCTGTAATGCACTTTTCGTTGCTATGCTTATCATTCTGCATAGCACCCTTAGAGCTGCTTTTTATATCATTTATTTGCTTCTTTGTCATTTTCTGCTACATTAGTTTTATTCACTATGCTTGCATTCTCAGCAAAAATTGCATTAAGGGTGTCATGCTGTCTTGGTTGCTCTAGCATGGTTATTACAGCCATATGGCTGAGACCACAGACATAGCAAAAGGACTGTAGGCAGCACTTGTTCTTCACTGAGTCTTCAAAACAAGAAGCCACAAATTATGTGCAGTGGAACAGGCGTGTAAAAAAACAGTAAAAGAATACCATAAAAAACTGCATTCGGAACATATTGACTGATGCAAGTTTGGCTCCATACTACACCACTGAAGTATACTGAAAGGACCACATAAGGACCTGGGTCTATTTGGCGTATGTGCTAATGTAAAGAAGCTTATTAACACAGGATAGCCATTTGCATTTAAAACAATGAAACGGCCAGAAAAGCTTCTGGTGAGCTCATGATTATGTCGCATAACATTTTGCAAACACTGCTGCTTTCAATAAAGTCTATCTTAGTTTTATTCATGTAAATGGATGGGTTGCTTACTGAGTGCTCTTGTTTGTAGTTATTAAAATGTTTTGGGCCAAAACCCAAGATATCCAAATGGAAAGCAGATCATTTACATTCATTCGTCTTCAACTTAATATATTGAAAGGATGCCTTGTGTTCTTTTGCTATGTCCTTGTCTCAGTTGCACTGCCATAACTCTAAATCAATACCACTTCTATGTATGGCTTTCAATACTTTTGCTCCAGCATGCCCAGTTAAAAGCATGCCATTATTTTTATTCTCTTTTTTGACAATATGGCTGGGTCTCTAAAGCACCTTTTCTTCTTTCCAAAAATGTGCCCCATGGATCTCCACAGTTGATGATGGTAAGAGATCATTGCCAAAATATTTTTAACAGCATGGAGTTTGACGCCATATGTTTAAGCAGCACAAAGCAGCATAAAGCATTTTTTTACTTCCAGTGACACAGCTCTGTCCTAAGTATAGTGCCTATGTGCCCCTGTGCATGCTTAAAGCTTAGGATTCCTTGTTAATACTTGGCTATGTGTTTACATCATTTGTAGCTCACTGTGCAAAAATAAGTCCATCAGATGCGGGTTGTCCATGTATAGTGGTTCTTATAGCTCCTCTTAGCTCTCAGCATTCCTTATACTTTTCTCTTAAGTTACTGGCTTTTAGAAAATTTTAAATGATTAAATGTACCTATGCATGCATATCTCTGTGAAATGTGTAAGCGGCAGAAAGCTTTATGCTGCAGTACTTTTTTAATTTAAATTTCGTTCATCAGGTGAATCGCTGAAGGTTACTGGGCATTCAAAATTGGAAGCAGCCAAGGCAGCATGATTACTGGCTTCCTGCAAATTCAGCAATGCCAATTTTAGTGAAAGCTAAGGACAGCATTTATTGGTCCAGGAATGTAAAATTTGTCTACCATGTATCACAATCGGAAGGCTTCTAGGATTGCTTTATCAGTAACATTTTGATTTTGCACTTACATTTAACAAGCTGCTCTTAAAAGTGGAAAAAAAAAATTGTCTTCAGGGCTATACAAAGGAAATCCTCCTTTCGGCACTGCGTAAGAGTGTACCAGCAGTTCAGAAAGCATTGCTTCTTAAACAAAGTACAAATGAAGCTGTGTATGTGTGTCCTTTCACATTGTTAGGCATTCATGTTGCCTTCAATTATTATTACAGATCAGCAACTGTGTCGGCATTTGAAATGTCATTCAATGCCTTTCTAAATTCACGATGATGCATATCTGGCATAAGACAGATGCTATCATGCTGTTCTCGATGGTGTCAAATGTGCATGCTAGAGGCTACTCAGTTTTGGTGCCATAGCAGGCCTCTTGAATAAGCTTTATGTTAATAGCCATTAAAAGTGATAATTTTATTAGCAGTAAGAGCTGGAAGCCTTTCATACCATTGGTTTAACATTAATATTGTGAGGTATACTACTGTCATACAACAACTTTTGGATATACCACTTGCAGTGATCGTGGTTTAGCATAACATACAGTGTGTTATAATGGTATCAAGAAATCCAAAAAGACAGACATTCAGGAGAAGGTGGGTGCATGAAGTGATGAGAAATTTGTGAACAGGGGATTTCACTGGAGCAACCATTTGCTGAGAGTTGCTATGTTGACAAAGACAAGTCCACTTGTCAAAGCACTGATTCCAGTGACATTCCCTGTTAACGATTTCTCATCACAATAGTTAAGAAACTCATGGTACCACTGTCTATGCAAGCTTCTTAAAGACCATTGCAATGAAACTTTGGACTGCATAAGACGCCTAGCTTCAGAAAGTGCAAATACAGATGGCAGTCTCCATACAAAATTTTGCTTGATGTATCAATGGGTGCATTACAAAAAGCTAGGAAGAACAGACATTTTGATAATGAAAGTAAAAAAACTCCTCTTGGCAGAAAAGGCACAGTAACCAGAACGTTGAGAATTGGTGGAGTGACCTGTCATGGGAGATTTTGGAGATTGTGTGGCACATTATATATTGGCTGACCGCCAGCTAGTCATTTTGCCTGCTAACATGCTGTTTTAATTGATGGTTAAAACAGAGTGATACCAACTAAGGTAGTGATTAAAAGGCTGAGTTAATTAAAGGCTGCGAATAGACAAGTTAAACAACCTAACATTTACAGCCCTGCCTAAATTTCTTTGATAGTTTATACTGCTCATTTAAAATAATTGTCAAGGTGAAATGTTCTTGTGATCGCACTCTCAGTGACACCATGGGAATGATGTAGTAAGGTGCAGGGCCAGGGTGTTGTTAAATGTACCTTAGCCTCAAATGTGTTCACAGCTGCACTAGGAAAGCTTTCTTAAAAGGAAATATTTGGGAGAATTTTCATTTTGGTCTCGTATGTCATGCACATTCACAGTTAAAACTAATGCACACGATGCATGGACTGCTTGTCTTTTCTCTAAAATAAGCAGCCCTCTAGAACAGTTTGCATGTGATACATGAACACACCTATGTGATTCCTTACGTGTAAGTAAACAATAATTTTGACATTTACAACAAGAGAAAAACTGTATTTTAGGCACTGTGTTCGCTGATCCACTGTGATGGAACAGTAGTCACCAGATTCAAAGGCCCTGGCTCTTGCAAGAAATGTGCCTCCTTAAACCTCCCATTCCTAGCATTCCCATGCACACAACAGTACTCTAGCATCGATATTAATTGTAAGATAAAATATATCAACTGTAAAAGACTCTATGGGTCAAGCAACCCCTGTGTAGGAGCACCAAGATGGGATATTTTCTTGTGTCAAACTTGTACTGTATGCACTTAATGTGAGGGAAGAAACAATACAGTGTCAACAAATTCTAATTGCTGCACTGGTGCATGACATTTGATGCTGCATTGTACCAGTTAAAAATACGGCTCTAGGAAGGTCAGTGCATGGTAGCGCAGCTCAGGGAGGCAACACTTGGGAGTCTGAACTTGGGCTGTGCTTGTTCACGGGCAGTGTTGACTTTTGGGGACGTCCTAGCGGAAGAAGACGGCTCCTCGCTGGGAGCAGTGGTGGAGGGGGCGCTACCTCTGCATGAGCCACACCAGCACAAGGTGACAGGTCTGCCCCACATCGAGCCTGTACGGCCCGCCCAGACACCTGCCGAGGGAGCCACTGATGGACACAGGGCAGCTGCAGAACAGGACAAGCCTAAAGGTGTGTGAGCCTCTTAGCCGTGGAAGTTCTCGCCTAGCACTGGAACCTTAAACCTTGACAGCTGATGTCCAGACCACAGTTTCCAACTCCTTTGCACAGTGCAAACCCGTGGCTAGTAGAGTGAAAATGTTTGGAAAGAAATGGGGAGCCATGTAGGATCTGTGTATGTAGGCCATGTAGCCACGTAGGATCCCTGAGCAAGGTATTAACAGCATTTTATGCAGCAATGGACAGTTATCTTTTATAGACGATGCTTTTTTTTCCCCAACAGTGCGAAAATAACACCCATTAAATGAAACACACAACTGTCACAGTTATGTGTACCATCCCATGTGGAGTTGCCTGTTCCACTTGATTTAAGGCTTATAGAAAATGGCTTCCACCTCCTTTCTATAAAACATTCTGTACATATTATTCTAATTTGCAGAGAAGGTTTCATCTGAGGTACCTTGAAGTGTATGCGACACATTTTAGACATCAATATTTTTGTTTATGCTTTGGATTTATATGTGCTGTCTTAGTGTGTACAGTTCTGCATACAGCTTCACGAAATGCTGAGAGGTGTGCTGCCTTTGCTTACAGTGCCTCGTGAACTGAGCGAGGAAGAAAGGCTGCAGATCCTTCTGAGCGACGACTTCCGCAGCTTCCTGTCCCGCTCTGCACGTGTCATTGAACGAGCACTGTATGAGAATGTGGACATCTGCATCGACTACAGTGGCACCACAGAAGAGCAGGACAGGTGGGCTTCTCTGCTGCACTGAACTTGTTTAGTACTGCATTGCAGCGCGTGTGTAGCAACCTTACTTTTTGGGTCTTAAGGGTTGGAGGTCCCTACAGCCCTGCAGAAGCGAGGAAAATGTGCAGTTCTGGAAGATACTTGACATTTTAATTAGCTCGCATACAATCATGCGTCTTCAATACGCTGCATGATTTACCTGGAATGAATTATATTAGATGTGCGGATTTTGTTGTGAAGGTTGTAGCCCCTGTAACGCTACTAAATAAGGCAAAAAAAAGAGTGCTGAAACACATTATGGTTCATTCTAACCATGCTGAGGTGTTTAGTAACCAACGCATCGTTCTCAAACAATGTTTAACTTTAACACTGTTGTAAAGCCTTCGTCTAATATGGCTGCAGGTCAGATCGAATGAAAATTGCCCCAGTGTGTTCCTGCAAAAAGATTGTATTGTGTAGCAGAGCACTCATCCACCATGACAGCAAGCTTACACCATGGGATCACATCACCTTTTTCATACCTTGCGACCAGTCTTGCAAGGAATTCACCTTCTAACTGTACTTGTGTGTTGTGAATGCAGGTTTGCACCAAACAGTCTGTCTGGTTGTTTGAGGTAGTTTATTTCTGCAATATCAAACACCCTGTTATAACTTAACCTTTTAAAGTGGCATTTTCCAGACTTACAAACAGGAAAGGAAATGAGTACTTATTGATGAGCTAAACCTTTAATTATATGAACAATTCTCAAAGCAGTTTTCTGCACGATTTCAGTGCATACATTTCTATGTCATGTAGTGCCAACTGTGCATTTCTTCTCAGAAAGCAATAGCGAGATGATTACTGCAAGCTTATCAATGTGTTCATGTGAACTTGTACTTGAGGTGCATTATGCGAACTACCTGAAACATCTTTCCAGATACCTTGGGACAGGCTTTTGTGCATTTACATGACTTTGTATGTGTGTATGTTTGTGTAAAAATGACCTTATCATTTCACTTCCTCTTTAGAACTACTGTTCATGCTAACCAAAAAAAACCTTGAGAAAGTTGTCTAAGATCTGGCCTAAGGTTTGTGGAAGCCTGTCGTGTACTCTTCCTTGTCCATCTTCCATGTTCTGCCAACCTTTACTGTCGTTTATGGAGTGTGGGTGCATTTCAATAAGGAGTATGCTTTTCAGTACCAATCCTTTGTGGTTATGGCTGTAGCTTGTATGGTGCATGTTGCATTTCAAATCTCGACGGCACTGCTCCTCTGTTTTCCCAGTGATGACAAGAGCGGCATCAAGCTGTCCATGAACAGGGTGTTCGCAGATGACCGGTGGTCCAAGAACAGGATTGTCACCAGTTTTGACTGGTCTTCACAGGTACTCCCTCTCCATGGTGACTCTCCTAAATGGGTTGCTGGACAGAAACATAAATCCTTTGTCAGTGCCTAAAGCAAACTATCTTGTCCATTCGTCATGTGTTCGCTTTGTATTTGCTGTAATGTATTTTTAAATATGATATCAGTTGGTACATTTAAAACTGCTACAGAACATTTTGCATATCTTGGATTTACCTCAGTAAACATTCACAGTATACTGTCACTGCAGTTAATTATTTAGATTGCGTAGCTATGCTAAATTTACAGACTGCACTTATCAGTTTAGTCAACATATTTTTGTGTAGGGTGCAGCATTAGCTGAAACAGGTGCTTGGGCAAGTTGGTTCATACTAAGACAAGAAGAAACAGTGCGAAAAGTCGGAACATTTTTTGAAAACATGGAGGACGCTTGATCTTCGTGTCCAAGAGTAGAACGCGATAGCATGACGGGACCCTGTTCGCATCGCCTTCTCAATTGCTACCTGGCTTCACCTCTCGGTGGACACCTAAACCGTGCTGCTAGGAAATACACGTCTGTAAATTGGTCTTTTCAAAGTATCATAAAATGCCTACCGCAAGTACAGTTGCAGAGTGCCCGCTACATCATAATTCTTCTTTTTGCGAGTTGGTGAGGTACCCACTATGCAGCCGTAAGGCAACACGCCCACCTTCGCAGCTGCATACGTTGTTGATGCTGTCGTTGATAATGATAATTAATTATGCCTGTGTGCTTTGTAATTGGTGGGCCTTTAAAACAACCATTCGTTGCGCAGTTCACATGTTTTGACACCTGGTGTTATTCTGCACTTCTACACAAGCAATTCGAGCATTGGCATGGCTCTGTCGTAGAACACCTGCTTGCCATGCAGAAGTCGTGGCTTCGATTCACATTCGAACCGAAGATTTTTTTTATCGTTCTTTCTTATTGCATCTATCTCAAATTTTCGCTCACGGACAACGCTGATTTTTCACTCACAACCAATGACGCTGACACTGGAATTTCTGTGACACAATCCCGTTTACGCTACCGCGTTAAAATTTTCTGTGAGGTATTCGCCTTGTATATCACGAAGGTGCTTCACTTTTAAGGTTTTAGACCCCGCACCCAGCACTCTTCATCTATCTCATTCGGCAACCCTCTTGACATCTGTCTTTGTCAATGCAAATTTTGTAATCAGCTGTTCGTCTGTTTCTTTTCAGCCTGATGCATGCCATAAAAATCATAGCATTCGGAGGAATAAATTAGTTGCGAGTCAGCACTGTCTCTGTGCATCCTTTCTAATAATAATAATTGTTAAGGTTTAACGTCCCAAAACCACAGTGTGATTATGAGAGGCACTGCAGTGGAGAGGTCCAGAGGCAAGTTGGTACGACATATTGGAGGGAAACAGCACGAAAGACTAAACACCACATAAGAAGGGCACATACAACAGCGCTGTTGTATGTGTCCTTCTCTGCCTGGTGTTTCCTCTTTCGCGCTGTTTCCCTCCATTGTGAGCTCCAGAAGTTTTGACCACATGGGGCTCTTTAACACGCACCTACTAAATCTTAATACACGGGCCAAAAATGTGGCCGCCGCAACCGAGATTCGATTCCGGGACCTGCAGGTCAGCAGTCGAGCACCATAACCTCTAGAGCACCGTGGCGGGTGTGTGCATCCTTTCTTGCATTCCGTGTTTTTGCACAGTTCTTTATCTGTGTAGCATTACTGGGTGATTCCACGAGATCGAACATGCCTGTCCGGTCGCAATTTTTGTTTTGCCTGGGTTTTTTATATGTTATGTGGGCACATTCAAAGTGCACGGAACCAAAAATTTTATTTCCATGAAACGCTCCCGGCGCGACAAAAAAATATTTGAAGGTGGCGGTGCGGGCCTCCTGTTTTTGCTCGCTGCAATGTTTTCGGATTTCACGGCCGAATTTAACGCAAACTATAAATGATGTGTGGAAAATTTTTTTGCTGGTTTTAATACGCATTACTGTGAATTACATCCATGCTTTTTTTTATGCCGTCCTCAAAAAGAAGAAAATGTGAAAAAATGGCAAACGCGGCCGAAAACAAAAAAGGGTCCTAAGTTTGAGGCGCCTTGGCGCCTTTGCTATTACAAACAGAAACTTGAAAACAATGTCAAATATAGAAAAGAGCCTTTGCAACATTTATACGGAAGGTCATTTTCCTACAGGCAGCGCGAAAAAAGAAAAAAATAGTTAAATTAGCGCGTTTTTCAAAAGTACATTTTCAAAAAATAAAATAAAAAACTCCGGTCTCAAGTTTAACGACAATTTTTTATCGAAGAGCGCTTATGTCAGTGAACACGCGGTTTTAATATCATATGTCCTCATTTGCTTTGTTCACGAAATATAACGGGCCAAAATGACCCTTGCTGTGTGTGCTCACTTCAGTGCGACTGATGGTTGTTATCAGCTTGCATTGTGCGTAAATCTCGGTTTTAATTATTCTGCTGCAGCAAAACCTTGCTCTGGTGGCTTTTCGTCAAGAAAAATGTGTTCTCAGATTTTATTTGCTTTTAACGTGTGCGAAAATGGGCTGCTGCCGCCCTCTAAAGGGTAATTCCACGAGAGATCGAGCATGCCTGTCCGGTCGATATTTTTGTTTTGCCTGGGTTTTTTATGTGTTATTTGGGCACATTCAAAGTGCACGGAACCGAAAATTATATTTCCAAGAAACGCTCCCAGCGTGCAAAAAAAAAATATTTGAATGTGGCAGCGCGGACCTCCTGTTTTTGTTCACTGCAATGTTTTCGGATTTCACGGCCGAATTTAACGCGAACTATAAATGATGCGTTGAAAATTTTTTTGTTGGTTTTATTACGCATTACTGTGTCCATGCTTTATTATGCCGTCCTCAAAAGGAAAAGAAATGTGAAAAAAAAAAGGCAAACCCCTGCCCAAATCAACAAAGTTCGCTAAGTTTGATGCACCTTGGCGCCTTTCCTATTTCACACAGAAACTTCAAAAAAGTGACAAGTATTTCAAGGAGCCTTTGCAACATTTATGCGGAAGATCGTTTTCCTACAGGCAGCGCAAAATAAGAAGAAAATAGTTAAAGAAGCGAATTTTTTTTCAAAAAAGTACATTTTCAAAAAAAAAAAAAAGCTCAGGCCTCAATTTTGACGACATTTTTTTATCGATGAACGCTTATGTCAGTGAAAACACCGTGTTAATATGTATTTCCTCATTTGCTTTGTTCATGACATTTAAGGGGCCAAAATTACCCTTGCTGTGTGTGCTCACTTCAGTGCGATTGATAGTTGTCATCAGCTTGCATTGCACGCAAATCTAATTTTAATTATTTTCCTGCAGTAAAACTTTGCTCTGGTGTCTTGTCGTCAAGAAAAATGTATTCTCAAGCTTTAAAGGGCCCCTGACAGCAAAATTTTTGTTGGTGACTTTTTTGCTGTAATTTGTAGCTTTGTGTCTGGTAATCCCTAAGTTGAATCGTAAATGCTCTAGCGTATCGTATAACTAATTCTAGCGTAGCTAATTGTGACCGTTTTAGCGTCACTTCAAAACGCCCGCCTAAAAACCACAAAAAACTAGCACCCCATGCGTGGGAGCGTCAGAGACTACGTGCACTCAAGCTGTGGTGACATTGAAAGCGCGGTTTTCAAATCGGGGCCCCGCGCGCGGTAGAGATTGAAAGTATGTGGGTGCCTCGGTATGGGTTAAACCTGTTAAGCGCGTGTGAAAACTACCTCAAGAGCAGCCGGATAACAAAGCGAAAGGGGTGCGGAACAATAGGCCTCGCCGTATTGTGCACGTGCACCCGGCAAACCTTCCGTGACGTCCACAATACTTGCTTTACTCGTCAGGGCCTCTATGTCATACCAGGATGTCGCGAGGTGCAGCCAACTCAAATGAGCACTCATGCTTACTTTTAAAACCAAATTAAGGTATCTTAAAGGCAACGTTCGTCACTAATAATCAGTCAGATGTGTCCCCGTATACAGGAAAGTCAAACAACAAAAACATCTCGAGGTTTCAATTTTGGTGTCAGGGGTCCTTTAATTGTGTCTAGCGTGCGCGAGGGTGGGCTGCTGCCGCTCTCTAAAGGCCTAACGCGTACACAGTTTGCAGCTTATAACCTCAACTTACCCCGCCAGTATTCGCTAATCAAAAGCACGCGAGACACCGCGAACACATGGTTTAGGTCACTTCGTCAAAACTCTCCTTGCACACAGAATAAAGCATCTGTATGCAGCGAAGGCCAACTTAATCTGTAACTAAATGCCACGATCAGCAGGCGCGCTGTTATGCAGTTGTTTTCTCACTGCCTGCTTGCTTCCCTTCCATTACGTGCATTGTATGCTCTAACCATCTTCCCCATTCGACGCACACTGTGCCTAAACAACATTTGTAAAAAGTTAGCTCAATCATTTCCGAGCCGTTTATTTCACTTAACGCTGTCACATGTTTTCGGCGTCGCAGATAATGTCTTCCTGTATCATCTCGACCTTTACCTCAGCATTTCAACAGCCAGAAAACGTGCGGTGCAGCATGATTAAGCCATGAGGGGCCGAAGCTGCCCAATTGATGATGTTTTATTGCCACTTTACTAAAGTGCTTTCCCACGTCGAGGACAGCAGAGGTCATTGGTGGCGCCAGACGGACATTACCCTTAGTTTTGACAATGAGTGTGGCCTACAAATTAATTACTACAGCCCAAAGCGCTTAGACACCCTTAGTCATAAAATTTTAAACCTTGAGCAGTTCTGGAAACGCATTCATGACAGCTGCGCAGATGTGAGATAATTTGTGCAGCGCCGTTCAGTATAAACGTTTCGACTTGCTCTAGGTCTAGCTGTTCACTACACGCGATGCCCGCGGCCCATGGCTACGTCCTGTTATTCTGTGCCGATTATTTACGCGTTCACAAGAAGAAGATTGCTGAGGAAAACATTTTCGTTGCACAAATTTTCTTTCTTTGCTCTTTTTGTTGTTGCCTACCTCCAGAAGCTACTGTCATAGGCTGAGGATCTTCGCAACACCTGCGAAGTCTGCTTGCATTGCTTTACGCTCCTCAAGGAAAACCTGTCTACACCTAACCGCGATGAGGTAGACCAGGCATTTCTTTGGGAAGAAGAAGCGATTGATATCTTGAACAGGCGCGCCCATCTTTCCTCTGATGATTTTCGGCGAGTTTGTAGGCTGCAAACTGTTTACACGTTAGCCATTTAAAGGGCGGCAGCAGCCCGCTTTTGCACACGCTAGACACAAATAAAATATGAGAACACATTTTTCTTGATGAAAAGCCACCAGAGTAAGGTTTTGCTGCAGCAGAATAATTAAAACTGAGATTTACGCACAATGCAAGCTAATAACAACCATCAGTCGCACTGAAGTGAGCACACACAGCAAGGGTCATTTTGACCAGTTATATCTCGTAAACAAAGCAAATGAGGACATGATATTAAAACCGTGTGTTCACTGACATAAGCGCTCTTCGATAAAAAATTGTCGTCAAAATTGAGACCGGAGTTCTTTTATTTTATTTTTTGAAAATGTACTTTTTTGAAAAAATTCGCTTCTTTAACTATTTTTGCTTTTTTTGCGCTGCCTGTAGGAAAATGATCTTCCGTATAAATGTTGCAAAGGCTCTTTTCTATAGTTGACATTGTTTTCAAGTTTCTGTTTGAAACAGCAAAGGCGCCAAGGTGCCTCAAACTTAGGATCCTTTTTTGATTTTGGCCGTGTTTGCCATTTTTTCACATTTTCTTCTTTTTGAGGACGGCATAAAAAAAGCATGGATGTAATTCACAGTAATGCGTATTAAAACCAGCAAAAAAATTTTCCACACATCATTTATAGTTCGCGTTAAATTCGGCCGTGAAATCCGAAAACATTGCAGCAAGCAAAAACAGGAGGCCCGCGCCGCCACCTTCAAATATTTTTTTGGCGCGCTGGGAGCGTTTCATGGAAATAAAATTTTCGGTTCTGCGCACTTTGAATGTGCCCACATAACATATAAAAAACCCAGGCAAAACAAAAATATCGACCGGACAGGCATGTTCGATCTCTCGTGGAATCACCCTACTTTGAATTGTAACCAAAAAAATTAATATTGAGCTGCACAATCACACTCCTAAAATTTTTAACATAAATGTCCAATAAAGTTACCTGCCTACTGTGTTGTTTTCTATATTCATTTAATGTATCTCAAAATTGCAATAATACTTGAAATTATGAGGAAGGAAGATCTTTTTGCTACTGAAGAATGTGTAAAGTATGAATACTACATAATTTTTTATGATGTATTTTTAATAGATGTTTATAAAAGAATTAAATGTGAAAATCGGTAAATACAATTTAAAGAGGCCCTGCACGTTTTTCCAAGTTACCATAGAATGACCTCACTATGACCTCAAGATGAGTACTTTCCCTCTGTGTTTGTTGCCGTGAGTGCACTCGTGTGTCATGGCATCCTTCAAGGCCAACTCCGGTGATTTTTCGAGGTCCATGGATCTCAATAAAATTCGCTGGGTACGTTCCTTTTCACGTTCCCGTTACATATGCCAAATTACAAGCTGGAGACATACGCAGATTCATTGCAAATGAATTTTATTGATTGCCCCGACTCTCCCCACCTCGCTTCCCAAAATTATTGGCAACATTGGGTGCGTGACGGAACCGAGGGGCCCCTAGAGCGTCTGCTATCCGCAAGGCAACAATCGCGAGTGTTTGGCGAGCGCTTCGTTGGCTGGGCGTGTGAATTTAAGTTTCTTGTGGTAATGCGTGCGATGGGTGGCAAGTGGTGTTGCGTTGTGGGCTGCACACGATTCCCCGTTGGCAGTCACGATACACTCGCACCTAACGATTACCCTGCGTCTCTATATTAGAGTGTTTTAGCTAGCAATGCCGGTTTACCGCACGGAAAGTACGGTAATACCGTACCGGCTAAAGACTGCACATGCGTGAACACCACGGAAACACTTCCCGTAGCATATACAGGGTGCACCGTGACCGGGCCTATCGGTATACGGTGAGCTGCGCATCGTGCGAAACAACGTAACCTAATGGTGCGAAAGGTGGCTCATACTTGGCTTACATTAAATTCCTTCGGCCGTACCAACGCGATGTTGAACGCCGCTATTGCCAAACTTATGCACTCTTTCCATAGCAATATTAAGAAGCTTTAGTTAGTCCGCGAACTTCTCGGCGATAGCATTTTACCCAATCACGGCCGCACAGACTTGAGCTCCCTGGACAGGTGGTGCCATCTGGCGGTAGAATGTGCAACTAGGCAAGCAAAGAGCTAAACAGGTGTGTTCCACTTCATCGAAGAGGAATGACCATTACAGTTGGCCTCCAAATGCGTCGGAATCGCAGCTGTCATTTTCCGACAGCTCAGCTTGTGCACGTGACACGGTCAGTCACACACAAGATTTTCGACGGAGTCACCTTTCAAATGAGCGTCTGCTCTTCGCAGCTTTCATACTACGCGCTGGTGGGACCGGCATGCCTTGCATGATTTCCGGTTTTGTAACCACTTATACGTCACGCGAAGACAGTATGCTCGGTTGGGTTTCGGTTTTGGTGTTGCGCTTTTTTGCTTATTTAAAATTATTCTCCAATTTGCCGAGTGTTTCTGCTGTCGGACCCGTGACAGGAGCGTCTCAGGAATATAAAAGCACCATTACTTTGACATGGCCAAAAAATCGCCGGAGTTGGCCTTTCAGGGACAGTGAATAACCAACACTTTTTCTAATGATGCTGCAAGGGCTCAAGCTTTTGTAAAGCATTAAAGGTTTATCGAAGTCATTTATCATGTGATAACGTAGATTTAATACTCTGCAGTTTCCGGAGCTTCTGGTAGCGTCATATGGAAACAACTACGATTCTCCAAATGACCCTGATGGTGTCTGCCTCGTATGGAACATGAAATTCAAGAAAACCACACCTGAATACATCTTCCACTGTCAGGTGTGTATGTGCCACATTAACAACTTCTTGTCTGTATGCTGCCCCTTTACACACTGCCTCTTTGCTTGTTTTTTTGTAAGCAGCAATATATATATATATATATATATATATATATATATATATATATATATATATATATATATATATATATATAGTATTATAGTTCAGTCAAGGTTCAACTTCCAGTAGCAGTGGCTGTGTTTTTATTGCTTGGTATGATAATTGCTTGGTATGCAAGCTTGGTATGCTTGTGACACCAATACGAAACAATGAATCAGTTTAGATAAATTATTGTTTGAAAACTGGTCTGTCATTAATTTCACCATCATAAGTTAATAGAAGAGGAAACGAAGGTCAAAATTACGTTTTTAAATTTCACGCAAAAATCTCTGCAAATGAATGTCAGTGTGGCGTCATGGATTTTAAAGGTTCTTCTTTGTATTTTGACCACATTGGCTCAACGAAATTTCCTGAAGCTTGGCATGTTAAGTCTATGGCTCCCTTATAGGACAATGTACTGCATTTTTACAGCTAAGGACAATGTAAGCTCTCGTATAGACGCGATCAAAATGTATGACATCACAGCGAGTTCTTGTGGGAACTTCAAGGTGATGTTGCCATCTGCATTTTCTTTTTCCATGTTTTGTTGCCTACGAACAGTCTTCTCACTGCGACAGTTTTGCTTTTGGTATTGTGGAAGGTTAATTTACTAATACAAGAAAAATCATTTTTCTCTTTAGTGTCCCTTTAAGGACACCCAACTGGTTTAAATTTTAAGGGGGGACAGGGCACTTGAAAAAAAGTTTTTTATTTCTTGATCGATATTGATGAAACTTCCCGAGTTTACGTATATTTGTGTGTTAATTTCAAATATGCAATTATTTTTCTGTTATGGTGTGTAGTTTTTAAAATACAAAATATTTTATGTGCCTTTTGGGGAGCAAGATTATTTCTAAACTGACTGTGTTACAAAGTAAATAAGCATATCACAATAATCTGCAATCGGAACTGTGTGCAGTGCAACAAAAATGGATGTCCTAAACCCATTTGAACAAAAGTTATGCTATGTTGAACATTCATGAGTGAGTCATTTTCAAGCTAGAATTTCACTCGTGAACGTTCAACATACCATAACTTTTGTTCTAATGGGTTTAGAACATCCATTTTTGTTGCACTGCACACAGTTCTGGTTGCAGATTATTGTGATATACTGATTTACTTTGTAACTAACTCGGTTCAGAAAAAGTCTTGCTCCCCAAAAGGCACATAAAATATTTTGTATTTTAAAAACTACACAATATACAAGAAAAGTAATTGCATATTTGAAATCAACACCTAAATATACGTAAATTCGCCAAGTTTCATCAAAATTGATCAAGAAATAAAGAAAAAAATTTAAGAGCAGTGTCCCCCCTTAAATGATCAGAAAGGCTTTCAACTCGATGTTTCTCACAGCCGCTGTGGTTCTTTGAGGCATCAAAATCCATCAATCAGTCAATCTGCCTTTTTAAATGGTCCTCCATTTTGCCACACATCAAAATATCGCTTACGTACTCATGCATTTGGCCCTTGAAATGGCATTTTATTCCGTGGGATATTTTACCCACACAAAATAAGTGTTTCAGGTTCTATTAAAAGCAACGTACAGCTTCCATCATAAACCGAATGCACCTCAAACACCTCTTTTTTTTTTTTTTTTTTTTTGTGGTGGTGTGTGTTAGATATCTGGTTTGGTGATGTGAATTGGCTAGCTTAATGCGCCTTCCTGTCAATTCATGTGGAAGCCTTTTCAATTTTAAGCTAGTAGGACATGCATCTTTGCTGCTCTGGTTAATGGCAGCTGTACTTCCGCATCTGTCCACTTTGCAGTCAGCAGTGGTGTCGGCATGCTTCGCCAAGTTCCACCCAAACCTCATCATTGGAGGCACCTACTCTGGCCAGATCGCACTTTGGGACAATCGGAATAGCCGGCGAACACCTGTCCAACGGAGCCCTCTTTCAGCCGCTGCGCACACAGTAAGGATTGCCTACCGGAACATCATCCTCTGATAGGCAGTAGTGCACCTCATCAGCAAGCTAATACCAGCTTGCTGTGCAAGAAGCACCATAGCTCGAGGAATTTATTGAAGGACCGAATTTTAGTGAACCACAAGTACAGTAGACTCGTCATACGGAACCTGATGGGACCAGGAAAACATGTCCCTTTATCAGGAGTTCCGTTTCCCAAGAGATCAACCAGAGTGCAGAATTCAAGTACGAAACCAATCATATTAGAGGAAGTTGTTCCGTTTTAAGCCACTGTTCCCTTTAAGAGATTTCTGTTTACCAAATGTCTATTGTATTGAATACCAATTTATGAAAACGATGGCAGCTTTTGTGCCAGATGGCAGCAACCTAACTCTCCCTTTCCTTCTATTCAGTTTAGCACTTGTACTTCTTTCAATTCAATTTGCACAAATGCAACAACTTGCATAATTTGCAATGATCACGAGGCACACAGTATTATAAAGGCAGAGATGGATTGAGGAAGGTTGTCAACAAGTATGTAAAAGTCAAATTAATATGTTGTCAAAGGGAACCAAATGTGCATACCAAATACTCTAAATGCATGATAAATTCCTGTGCAACACAGTGCGACACAGTTGTCAAATTTATTTGTTGTATGTCAAGTTTACTTCTACAATCTTAGAATTTATAAATATGCTCTAGAAATGTTTTCTTGTGAACTGAATTATTGGAGTCTTTCTTTCTTTCCTTTTTTAATTCCCGAATTGTGACTCCCTAATTGGGATCTACAACTACTACTAATAAATGAAAATAAATGCAGTTTTGATGTACAGTATAATCTCATTAAACAGAAATTGCTTAAAGGGGTCATGAACCACTTTTCCAAAATGGCCTCAGTATCGGAGTTAACTGCCTCCCGAATCGATTGCCGCAAAAATTTCTCGAATCTGTCAAGAACGAGTGGAGTTAGGGGGGTTTGGCGCACGCTCTCAGCACTTTCTCTCTTTTCTCATCCCAGCGAGCGCGCTGGAAGCTACACAGGGAGGGGTGGCATGGGGGAAAGAAGTTACCTCAGCGCGCGTCGTGAAACGCAATCGCTCTCCCGCTGTGATTCGCTTGCGTGAGTGTGGCTACCACGCGAAGTTAGCACACTGAGGAACGCGGTGCCGGCAAGTGGCGGCACCCCGTGGCAAGAAGCGCATCTGATCTGAACGCCGCTCTCGATTTATGTTGGCTATCGGCCATTGAGGATGCTGTGTCTTTTGCGACGCGGAGAAGCAGATATGCGATGTCAACCAGCAGGCGCTCCGCCCACCGACGAGAGTGAGAACTGGCCTCTGTTTGAAAAGAGGGCGCATGAGAAAACTGCAACTTCGCGCTCCACTTGCCGCCTTTACGTGGCACGCGCAACTGCAATATTTGGCTGAGCAGTTCATAGCCGTGTCACCTTTCCGCAGGATGTGTTTTTTCAACAAGCCCAAGGGGTGCTTCGTGACCCCTTTAAGCTGAACAACACTCTTTTGATTGGTTGGTTTTGTATCTGGATAACAATAAAGAAAAACTATTGTTAATCGCAACCGAATTCTTTTTAACTTTCTGTAAATGGAACCACATAAGGTCGATTCCACGAAAGATCAAAAAACAGTGTATATTTGATGTTTCCGATTTTCCTGATAATTTTGAATGTTGTGCACATATGACTGCACAGCACGAAATCGCAGATTGTTTTCAAATAAAAAATTTTTTCAACACAGCAAAATTCGACAAGTGTCGCCGGTTGACGACGACCATTTTACGAAGAGTGCGTTTTCGTAAATTCACAATCATGCTGGCAGCCACTGAAGCTATATATTACAAATATCTTTCTTTTTGGTGGAAGTAGAAGTAAAGAGGAAATAGCTCTTATCATTTCATGGAATTCTGAGCAAATTATGCATTTTTAAAAATTCACGAAAAACGCTGCATTTTTGAAAATCAGTCAAACTTGGGACGCTATGGCTAATTCTGTGAACACCTTAGCTTGTTCATATTTGCAGTATGAATAGGCCTTTATGTAAATAATGAACCTCTGCATTTGTATTTCTCTAATAATTTTCAAAGTAGTAAATTTTTCATGCTCGAAACACCAAAAAAAGAAAAGTGCTCCTCAATTCGAAAATCTATAATAAAAAAAACCCCAACCTCAATTTTGTTCAAAGTCCCCCAAAACGTTCTCAAAGGACTGCAGAATGATATTATCAAAAAACATGTTGCATCATTTTTATTAGAGAAAAAGCAGAAAATGTCAAGCATTGTGTTTCCAGAGCGTGGTGGCAACTGCGTAAAGGACATCTCTAGTAACAAGAAAATGCAGTAACACGTCTTTTTTCTTCTCTGAGCTTCGCTAAACAGCAGTAATGATCTATTGTGGGAAAGTGGGAACTGTTTTGTGAAGAAAAAAAAGATCGTTCCAATTAAATGCATTTGCGACACCACTTACATTCCTCGTCGACGGGCAGCACGGACATTTTCATTCCTCTGGATAATTTTTTTTAGTAAATGCGCTTATATAAAAGCAATGAAGCTAAACGTGAAATTTGTGTAGCTGAGTCAATCATGCATTGTAAGAATGTGAGAAATCGCAAATGGCGGCAGTGGTGAACGGCGAGTCCCGCAGTGCAACCTAAGCACAACAGCCACACATAGTTTGCCAGGCTTTGTCGCTCTGCACGAGAAAAAGCTGGGGTGTCGATTGCTTTGGTTACACGATACATTTTTCACCGCTCGTCGCTCTCCCGCCCGGTCTCTGGATCCGCACCGTGCGGATCGTGTGGCGGATCGAGTGGCCCGCCAAGGAGGTTATATACTATTTCTTCTGGAGTGGAGGTGGCGCCCCCGTAAGTGAAGCCGGTCGCCGCCATATTGCAAAAGGAAAAACTCGGAAGCAGACGACGGAGTGCGCTCCGTTGCCCCGCCGTCGCAGTTGTCTTTGGGGACGGTGGCATGCTTTTGTAAAGCAGTTAAACATTTTACGAGGCCATGGCGACTTCGTGCGTCGCTTATGGCTGCACAAATCGCAATAAGAAGACGCCTGGGATCACTTTTCACGTGTAAGTGTCCTCACTTAGTTCGCTGACGATTGTCTGTTTTTCGTGCATGCTGTTAAACTGGAAACAATTTGAAAGGTGCGCATACATGTAATACATGCGTGCAGTTGTAGCGACGAAAATTTTACGCTTTAAATGTTCGCTGACACGACGTTGTACGTGACTTTTAAGTGTATACACGAAGTGGGTGCAGTCTAGCTGGACGTATACCGAGCAATATTGGTACGAGTAGGAAGTCAGAACGCCCTTAGAATTCCGAGCTTTCTGGTGTTTTCTTGCAAGTCAAGACTGACGGCGTGCATGCATATTTATCCGGTGCATGGATATCGAATTTGATGGATGTTTATCGAGGAATTGGCAAACGCAACATTCCATGACGTGATTATCCGTGTTACATGTTTCCAAAAGACTGCGCGCAGCGTTCTACCTGGGAACGTGCCGGTCGAAGAAGTGGTTAGAGAGCTAAGGACGGTTACCAGCTCGACCAGCTCTGACCACCTCTGCTCCATGTAAAACAATTTTATCTCTAAAATAAGGTGCCGCCCGTTTCATGGCCGATACCCCGCGGTGGGTTGCGCCAGGTTGCCAAGGAACAACCAACCAACCAACCACCTCTGCTCTATTCACTTC
This sequence comes from Rhipicephalus sanguineus, assembly GCF_013339695.2. Taxonomy (NCBI): domain Eukaryota; kingdom Metazoa; phylum Arthropoda; class Arachnida; order Ixodida; family Ixodidae; genus Rhipicephalus; species Rhipicephalus sanguineus. The sequence goes on along the minus strand of NC_051180.1, from coordinate 11,936,409 downwards.
GCAGAATGCTGCTTCGACAGAACGGGGCAGATCGACGGCCTGGCACCTACAATTTGTACCTACAATTTTTCCTGCTTTCCCAGCGCATCTACAAAAGCCTGTTAGTTTCTACCTCCTTGACGTAGCTTCAACACAAATAGTTACGAAAAGAAAAAATTGCGGCAAAAGCAAGATGTAACTCTTTTGAAATCCGACCAAACCGAAATCGAAACACCGAAGGACGCGGCTGCTTTACTTTTTTATGCGTCTAGTCTGAGAGGGCGAGAGCTACCTCGTTTCGAGGCTGTGCGCGCTGCGCTTGCCGTGATGGCACACGTCGCCCACGTAGGTTAATGCTTGCGAATCCTCCTTCTGGCCAAATGTTCGCGTGATTGATGTGTGCTTATGTAAAGAGAATAAGTGCGTTCCACGTTAGCTTGTGGTTACCCCTTGAACACTGACGCCGTTACAACACAAAAACCCAGTTCCTAGTAACACATATGTAATTACAGCGCGCTCGATATACGAAGCACCCCTTCGACAACAGATTATTCTGAAAGTCTGCAGCTGACGTAATAGCTCAGCTCAGGACTAGACAATCAACTCTGGGCGATCCAGCAGGCCAAGGAAGCTGCTGAGAGACACGGTCTCTCGGCCGACTCCTAGGCGGGAACCCAGCCCGGAAACCTGCAGGAACTTATTAAAGCTATTCACTCACTCACTCACGTAATAGTATGACATAATTTGTTTCATAAACGAGAAGAGGCAACTGTTCGTGGGTTTAAAGCAGTTTCCATCTCATTTTTTGATTGTGGGACTGCAAACCAACGCGCTCGCCGCGCGTATTCCATTGCCGTCTATGGCGGTCGGGCCGTGTTTTTCCTCTAGCTACATGGCCGCCGGCGGCTTCACTTGCTCCCGTTGGCGGCGGCCGGGACTGCCACTCCAGAGGTTCTATAGAACCTCCTTGTGGCCCGCGCTACACGCCTTCGTGTAAACGGAGTAGCATGCGTTAGACGGGCAGGTGCAAAGGGTGGCGCGATAGACGCCCGCCTGAGCAGACGACAGCAACGAGCACGGCTGTGCCAGTCAGCCAAACACCACCTGAGATAGAAGTTAAGCATCCAAATTGGGCTTCACTTTGGTGCGATCACTGTCCTACGCTCTGAAGGTGGCTATGGGTAGGCGTTATAGCCATGACCGAGATTTTGTACGGACTGCCTCATGGTGCACAAAAAGAAAATTCCGCTGCAGCGGAATTTTCGTTATGTAGAAGATATCGCATCGAGGCTCTCTTTTGCGGAGGGTCATGAAGCAGGATGCGCGCTCAATTCAAGAGGGAGACCAGATCTGCCAGCACTGCTTCAAGAGAAAGAAGGAGATACAAAACAAAGCAGATGCAATGCAAACAAAACGTGTTTTGTCCGTGGCCAGAACTGCTGCCACCAATCTTCACGTAATCGATTCTTTTTAAACTCTGCATTGATCACATAAGGTTTGACAACGTACCCATTTGGGCCAACAAAAACCACACCTCTTGGCGACCGCTCACCAGAAATTCATTTCCATTCATGAAGAGACCTTGCCTTTTATACGAATCTCTCAATTCTGGCACAGCTCAACATCATAAGAGACGCATGGAGGGAATGCGTTCTTTAGCACTCAAGATATGAATTATACTCAACTGAAATAGATGAAAGAAAAGGAGGCTACAACTGAAAGTGCCTACTGTGGACTGATGGATGTCTAACACTGGCGTGAAGTCGCAAACCACGCGAATGCATTTAATTGGAACGATCTTTTATTCTTTACAAAACAGTTCCCAATTTCCGACCATAGATCATTACTGCTGTTTAGCGAAGCTTAGAGAAGAAACAAGACGTGTTACTGTATTGTCTTGTTACTAGAGATGTCCTTTACGCAGTAGCCACCATGCTCTATAAACACAATGTTTGACATTTTCTACTTTTGTTCTAATAAAAATGATGCAACATGTTTTTTCATAATATCATTCTGCAGTCCTTTGAGAACGTTTTGGGGGACTTTAAACAAAATTGAGGTTGGGTTTTTTTTATTATAGATTTTCGAATTGAGGAGCACTTTTCTCTTTTTGGTGTTTCGAGCATGAAAAATTTACTACTTTGAAAATTATTAGAGAAATACAAATGCAGAGGTTCATTATTCACATAAAGGCCTATTCATACTGCAAATATGAACAAGCTAAGGTGTTCACAGAATTATCCATAGCGTCCCAAATTTGACTGATTTTCAAAAACGCAGCGTTTTTTGTGAATTTTTAAAAATACATAATTTGCTCAGAATTCCATGAAATGATAAGAGCTATTTCCTCTTTACTTCTACTTCCGCCAAAAAGAAAGATATTTGTAATATATAGCTGCAGTGGCTGCCAGCATGATTGCGAATTTACGAAAACGCACTCTTCGTAAAATGGTCGTCGTCAACCGGCGACACTTGTCGAATTCTGCTGTGTTGAAAAAAATTTTTATTTGAAAACGAACTGCGATTTCGTGCTGTGCAGTCATATGTGCACAACATACAAAATTATCAGGAAAATTGGAAACATCAAATATACACCCTTTTTTTATCTTTCGTGGAATCGACCATAAGTGAGCTCTGAAGGATTTTTCTCAAAAGACGAACAATCTGAAATACTATATTCTTGCGACACCTGTCCTCTACCGCGATAGCCACCTTCAATAAATAGTGACAAGGATTCTCCGTGGACAACTGCGTGTTATTCGGCCACCGATTGAAATAATAACTGTGGCATAGGTGTGTGTCTTTTATAAACACAAGGAGCAGAGCCTAGTCTATCCGATAGCTGTCAACAGTGCCCCATACCACGGTACCAACTAGCTGATACATTAAATTCATTGTGCTGCACCAAAACAGAACTCCTGTTAATGGGAATGTATTTCCAGTCCCTCGAGGTTTTCTTCAACGATATTCCATTGTATACAGTGCTGCACATTGCATAACTAGGGTAGCCAGATCTACACAACTTATTCAGTGGCTGGCTTGTTCATGGTTAAAAGTTTCGTACAAAGGTAGCATTCTGTAGTTGGTTCAGCTCTTGTTGCTTTGATGTGACGGAGGGGTCATTGCATAGCTGTTTCTGCCACAATAAATCTGAGGCTGGCATTGATGTGGCACCTTTAAAAGCGTGTCTGTTCTGTTTCACTGGAGCGATGGCACTATATGCCACAACTGCAATTAACTCTACCTGTTTGCAGAAGCTCCAACACATGGTGCCTTCGTTTTATTCAGCAAAATTAATTTTTTTTTTTTCAGTGACATCATCCACTTTTGGTTGTGGACAAAGTAAGCAAGTAATGCCTGCAGATTATGTACAGTTGTACAGTCCAACCTGGATATATCAAACTCCGAAGGTGGTCATGAAACAATTCGATGTATCCATAATTTGAGACACAGTATATGCTTGTTTGAAGCTTATACAAAAACTCCGTGCTCCTTAAGCCATTCCTTGAGGTTGTGAAAACTGAAAAAATATGCCAACTTGTTTCCCCAAGGTTGCTTAGTTATAAGGCATGAAAGCTTACCTGCTTGCTATTACATTTTCATCCACACCTTCTTGTGGAAGGCCCTTAACAAAACAAGGAGACTCTTTCCACTTGTGAAGCATCATAGTGGTCTCCTTTTCAGCCACAGGCAGTATGCTGCATTGCATGGCAATTCTGTCAGCTGTTGGCATTTTTTACATTACACGTCTTTGTTGCGGCAAAGCTTACTAAAGCAAATTAATCAGTATGGACCACAAATAAAATCCCTTTCACACAAGCCATCCTTACTTTAAGACGCTCACCTTGCTTATTTCTCCATTGTGAGTGGCACTGCCCTTCAGATTTAGTGCACTGTGAAACAGCATTACAAAACCTGTGCCGTTTCATTGGCATGAACGTTACCAATGAAAGAAGCGATCACATTGCACAATGTTCAACATGCATATTCAATGTTATGATGAACAAGAGTCTAATATACGCATAGTACAATTCTGTCCTTTTGCATGGGATAAGAAAGGGGATGTTTCAACTGTTTGATGTAGCGAATAATTTGATGTACTACCCAGGTTCTGGTGCCATCAAACTGAACCCACTACAAAATGCTAGCTCTGTGCAAAATATGTGGCACAAGCCAGTGGTTTAGCTAGAAGAGTCATGCTTGCCTGCTCCTTCTATTTATGCTATGCTTTCAACAGGCGACTGCTCTTTATGGTGTAACTGAGTGGAATGAAGTTTAAAGCTTTGCCACTGTTTCTTGTTTTCTTTTTGCTCGTTGGTCTCAATATGGTGTTGTGGCAGTGACATTTTAGTCATTGCTTGTGACTTTGCTCTTGCAGCACCCCGTCTACTGTGTCCAAGTAGTCGGTACACAGAATGCACACAACCTGGTGAGCGTATCTACAGATGGCAAGTTCTGTACCTGGAGCCTTGACATGCTGTCAGCGCCGCAGGTCAGTCAACTGTGTACAGCTATTTTGACATCTGCGTGTCATCTCCTGGCTGAAAATTGTCTTGCGGCTTACCGGTTAGCCAGAACCAGTGCTCCGTTATACTAGTGCTCTTGCGAGTGATTGTGCTCGCAAGAACCTGTTACACCCATTGTGTGAAACCTGCCTAGCCTAAGCCTTTACCAACATGGGGTATAAGTGCACAGCTGCTCTTAAACGAAACTCGCCTTTCTTTTTGCCCAGGACGTACTGGATCTGACACAGCAGAAGCAGTCACGTGCCATTGCGGTCACCTCTCTCTCATTCCCCATGGGCGACTGCAATAACTTCATCGTAGGCAGTGAGGAAGGCGCTGTTTATACAGGTAATGGTAATGCCTGCCGTTTTCTGGCTGGAATCGCTACGCTTTCACATTTAAGGGGCAACTTCTGCTGTTATTGTTGCTAAAATAAAACATTCTGAACTTCTCAAGTTTCTAGACTTCCGAATCCATGACGTCGCGCATCCAGACATACTGTTGCTGGGGCTTTGGCATGAAATTCAAGAAATAGTACTTTAACCTTCGTTTTGACCTTTACCCGTTACCTCAGAACTCACAGAAATGTTCTCAAGCAATACCTAACCATTGGTTGGTTGTTTCTCTTGGGCATCCCGTTGATGATTGGGGTCATATTTTGGACATGCACCTTGAAAATTGTTATTTATACTCGCTGCTAGGGGTGTGTCATTATTTGAAACTCAAATGTCAAATCAAATTGTGTTGCATTTGATATCGTCTTCGAATCAAACAGCGACTGTTCATAATGGCGAATATTCTTTAAAATGTTTACCGATATTTTAAAATGTGAATTGCACCTGATATAAACAGAAAATTGTTGCAATGGTACTACGAAGTTTATCCCCGTGGGCATAGTATAGGCATAGGGCATGACAGCTTACGAAGTTCAGCAGCAACATTGCAAAGGGCATTAGAACGTTTAACTGGGCAAGTTGGTGTGATTCCATCTTGAATGAATAAAGCGCGCGAAAGAACGAGGACGAACGGAAGAAACAACAGACCACGGTGCTGACTCGCAACTAAAACTTTATTTCACAACGAACAGAACAGAGCAAATGCCTTTTTATCTGAACACTCGAAAGTGGTCAAAAGCAGTATCAGCGTTGCATGCATTCAGTCTTCTTTGTTTAAATCATGTCACCACATGATGCAACAAAGTTTTGCAAGACAGGTGTCAAGACTACAAGAAGCAGGATACCCGACTTGGGTTATCACGAGAGCTTGTGAAAAAGTGGCAAAAACAGTAAAAGCTAGGCCGAATAGAACAGCTGATGGTAATCGCACTACCACAAGGAAGAATTTAGCAGTGATTCTTCATTTGCATAGGTTATCACATGGAATTAAAAATGTGGCAACTATGTACCATGTTGACGCTGTTTTCAGTGTTGGCCACAAGTTGCGACAGGTATGTCCAGGCGTGCACAGAAAGTTAAATGGAGGAAAAAGTGACAAACGGCTAAGGTGCGCGGTCAAACATGAGAAAAAATTTGTAGATTGTCAAACTAATGTTGTATATAAAATTCCATGTTCCTGCGGTAACATTTACATAGGGCAAACTAGTCGGTGCATAAACATTAGGATCCAAGAGCATGCGCAAAATGTTAAAAATGGCACAGGTTCTCATTTGGCTCTTCATTGTTGCAAAAGTGGTTGTAATCCCAGTTTTGATAGGACGGAAATTTTGCATGGGCACAGGGATCAGCGCACACGAGAAATAATGGAAGCTTTTTACATGTCATTGGAAGGTCACATATGCGTCAGCCAACCTTCGGTAGCCTTGTCACAGGCTGAAGTGTCATATCTCAGAGATAACTTGCCTCATGTTCATGACTAATCACTCACATGGGGTATTTTGTTGTTGTTGATACTTTTGTCGCCTTGTGCATACGTGATGGTCTTTTGATATCCTTTCCCAGATGCTATTTATTCTGTTCGTTGTGAAATAAAGTTTTAGTTGCGAGTCAGCGCCGTCTTCTGTTGTTTCTTCTGTTCGTCCTCGTTCTTTCGCGCGTTTTATTCATTCAAGATTGCAAAGGGAGCCCAACTTCACCAGCTATACAGCAGTCATTCTTACTCACTCTGAAGAGGTCTGCACATGCAAAGAATACTTTTTTTTTTTGGTTCCTGATGCTCTGTTTGTGCCCTTAGCGCTAAAATTATGAATGCTAGGTGTGATTGTGGTTTTATAATAATGGTGAAAATGGTTGTACAATGTTAGAAAACTGTTTGAGAAGCAGTATTTGATATTCTATTAATTTCTGGCACTAGTATTCAATCTTTATTTGATGAGGTCTCAAAGAGTGCTCTTTGCACAACCTTGACAGCTAACTTGTGCTTGCTATTTGTAATGTCATGAAGGGAGCAGTTATGATGATGTCAACAAATGTTTTTTAGCAGTCTGTGCAACACATCTTCACTCTGTCCAGCGTGCCTTCTGTTTAGTATATTTTTTGGCCTAAATAACATTTTATTGGAAATATGACCTCTGTAGCTTAAACTTTTCGTTTTATCTTTCCTGTCAAAGAGAACAGTATGATGCAGGATGTTTAACCATTTCCATACGGTGTTTTTTGGCTGAAAACAATTTTTAAAAATACCAATTTTTTTATTTGCCTCTTCGATTCTATGCGTCCTGAAACAACTTTAAAAAATTATTAAAAGGCGCTTCATTCGCAGTATACATGCACAATATATATATATATATATATACAGGGTGTTTCAAGAAATGTGTCCAGTAGTTTTTAAAAATCACACAAAGGAGGTATCTGCGTGCTACCTGCGGCGTTACCGTTACTGTGGGAGAGGGCATTTTGAGAGGCGCACAAACATTAATTACGGCAGTAATTATAGAAATTAAGAAAATTAACTTTTTAACCAGTGGAAATAAGTGGTAGAGTCAAATGGGCGAATGGAAGCCTTTCCTGAGAATAGCCCATAGCCGCTTTGAAATTTCTGAAAGGCGGCCACTGGTAATCACCACGGAGCGATGAAATCTGGCTAATTTTGCTGGCGATACCGAAACCTACGCACCAAAAAGCGCGTCTGCCATTCACTGCGGAAACGCCCTCAGTGACGACACTGTTTCCCTCGCACGGGGGCGGGGGATAAGCGAGCGCCGTTATCATCCGTTGATCTAGATATGTCATGCATTTACCAAAGGCAAGCATGTGCGGCTCGCTCTGCAACGAAACGAAGTATCTAGATCAACGGATGATAACTGCGCTCGCTTATTCCCCCCCCCCCGTGCGAGGGAAACAGTGTCGTCACTGAGGGCGTTTTCGCAGTGAATGGCAGACGCGCTTTTTGGTGCGTAGGTTTCGGTATCGCCAGCAAAATTAGCCAGGTTTCATCGCTCCACGGTGATTACCAGTGGCTGCCTTTCAGAAATTTCAAAGCGGCTATGGGCTATTCTCAGGAAGGGCTTCCATTCGCCCATTTGACTCTACCAATTATTTCCACTAGTTAAAAAGTTAATTTTCTTAATTTCTATAATTGCTGCCGTAATTAATGTTTGTGCGCATCTCAAAATGCCCTCTCCCACAGTAAAGGTCACACCGCAGGTAGCACGCAGATACCTCCTTTCTGTGATTTTGAAAAACTGCTGGACACATTTCTTGAAACACTCTGTATATATATATGCAGAGGATTGTTTTCAGTGCACTGCGTCATAGAAAGTGCCCTAATCTCTCCAGCCTTCAGGGCAGAAGATGTCTCTTTTAAATTTAAAAAATAAAGTGCAGTGACAAGTGAGTCCGTGAAAACAAACCTTGGATGCGTCCAGTGTCAATATGTCGAGATGCGATGTCCGGATCCAATGATTTAGAGAAACTATGCTGCCACACTCGCAGGAGAACTGAAATTCTTCATTTCACAAAACTTCGACGAACAAGTGCGTTTCGTTCTTTTTTTTTTTTTCTGAACGGAGCTTTTGTCGGCAGCACATGCCACTTGCGCACTCAGAAGGGCGCCGTTTTTTCATTCCGGTTACCAGAACCAAGTCCTTTCTCGATCAAAACACATGCTTTGAGCACGTTTTAAAATTTTTTACAGCGCCATCTGTTGAAGCCAAAGAAAACTCAGCGAAATGAATCAGGGTAGCTTACCTGCGGTGCCCCCAAACGCTTGTTTCACGGTGGACGAGCTCAGCTCTTCTTCAGTGGGAGCGGTACAGATCGTGTGGATGAGCTCAGCTCGTTTTTAGTAGGGAAATTAAAAGGCAGCACTGTTTAACACACTGTTCCAAGGTGTCACTACAAATGCATTTGTTCATGTTGTGTGCCTGCTCTCATCATCTCCACCGCTGTCAAGAGCAGCAGCTTCAATTTTATGCAGTAAATTATGCTTGCATTCTTCTGCAGATCGAGCTGGTATCTTGATGTTTACTTTCATGTTCGTAGTAGTTCGAGCTCACCTTACGTATTTATCAAATGCAGCTTGTCGGCACGGCACCAAGGCAGGCATATTGGAGGCATTTGAAGGTCATCAAGGTCCCGTGACAGCAGTGCATTCACACGGTTGCCAGGGCCAAGTGGACCTGTCGCACCTCTTTCTCACGTCTTCCTTCGACTGGACTGTCAAGCTCTGGAGCCTGAAGGTCAGTGGCCCTGCACCTTCCCTTGTGTTGTTTAATTTTACAGTTTAGTCTCGATTTCCAAAGACCACTGAAACAATGAAAATGGCAAGTGTTTCATAGCAGTTTAGATTAGGCAAGAAGTATAACACTGTTAGAATGCTACGGTGAAAGTAACATGCTGTCAGCAGTCAGACAAGACTGACATTCAGACTCTGAATGGGTGCACGCAGAGTGTACATGTGAAAGTTCTGCAGATGGTTTGCAGGTTGCAGCAACATAGCTTTCTGCTTGCACTTGATTGCAGGAGTCCAAGCCCATCTACTCATTTGAAGACAATGGGGACTATGTGTATGATGTCAGATGGTCCCCTGTGCACCCAGCGTTGTTTGCATGCGTTGATGGCACAGGACGACTTGACCTATGGAACCTCAACAACGACACAGAGGTGAGCATGTGCTCATTATCTAATGACACAGAACTGCTTTGAGAGAGAGAGAGAAAACATTTTAAAGAAGACTGCTAGAAGACCCGATGGAGCATAGGTGAACCCTTTGTATAACATGAACATACTTTCATTATGTCTGATGCTCATTATAAACATATTTCTTACATTACGATATGGACAAAACACAATTTTGCTTTATATTACTACAGTAGAATCTTGGTGATACGAACCCGGCTGATACGAATTCGTAAAATTCCCCAGCCGAATTTCATTGTGTTCAATGGGCCAAAACTCGGGTGTTCCGAACACATCTACGGGTCACGACGGGTGATACGAACTTTGGTACCGAAACCGTCGAGAGTCTGCTGAGAGCAGCGTGCTCCAGAAGTATGCGCGCAGCCAGCACACACACAGAACTGTGGTTATCCTTTGCCACAACCGCTGTGGACGAAACCGCGGCCGCTATCGACGTGATCATGTATGGCGACAACGAAATTCCAGAAGTGCGTGTGCATCCAACGCTCACCAAGTCAAAGCAGGGCTGCTTGCCACAACCATGGTGGACAAAACCGCGGAAGATGCAATCATAGATTGCAACGACGCAGTGCTGAAGGCACGTGCGCGGCCAGTGCACACCGATTGAAAACGGAACTACCGATTGTTGCAACCGCCACGCACGAAACTGCAGTCGGTATCAACGCGATATCGATAGCAACTACACAGCTCTGAAGGCATGCAGATAATGCAGGTGTAGATAAAAGGCAATAAAGTCATCAAAAGGCACGAAGCGTTTCGGCATTCCTGTCATTCTTCGATTATGACTATGGTGGATCGGACTTTAGCACATAGCTTTCACTTGGCCTCAAGCGAAGCTTTGAAACGCACGTTTGTGGCAGCCAACTGCGCCATCCCTTATTGGTTCGTTTGCATGTGTCCCAGAAAGACATATGCGAGCTCTTTTGACGGAAATAAACGTTTTGTGTGTATATCGTAGTTTGGAAACGGGTTTCGCTAGTTTTTTGGTGATACGAAATTTTGGGTGATAGGAATATTTTCGTTCCGCTTTATCTCATACATTAAAACCCTGTTAATACGTGTCTGCTTTAAACATACTAACTCTTAAAACAAATAAATGGATCAAGCAAGCTTGCCGATTACCACTTACACTGCAGAATTTGATGAAAGCAGTATAGATACACTAAAGGTACCTTAGCGTGCCTCTGAAATGGCGTCAGTAACACTACACTTGTGCAGAATCCAGGCCCTTTTGTGTGTAGGGCATTTGGAAGCCTTGCGTCTTCTGGCTTGTTCTTGCTCAACAGCTCCCCACAGTGAGTGAAGTGGTGGATGGAAGCCCTGCACTGAACAGGGTTATCTGGACACCTTCAGGACACCAAGTGGCTGTGGGCGACGACGCTGGAAAAGTCTGGGTCTACGACGTTGGGGAGGTGAGCTTTCCCGAAAAGTTCTTCAAGGGTTTCATATATTGCTGACTGTCACCATTTCATCAGTCTTTTAATCTTTACAGGTGTCAAATATTTATTACCTACAGTTGATATTAATTCATTCCTAATTAATTTGAAAAATAAAATAATTTCATTTTGCCATTACAGTCGTTATGTTTATTCAGCCCCTTCATTCAGTCTTGCATCAAATACCTAATTTGAGTGTTAGCTAAATTTCTACACAATGAAGTGAAGTGACAGCTTTACCAAACTTGTTAGTTTGTTGAGGTTTAACTGAGTCTTAATTTCATAAGTTAGATACATTTGGGGTTTAACCTTTATGACGGATCACACACAACTGGGCTGAAGCCTTTTATTTACATATATCTGCACAGTTTATCAATCTCCAAAAATCACTTTATTTTGGGTGTTTTGTCATTATTTCACATTGTTGCCTCCTGGGGGGTGTAATATTCCAATGTGTTCCTGTCACATTACAGGGTTACCAAAAAATACTGTAATGCGAAAAAACAGTGAACAAATCTTTGAATAAGCTTTGTGAAGCACAGAAGTTGGTGCACGTGGCATGTGCCTTGGAATCCCCTCTGTGTACTTCCAAGTTTGGTAGTTTGTGCCTTGATCTCTGTACTTTGCACATGCAGCAACTGGCCGTGCCAAAGAATGACGAGTGGTCCAGGTTCGTGCAGTCTCTTCAAGAGCTGAAGAACAATCAGGCCGACCAGGAGCTCGACAGCTTCAACCTGGCGCCTACAACAGTGACTCTGTCCTCGTCCTCACCGCTTTCCTCGTATGCCTGATCGATGTTCTCCTTGTGCGAGGACAGCCGGAGGTGCCATTCTGCAGCGACCACCAACCACACTGCTGTGCAGCTAATTTATGCTTTCGCATGCCACGTTGTAATTTAAGAAGTCTGCGAACGCTGGGGGTGAAAGGAACACAGATTTTCTGTTACCGCTCTTCTTTGTTGCTCGTGCGGCTGAAAGAATGTGGGAAGGGCTGAAGGTTCTGCTCACGTCACAGAACCTGCGTGTGTACACATGTACAGAGTAGGCAACATTTCTATAGAGAGAGAGAGTAAATTAAAACTTGACATGCAGCGACATTGGTTGCAGTCCTAGTGTTTACCCCTTTCCTTGTTGCACATCCCCTTTTGTGCATACACGTATGGGTGGCGCTGTCGCTTGTTCCAGTGGTCTGTATTAAAGGGGGAATCGTGTAGCATTTATAAATAAAGTTACGATGATGTGCATATTTATTGCTGCGCAAATGGTCTCGCAATTTTCATTGCACTAGTTGTTCCTGTAGTATTCACTGATAAGACACGACTTGACACACCTCGTTGGATGCCCCCCCCCCATAACAGAGGCCAGCAGCCACGTAGTCACTGCCTTCCTCAGTGGTTTGAGAACTTCTTCACCAGGTGGACTTGGTTTCCTACATTGAAGGCTGGACAGTTTCATGTTTATGTACAAATTGGTAGTTTTGTGTGCAGACACTTTGCATAAAGATGCCACTGAAAGTGACACTGTGAAATGAAGGGGTCCGCTCTATGCACGGCTGGTGCAGAAGCCTAGCTCCGGTCCCAGCCGCAAATAGTCGTACCGTGCACGTGTCAACGTCCCCTTCCCGTAGCGCGAGTCATCGCAGCTACGACGGGTTCGGGCGAATAAGGCAACAGGCTAGAACAACAAACAACACTTTATTGCTACTCTAGCAATAACGCGCAAATGTCGCATAGAGGGATAGTCCGCTCTAGTAGAAAACAAAGGGTAACGCTTACACCTTCGGTCGATGTTTGGCTCGCGGATCTTGGGGCGGTGAGGTGGTACCTCGCAGGTCGACAGAGCAAGAGAGACCGTCTCCCTGCCTGATTGGCAGTTTTGTTCACCTCTCGTCTCCCTCCTCACCGCGAGGGTTCTTTCCCGCGAGCCGGGATGCGAGGATTGGTGCGAGGAGCGGCGGGAAAGAAGGGGTTGTCCGTAAAGGGCGACGGTGCTCCTCTCCTAGTGGTCCCTTCGCTCCCGCCGTCAGTTAGCGATCGCGCCAGCCTTAAGGAAAGGAAATGGGCGCGCTTGCTCTCCCACAGAAAGCAGTGACTTTGTGGCTGCTGCGATACCATTTTCAGTGACTGCTAATTTCATGTGCTCGTAGTTGCCCTTGTGCATGGAACATTCTCATGTGCAAGTAAGCACACATACAAAAGAAAGCCGCTTAATTTTAGCTTGAATATTCAATCAGTGATTTTCGCAATTGGTGCAAAGAGTTACTGCTGTCAGGGTTGTACAAGTGTGCATAGTCAGCACAATTCTTATACTCCTTGATTAAGTATATGTATGGTAGCCACTCTCCAAACCGTATCAGAAGAATATGCTTGCATTATTAACCACAGTCACTACCCCTCATTGTGTGGTTCAGCACACTGAATGAAAGGAATTTTTTAGGGCTCTGTTTTTTTTTTTTTTGTTTGTTTGTTTGACACAACTTTAATGAAAACCAGTAGATAATGGAGCCTAGGAAGGTACAGGGGACATCAATTGTGCTGTTTTAAGTGTACTTTACTTTCTTCACAAGAATACCCTTAAAACAGTACAATTAATGTCCCCTATACCCTGCTGGTTTTCATTAAAGTTCAGCATACACTGGTAGTATGTGGCACACTGTGAGGATATACACGAACATCTTTGATGCTCGGGTTCGTGCAACTTCAAGACAGAGTGGATGAGCTTGCTTGTGGTCTGTAGTCCTTCATTGGACCACAGATCATTGGCTCCTTGTGACCCTGTCAGGTTGAAAGAGGCCCTGTTTGGAAACTCGGCAGCCCTGATCATCGGCTTCGTTCGGCTAGGCCCTCTATGCGATCTGAGATCAATCTTAATAGAAGTAATCCCGTAACATTGGCTGACCTACCACCTTTGGGGTATGCAGATGTGATTTGTTATGCTGATATCAAAACTGAAATCGGTTTTGATGTATATGTTGTAGTTGTTGAGTTACAACACATGATAGACCCTCATTGTCATCCCAGAATGAATTAAGTAATTAGCCATAAGTTCATCCAAATTTTTGCATTAGAATATTCACAAGGGTTCATTCTGTGCCGGACAGCTTTACGGCACTCACCAACGTTTCAGGATAAAAGTGCAAAAAACGGCATGGTTATATCTTTATTTTTTGTGAAAGGGCACTGGGATGATTGAAAGCAACTGCATAAAAAATGAAAGCTGAGAAAACCGAGCTCGAAGAAAATGGATCCGCTTAAAGCTAAGAAAACTATAAGGGAGCTGGTTTTATTTTTTGAAGAAATGCAATACTGTGGCTACCTTGAGCTCCAATCTCTCCTCTTTACAATGATGCTAAGATTGTGGCCTTGTGCCAAGGGAAAGCTGCAAGATTTGCATTTTCGAATGCCCAATTTTCTCGGTCTTTGATGACAGCACACTAATAAAGTGCTTTTTTCTAAACTTCTATTGCCTATTTTGTTCAAATATTTCACCATGATGTTAAAGATGGTCTGACGATTGCAAACAAAGATAAATTGAAAAATTGAACATTTTGACTAAAGTTACCATTCCCATTGCCACGTACAAAGTGAAGCTGCTCATACAAAGTGAATAATCTGAGCAATATATATGGGGATACTTCTATGAAGAAAGGTAGGTTCCAGCTTCAGCGGGATTTTTACATAACATTAAGTATGTGCCCTGTCTTCTTCCTGATCTCGTAGTTACACAACTGTGCCACAACTTTGTACATAATTTTGCTGAAGCAGTCATACACGCCAGCAGAAACAGCTGCTGGGTGGCTTATTTGCTGTGGCTCCGTTCGTGACACAGCTGGACGACACCGCTGTCACCAATCTGGTTGCTGGAGGCCAAATTCAGGACAGTACGTTCCAGGTAGGAAGAAAAAGGAGCACTATTTCATGCAGTCGGCCTTGACAAACGAACGCTCCGTGGGTTTATCACATGACCTCCGAGATTCACTTAAATGGCAGATAATAGTTGGTTGGTTATTTAGAAACTAACTGCTGTCTTTTTTTTTTTTCGTGCGAAGTATTCCTTGGCGCGTCTCTAGTTGTATATCGATCTCTCGCGACCGTTCCATTAACGTAAAAGTGCTTGATGGCATGTCATGAATGTCTGGCAAAAGCGTGTCCTCCGAGATTGGTATTAAAATGCGCAAGATGCGTTTT
Organism: Rhipicephalus sanguineus; assembly: GCF_013339695.2. Lineage (NCBI taxonomy): Eukaryota > Metazoa > Arthropoda > Arachnida > Ixodida > Ixodidae > Rhipicephalus > Rhipicephalus sanguineus. The sequence continues at coordinate 11,921,207 of NC_051180.1, read as the reverse complement.
GATAAAGCAGTTGAGTTCTGGTAATGCCATCGTTACAGTTGACACATCGCGCATAATTTTTTTTCTTCCTTTGTGCTAACGCGGATCAACGATGCGTTGGTCCGAAAATGAATAGCTTATTAATGGCTTTAACTAGCTGAAATTGAAGTCGAGCCAATCCAAGCTTGCTGTGTCAGCCCGGATCACTCGGCCGTCGGTTCTCGCGTTTTTGTACGTCTTGTAAAGACGTAGTACATACAGCTTTGATATTTCGTTTAGCTAAGCCTGTGTCGTAATATTATGGCATATGCAGTGAGGTAAGTACTTCATTGATGCATGGCGAAACTTTAACCTACTGTCGCTTCGTAGTTGCGAGATAGCTCGTGTGTAGTAGTCGTGTGTCGAATGCGAAAGCTGGCCAGAGGGCCAGCTTTCGCCCTCTGGTTTGGGTGCTCTTGGATACATTTGCGCCTCTAGCCTCCAGTCCGCTCTTCTGCTCAATATTTTGATGTTTGTAGGGAAGTTGGCGGAATCTTGCGTAGTTTGAATGGCAGAAACACAAAGCGTCCTGTAGTGTACGGCTTTGCTATAAAACGACAAGGTTAATGAGGGCACTCCCGGCTTCTCTCAGTTCCCTCTCGTAGTACTTGCGTATGAAGGCTGCACAGCTGAGGCTAAGAGATGTTGTAGTACATGCTTCTGACCTGCCTATGTGCTCTTTGCTTCGGTTCTGTTCATTCCAGGTTCGCCAATAGAGCAAGCGCTCTGTCGCTTCTGCGACCAGCGACAGCTGTGCCCTCTGCCTGGTATGTCCAGCTTTCGCAATGATATTATTCTGATATTTGGAACTTCGTTAACTTGCTCCTGGCTCGAGAGCTTTATTGATCACTTTTAGATTACGTTCTTTGAGAAATGTGGGATTATGATCTTGTTGCTACGACACATTTTAGATATGTCCTTTCAACGTGTCCTCTACGGCCCTACACACATTGTTTATATTCGCTAAAAAGTGCTTATAAAAATTCTTCGCTAGATTTTGTGTGAAGACACCGGAAGTACCGGAAACTGGCCCTCTTTTTCTTCTTTTTTTTCTCAGCGCCGCAGGCAAAAGCAGTGTTGTAGCATATGAATGTCAAGATAGTGGATAGTCAGTGCTGTGGTTCTTTTGTGTGTGCCCTCTATCCAGTGCCCCGATTCATTGTTGACGCTGCTCTGGAAGGGCATCCTCGGTAGAGCCATTGAAGTTCTCGACAAAAAAAATCCTATGTAGTTGATATTGAGGAATTCACATCTTCGATTCAGTTTGTCAGCCAGCATCTGGTGAAGCGTTATTAGGAGCAAATACTGTGTTGCCTGTGTTTGATTGTGTAAGTGTAAAGTCAGCAAGGCCCCTGGTGTTCTATTGTAGTTCTGGCCACATTCAAGTGTTCAAAGTTGCATTGCTTGTAACATGTTGTCTTGTCAGTAAAGTTACTTGTTATGTGTTACTGCAAAGAAATGGTTGTATTACCGCGAGCATCGTGAAATGCAAAAGTAATCAATCAATTACAAGAAATAATATTGATTACAAGTGATCATTTACATATAGTTTTTCTTATACGACACTAGATTTGTTTCAGAAGTTAGAAGAGCAGAGTAGAAAGGAGAGCACTGTGCTGCTCCTCAAGAGAAATTCATTCTGCAGACATATTAAATGGAAACATTGATCATCTGAACCAATTTTGTATTTCCTGTCACGGTGTGTGCCATTGAGAAATTTGCACAGCTTGCGTTGACTCAGCGCATACACTGTCGCTTCAGTAAAAAAGTGACTGCTGTATAGCCCTTCCCATTTTTTTTTTGCCAGCCTCGCACCGATGTCGGCAATGAGCCCAAAGCAGGAGGAAGCGACCGAGTACTTCTTCAAAAAGAACAAGTCACTAAAAAGGCCCCTGTCGCCCCACCTGAGCATTTATGCGTAAGGATATGTTCAGACTCTTTTTCGAGCCATATCTCATTGCAGTAGCATTGGTTAATCTACAGCAGCCCCTTGAGGGTATCATGCAATATTGGCATTGCGTATAAGTCGAAGAGTCACTGGTGTACTCATTTGCATGTCTTCTGAAGTTGGGCCAAATGTTGGTAGCGTCTTACAGCTGCCTATTTGTTGTGCAATTAGGGTATGATGTTCATATGTAATACCTAAAGAAATGCTTGAACTGAGTTTAGTTTTAATCTGTAGTGCTTTGTGTGAATCGAGTGGTAATGTTACAGATTTTTCTGGTTAGTAAGTACTGTTTTCTTTCATTTATAGAGCTGAGATATATATTTAGAGCCATGAACAAGCTGGTAAAACATTACAGTATGTACTTCACTTCTGGAACAAATTGGTACCCTTAGAATTATGAAGTAGCCTTAAGCAAAGTGCCAGCATAATGTGGAGCTTGTCGGTTTGTATGCTACCGCTGGAAAGTCTTCTTTTCACACGTGCCAGAAAAGCTTGAACATGCGAAGATTTCATATTGTACATGCTGTTTGTGAAGTCTCAAAGCTAAAATTATGGTGTTCTTTTTATATGTGGCACCGAAAACTAATCGACTCTTTCAACAAACTTCAAGGCAGCTTTCCTGTAATGACGCTGATAATGCTTGCGGCTACTCCCTTTATAACGGGCAACTGACAGTGCTGCCTGACAGAGGCCAATTAAAAATAAGAGTGCAACATGGTGGCCAGCACATCGTGTAATTGTTGAATATGCATGCTGTGCACGGATGTTGTCACCTTATTGTGGGCATCCAGCCATGCATGAATCGCTACTGAACAGGCTAGCAAGAGGTTCTTGAAGGTTTTGAGATCCACATGGCTCTTTGCTTTCCTGTGCAGTATTAAATATTCTGACCCAGCAAATCTGACATGCAGTCTTATTTGACTGTTCTTTTTGTAGGCCGCAAATGACATCAATGCTTTCACTGACACACAGGGCAACTGGCTGTGCTATGGCAGTAGGTGAGTATTGTTTTCCAAATTATGCATATTTTCCAGAGTGTTGCAGTCTGTCAAAGGTATGCTATGGAGGCAGTGAATACTAGCATCTGGGGTAACCTTTCTGAAAGCTTTGCACCTTTTAGATTACAGAAGAAGTTGGCTACTAAAATGGTTGTACATTTTTTTGGCAGTCAAAAATCAATAGTAGAATCCACACATTTTTGTTCCTTTTGCCCAGGCCTGTACGGAATGGGTGTGATGCCATTTATGTGCTCCCACAACTTCCCACACTATGTGGAGGCACTGCAGGCCATGCACATTTCGCCCATACTCACTTTCCCGGTGAAGCTTGGCCTGGCCTTTTGCCTCTCCTACCACACCTTCAATGGCATGCGCCACCTGGTGAGTAGTGCCTAACGGTGCCAACTGCTTCATATTTGCGAAATGTCGCATTCTTCTCATAATCCATCTAACTTAAGGCAAGAACACCAAGTGCAGTATCCTGGTGTGACTGTTTGGTGTATGGCCGCAGGTTCATCCTTTAGAATTTTGCCGTGGGGTGTAACTTCTTTAACATGCTTGGCATTTTGCATTCAGCGCTGCCATAATAGCAGCTGGGCCTTTACACTTTGGTATCTTGATCCATACACTTCTAACGTTGGTCTAGAATATTTTACAAATGGAAGAGTTTTGTACAACAGCATAGGCTAAAGTGCACAGGAAAGATAACAAAAAATGCACTTGGTGTTCTGTGTTTTAGGCATTTCATTTTCTCGTTTGTTCTGTAGTGGGGCTTAAGGTTAAGGCCAGCACTGTTGTTATGTACTTAAACAAAGACGAAGAAAGGAAAAAGAAAGAGAGAGCTACACTCCTGTGCAGATAGAATGGGTGCTCTGTGCAACCTACTGTAGTACCAGGTCATATCACCATCAATAGGTGTACAAGCCACCTGCAGCTCATGAAACCTTTGTTTTCAGGCCTGGGATTTGGGCCTTGGCTTTAGCCTCAAGGAGCTCTACGCAACAGGCTTTTTTGTCATCGGCCTCAGTCTGGTGATGGCAGTAGTGTTGGCCTTCAAGTAGACCACCTTGTGTCTGGCGAGCAGCACTTACAGCCCAGTGACACGGCACTCCCTTATTTAAGGCTTTGCATAGACATGAAAAGAAAAATGGTACAGCACTCATTCTTGACATGTTGTGTCTGGTTTTCTGATTGTTAATAAAATACCTGCAACAAATGTGCATGTAGGTGAGCACTTTGTCTTTTAGAAGATAGTGGGTGTAGGCCAGTTGGTGATTCATGATTAGGAAAAGTGACCACCGAAAACACACAGGACGAAGAAAGAGACAACGGTCACCTGTCTTTACTCACCCTTGTTCTGTCTTTTTGGAGTGCAGCTCTGAGGTGCCTGTTCCTGTTTTGAGCATCAGTATGCCTCACCGAAACCGAGCAAATGAGCACAGAAAAAGATGATAGAGTAAGGACGAATGCGTCGCGTGAGTTTCCGTCATTCAGAGTTGAGAACATAGTCACATGGTGTGGAATTTTGTTTTTTTTTCTGATGCCGCCAGATGGACCTGCCCTCTGCACATCTCGGCAGAGCTGGCATGCACGTTGAAACCTTTTAACGAAAAGGCATTTATACTACTGATGCTAAAGTATGTTTGCGCATCGGTTCCACCTTTCACTTCTCACTGTCACTGTATAGTGTTCCAAATGAATAAAGCAATGTTCAACTATTACACTGCAATCATTCTTAAAGTAATGTTCAATAATTGTAGCAGTATATTACCCGTGTGGAAACGCACACATTTTATGCCATCGGGATTTATGCTGTCTGGCAACCTGGAAAACATGCGTAGAGCTGCACTCAAATTTTGCATTAGAGGGTATAGTAATCGTTGGTAAATTTTTTTACTGTTCATGCTGACTGTTATGGACACCGTGGATTATTACATGTTCGCAGCAAAAAATGGATGCGTTGAAAAATGGGCATACGTATACAGTGAGAACGGTCTCCCTACTTTTGTTTGAGCTAAATATTACCAAAGCAACAAGAAGAACAAAGACAAGAAGCAAGAGGAATGAATCATGAAAATAAAGCTCAGAATTGGATCCAGTGCTGCTGTCAGTGGTGGCACTAGGGTTCCACTTCGCTGTTTTTTTTTTTTATTGAATTCAACTGCTGTGTGCACAACTGCACATGCCAATTCACTGAATACATGAACATTTAAAATGTCACATACACCAATGTTGTCATGTATAGGTAGCTGCACTTCTTTCATTGTCTTATAATGTTTACGTTAGGCATATTTTTCAAGAAACATATTTTTCAAAAGACATATTTTCCAAATATGCTAATCATCAAATATATCTTAGACTTGATGAGAGCATACCATTCTTGTGGACAGTTCTTGCATGAAGTCCACTTAAACATAACTGAACTCATTGAAGAAACGAAATTTTTTATTAATTCTGCAACTTTGTTTAAAAAAGTACTGCAGGCCCAGTCCTTGGCACCTAGGGTGAAAAAATGAAAGGTGGTGAAGGTCCACCGTATTCACAGGTGCTAAGGGCGCTTTTTAAGGTTGAAAAATTCGTGGACACGGGGTGTCGCTGAAGCCGACGTTTCGACAAGCAGGCTTGTCTTCTTCAAGGCTGCAACTGCTTTCCTTGGATCGTGTGTGTATATGTTTCGTACCCTCTCTTCCAACCCAAACAAAGGAGGAGAGGGCAACTGCAAAAACGGAGAATTTCTAGGAATTTCTAACTGTGCTTATCGCCATGAAATTATAACTGTCAGGTGGCACTTCCTTGTGACAACCATAATTCAGTGAAACGTCTACCTCCCTTTTCTACCCTTCAATGCGCATACGCCCCCCCTGCTTTCTTTTTCTTGGACTACTACTCTTTCCTTTTGACTCACCCAATTTGGCACGCCTGCTCCTCCTTCTCCCCCACCCCCGTTTTTGCAGTTGCCCTCTCCTCCTCCTTTGTTTGAGTTGGAAGAGATGGTACAAAACATATACGCACACAATCTAAGAAGAGCAGTCGCAGCTTTGAAGAAAAGTCCGCTTGTCGAAATGTCGGCTTCAGCGACATCCCATGTCCACGAATTTTTCATCTCAGCGTGACACGAAGTTGCTCACCACCCTTTAAGGGGGGACACTGCTCTTAAAATTTTTTCTTTATTTCTTGATCAATTTTGATGAAACGATAACTTTATGTATATTTATATGCTGATTTCAAATATGGAATTACTTTTCTAGTATGATGTGTAGCTTTTAAAATACAGAATATTTCGTGTGTCTTTTGGGGAGCAAGCTTTTTTCTAAACTGAGTTAGTTACAAAGTAAATCAGCATATCATGATAATCTAGAATCAGAACTGTGTGCAGTGCAACAAAAACGGATGTTCTAACACCATTAGAACAAAAGTTATGGTATGTTCAACATTCACGGGTGAAATTCCAGCTTAAAATTGACTCATTGGTAATGTTCAACATATCATAACTTTTGTTCAAATGGGTTTAGAACATCCATTTTTGTTGCATTGCACATTGTTGGACCTCTAAGCCTTCCAACTGCGGCGCGGTTAACATCGAGCCAAAACACGTCTTGCAAGATGAACCGCTTTAATGGAACTAGAAACAAAAAAAGAAAAGAAGAGGGCGAGCCAGCGCTGCTACGTGAGCACGCGTCAGCTCGTGAGGAGCATCCATAATGATGATGTTTGGTCATCTGTAGACGAATGACGAAGAAAAGGAAGTCACAACACACATAGTTCTGATTCCAGATTATCATGATATGCTGATTTACTTTGTAACTAACTCAGTTTAGAAAAAGTCTTGCTCCCCAAAAGACACATGAAATATTTTGTATTTTAAAAGGCACACATCATACTAGAAAAGTAATTACATATTTGAAATTAGCACAAAAATATACATAAAGTCAGGAAGTTTCATCAAAATCGATCAAGAAATAAACTTTTTTTCTGGTGCCATGTCCCGAACACTTAATCCCCTTTCCCATCTCATCCCCAAAAGTGGCCAAGATTCGTCCTTCTCATAAAGGTCACATTCATTCATTCATCTCTTTGAGGTTCCATCTTCCCCTGAACTTCTGCCTTTATTTGCTTTGAAGGGTTGTCACTTGTGAATAGATGACACTGTGGACAACTTGGTCACTGTAAAGTACTGCTTGACTTCATCAGCCATTTGGACAAACAGAGTGAAAATAAAGTATGCCTATGTGTTCAAGCACAACAGTTAAAGAAGCTATGTCACATAGGAACACAAAATATGTACATGTACATATACTTGTCCCATTGCCAAACACTCGTAGCTGCTCTTTGTGAAACTACTTCGAGCGAGCTGCCCTTTGATGTCACCTGGAGTGGTCCTGTTGGATTTTTCAGCAGTGACAAGGTAAAACTGGACTGGTTTATTTGTAGCCAGAAATACTTGGTTTCTCCCGCCTGGTTAAGGTCCCTGCGTTCCCCTTATCTCTCTCTCTAGCTGTTTCAGCTTCAGCAGAATCGGCCCCATTCAGGGCCTACCAATGAGAAACTAAAGGGACATTTTTGTTGAAACGCTACAGCTGTTCTTCAGATGTCTGAATGCTGACAGTACGGCGTCTAATTATGTTGTTCAATCTATTGAGACTTCTTGCTTGCACAGGCACACTCCAGTGCACCTTGATCATGATCATGGGTGATGCGAGTGCGCATACGCCCAAAAGGACAGTAAGTGTGATCCTCCAGATGAACAGTGAGTCAGTGATGTCGCTGTCCTTTGGTTTCTGGCCTTCGCCCTGTGGCAACACGAGTAGTAGCACAGTTGCCAGAAGTGCAACAGCAAACACACCAACAGCTCTGCAAAGGACGTGTAACACATGAAACTGTGCGTATGTGTGCTTTTTGAGTGCTTAAAACAGTTCTCATAAGACATTGCTTTTAATAGAGCTCGATTTTTTCATAAAGGACGTTCCATTTCTAGCATATTGTATGAGAGCGAATTATAACAAACTTAAAATGTGCAAGTTTATTGGGGTTCTGTATTCTCTAAAGGAGCAGAGCAAATGCTGGAAGTCTCAATGTTAACTACTGCTGAAAGGCTTATGAAATGTTTTGTTCATTTAGTGCAACCAGACAAAAACATTCTGCCACCAATTAGTTTCATTTCTTTTTGCTCTAAAAACCGGTTGGTCATCCCTGTCTGTCTGAATTTCATTAGTGGGTAAAGTGCTGTGGTCATAGCACACAAAAGGCAAAATTGCAATTGCCAGGCTACTTTAAGGACCATTCTTCAGCAAAGGGCCAGTTTATTGAGTGCTGACCAGTTGTAAAACTGGCAAGTAACTTCTCATACTTGTTTCACTGAAAATGACACGTGTTCTACTGCAGTGGGGTTACTGCGTAGGCCCCCTAAATCGGACACTATATCAGGCATGGTGCGAGGATGCCTCCTTGTATTACAATTGCTGTGTAAACGGTTGTGTACGGACCATCGACAATGATTGTTGATGTGCGAACAGTTGGGTGCTTTTAGAAGCTGTAAAGGAGTGCTCTGCTTGAAGGAATATACCGTATTTACTCGAATCTAACGCGCACCTTTTTTCCGGAAAAACGAGTCCAAAAATCGCGTGCGCGTTAGAATCGAGTACCGAAAAAAAAAAAGAAACTCGGTTATCGTATTGCCATCGACAATTCAAAATGGCCGCCTCCTACGATTTCTGCAATTTTTTCAGTTCGTAGGTGTGCTGAGGAGATTGTCATCCCGTTCTGCGTTCGCATCGACGGCATGGAAGTGCAGACTCCGAATACTCGACGAGTGTACCACGATGCCGCATTTAAAAGAATAGTTATTACATGTGCAGAGAGACGGACGGAAATCGGGCCGCATCGCGGTCGTTCGGATATAGTTCGGAGTTCCCGAAACGTGCGTGCGAGACTGGCGCAAACAGAAGCAGAAGATTTTTTACAGCAAAGCTTCACGAAAAGATTTCAGTGGACCAAAGCAGGGCCGGTTTCCCGAAATCGAAGAGCGTTGACAGCGACGAGGACTGATCCATTACGCGACTCGTCTCGCCGCCGTAGCGGTGACAGTTTTAGCGGCAAGGCCCGCTTTTTGACTTCGTGTTTTACTTTTTTGAAACTTTAGTTCTTTAAAACCCAAATACATGTTCTTCTGAATGTGCGAAGTTTGACTCCTACGGACTTTTTTTGTTCTTTTCTCTCACGAAAAATGGGTGCGCGTTACAATCGATGTATTACTTTTTTTTTTTTTGGTCGCGGAAAACGGGTGCGCGTTACAATCGAGGGCGCGGTAGAATCGAGTAAATACGGTAGTTGTTGGTATTAAGGTGTTGTTCGTTTCATTGTGCAATTACAGTGTATCTGTAGCTGATATATGTGGCTATACATGTAAGCAGATTCGTAACGTGTGTTGTGCAGTCTCCACCAGTGGGAAATGAATACATATATACAGTATATACACAGGGTGTCCCAAATATCACGCAGTACGATGAAAAAAAGAAAAAAGGAATGTCGTTACGCGAAGACACCTAGTGCATGTTGTTCCCAGTACACTGCAGTAGCCACTACTAATTTTTTCGTTAATGAGGTTTAGTTAGTCCTAATTGTTTCTAACTCGACAAATACTCGCCTAATTATTAAAATGTCAATGAGGCATATGTAGGCATGTTCAAATGGCATCTAACTGCGCTATTTTCAGCAGTGTACTAATTACGTGCCCATTTTTTTCGGCTGATGAAGAAAGCATGCGAAATATGAAAAATAACACATGACTACGCTCCCACCAGCAAAAGGTGGGAGCGTAGTCTTGACTTGCTACCTCACAGTGATCCTGTTTGAGGGCACTGCTTCCTCATGCGCACTGCAGTTTAGTTACATGTCATTTTTCAGATTTCACTGGCTTTCTCTATTAGCCAAAATAAGGCAAGCACGCATTTAGTACATTGTTGAAAATAGCGCAGTTAGATGTCATTTGAACATGCTTACATAGTACGCCTCATTGACATTTTAATGACTAGGTAAGTATTTGTCGAGTTATAAATGTAATTAGGACTAATTACCAAAACCTCGTTAACAAAAAATTTGTGGCTACTACAGTTTACTGGGAACAATATGTGCTAGGTATGCTTCGCGTAACGACGTTCCTCTTTTTTAAAATTGTGTTGCGTGATATTTTGGAAACCCTGTATATATTACACACAAGCACAGTGCAGGGTTTTCTTTTTTTATAGAAATTGTCTGTAAGAATGCAATGACAGTCAGGCACTTGCAGTCTTCACACACGAACATTACACTGAGGCGTTGCCGCACCTTAAGTTCATTGAAATTACCAATGAATAAAAACTTAAAGTAACTTTTTAATTGTCAACCTGAGGGCAGTAGTCTATATGGGAAAGTTGTGGGTCATAAAAAGTTATGGCATAGCCATTTCTTGGCAATCGCAAAAATTTCACACAATTTGAGATACTCGTAATCAAATTTTTGTTGCGACATCGAAACTGAGCACGCTGGGTGCGCAGAAAAGGCGGCTGCTCTGTTACACGAGACCGGAGCAACCCGTGACAAGTTTGAATCAATGTTTGACACTTGACTGGTCACTTGGATATGCGCCTGGTCCCTTTGGTCAAAAACCCACGTGGCGTCACAGTTTTCTTTCCTTCCAATGTTAGCCAGATGCTCGTCAGATTTTTCCCTTCATTGGCCATATAATGCTTTCGCCCTTCCCCCACAGTGCCCGCTGCGCCCAGTCAGCCTTTTAAACCTGCGGCACATTTCATCCGGTTAAATAGCCTAGTGTAAGACAGCGCTCGTGTAAATAGCCAGCAAGCATTGAAGACAGCAGCACCCATCTGAAGATACCGTTAATTTGCAGCCACTAGTCGATGTCCTCGCAAACAAAATCTTTTTATTGCGATAGCAATTATATGGACAGTCTCGGCTGGTTTTTGTCCGTCGCCGCCGCCGCCGTCATGCACCGTATATATATATATACAGGGTGTCCCAGCTATCTTTAGCCAAGGCTTTAAAAATACAATATTAGAGGCAGGCGAGTGAAATCACTTGCAAATTACTGACAGTCACCTTGCGCACTACAGGCAATTTTTTGTTTGGTAATTAACTAATTTGTTAATTATGATTATTTAATTAAATTGCAAAATATTGGCTGTAGGCAAGAAATGCGGCTTGCAAAGTTCGAGGGCGTCTTCAGAAACCCCAATTGCATTATTTGCGATAAAGAAAGTCTCACGTATACCATTTTTCCAAGCTGCAAAGAAAGCCCGCGAAATACAAAAAGAACCACGTGACTAGCGCATTCGCCCGCCGCGAGAATGCTGCCCTCAGCCGTGGTTTGAGCGAACGAAATCAGCTGCGGCCGCGACTCGGCGGCTCCGTTGCAGAGGCAGGCCGATAAGTTGACGGTGGTTCCTTGGCCCGCGCTCGCTACAACTTGCACCGTCACGCGCGCCAACTGGCTGGCAACGGGCCAAGAAACCACCGTTAACTTATGGGCCTACTGCTGCAACGGAGCTGGCGAGTCGTGGCCGCAGCTGATTTCGTTCTCTCAAACCACGGCTGACGGCAGCATTCTCGCGGCGGGCGAATGCGCTAGTCACGTGGTTCTTTTTGTATTTCGCGGGCTTTCTTTGCAGCTTGGGAAAAAATGGTATACGTGAGACTTCCTTTATCGCAAATAATGGAATTGGGGTTTCTGAAGACGCCCTCGAACTTTGCAAGCCGCATTTCTTGCCTACAGCCAATATTTTGCAATTTAATTAAATATTCATAATTAACAAATTAGCTAATTGCCAAACAAAAAATTGTCTGTAGTGCGCAAGGTGACTGTCAGTAATTTGCAAGTGATTTCACTCGCCTGCCTCTAATATTGTATTTTTAAACCCTTGGCTAAAGATAGCTGGGACACCCGGTATATATATATATATATACATATAAAAGCTCCAAAGAAAAGTAATTCATAAAATTGCTTCCGAAGCGCGGAATCGAACCAGGGACCTCTCGCTCGGCAGCGCGTGGCGCGAGCCACTACGCCACGAAACGCACATCGTCCACCGTAGATCGTCCACGTAGCTAACGGCGAGCGTTATAGACACACCCTTTACCGCTGGCCGGACTCAGAGACGGCAGGCGCTTATAAGCGTTTCTTCATTACCAGCGAGATGGCGCGAGGAGCGCGCTGGGCTTTAAAGGTCGCCGCCCCGCTCCTGCGAACGCCGATATTCTAGCCACTGTAACGCCGATGCTCTTTGCCCTACAGGGCGTGGTCGCCTTCGCGCGCTTATTTCAGGGAAAGAAGGGGGGCGGGCGCGGGATAGAGCGGGGGGTTATATGTCTTGTGCTTTCCCCGCGATGTCCGCGCTGAAATCACAGAGCGTACGAAGGTCACTTCGCTCGCTGCAGCGGCCGCGTTTGCGAAAGAGCAAGCTGTTCAAACAGAAATGCGTAACAACTGCGACGTTTAGTTCGCGCTCGTCGTGTGTATACCTGTTCGTTCGTTTCGTGCGTCCTGCTTTATGTTTCAGCAGTGCGCTTCAAGTATCGAGCTGTGACGCATGATAGTTCGCGCTCGTCCTGTGCGCGTTCTTTTCGTGCGTCCTTTGGGCTCGAGCGACGCGCTGGTAATTTCGAGCTGCTTTCCGTTCTTCGCGTTACATTCCACTTTGTTGCTATCGCATTCATTGCTTCGCCGTTGCGGCGAAACTGTGACTCTTCTCGTTACATTTTTTCTGTCTTCTTTTTCCTCTCTCTTTATTTCTATTAATTTCTTTCTTTCTCCTTTTTTGATTCTCTCTTTCACTTTTTCTTTCTACATTTGTTTCTCTGTATTTCTCTCTTGCTCATTCTGTCTATGCTATGCTTTACTCTCTCCCGTACTCTTTTTCTCCTCCTCACCCTCACTTTCTCTTTCCTTTTAATTTCTCTCTCTCGCTTATTTCCTCTATATTTCTATCTTTTTCTCTTTCTATGCTACGCTTTACTCTCTTCCCTCCACCTCACTTTCCTTTCCCGTCCTTCTTTGCTATGCTCTGATAGCGTGCCTGGATAGCCGAGTGCAAGGGCGTAGCCGGGGGGGGGGGGTCAACCTCCCCCCCCCCTGAAATTTTTCACTTATGCTTGCGTATATATACACGCACACATACAAACGCACGCACGAACATACATAAAGTATGGCTGAACCCCCCCGAAAAAAAATTCTGGCTACGCCCCTGGCCGAGTGGTTACGATGCTCGCCTTCGGATCGTGGGAACGCGGATTCGAATCCCGCCTCGCCAAGAATTTTTTTGTTCTCTCTCTGTACTCGTTGTCTCGCCCATCAGATTATTGTATCCCGCACCGGAGAAATCGCCGCACATGTTCTGGGAGCGAATTTAAGACGACGACGATGAAGAAGAGGACGGAGAGAGCGCGTGCCGGTTCATGATGATGATCATTTCTGTTTCCGACGGGCAAATTACGGTGTGTTTAAGCTAAAAATCTAAAACTGTACAGCGCAGTTTCTAGGTATCACACGCAGCGCGCGTCAGACAAGCAAGCGCCTACAGCAAAACCATTTTATCCCAACCAAGGTATTATTGCAGCACATTTTATCGACTCACCGGGAAATTCCTTGCGTTTTGGACAGGAAGATGCAAAGCAAGCAGCATGTTGTCCACAGCACGGCGAGAATAAAAACGCCGATGCCAACCTCGAACACGCGTGGGCTAGCCATGCTTACCGTCAACATGCGTTGCCATGGCAACCGGCGCTCGCGGTCGGCCGATCAGTGTATTCCGAACGGTGCGTGTTGCACCCGCTGGCACAACGCGTCAGAGAGGAGTCCCGGTCAGAATAAAGCGTCGTCCAGGTGACAGAAGACTTGCACTCTTTGGGTGCAGTGTACTTTCGGCCATCGCAAAATTTTTGTACTGGCAACCAATGGCGCCGCCTGCAGTCTTCGTTGCACGAGGCAAACGTCCTAACTGGAGACAATAGAGAGTTTTAGCAAGTTACGGAAATACGGTACGCAAATACGCTACCGTAGGACGGTACCGCTCCTCCTTTCCAGGTCGTCGACCTTTTGCCGGGAAGGCACCCCAACACCACAAAAGCTTTTTCGAAATTTACTGTGGGGTTGTCACGGCTTATTGTTGCCCGCCAGCCCACGCATTGTTAACGAGACACCTGTCGTTTGGGGTACGCATTGTCACTGGAACGGGGAGCGGCAAAAGCACAACCAGCGGGAAAGGAGGAACGCTACCGTACTGCCTTACCGTATTTGCGTACCGTATTTCCGTAACTTGCTAAAACTCTCTAACAGTACTGCACGTATCTCGATAACAGCAGCCTTTCCCAGTGATGCCATGTTCAAAAGCGCAACGCGTTAAATGTTACGAGTCCATTGTTCAATACGTGGCATGGTCATTTAGAGGTGGTGCTTCAACAGATCACTTTTTTTAAATCAATTGATACAGCCAAACACGACTGCTTCTGCAACTAGCACAGAGACTAGTAGTAGCAAAATTAAAGATTTGCTCTTCCAGTGCTTCATACTTCTTATACAGCACAACTAAGACTTGCAATTGTAACAGACATTGATGAGCACAGAGTCTGCACGATAAGTGTTGCACTTCAGTACCCGTTCGACATAACTTTGTCTTGTTACTCATTGTAAATTTTTGTTACTCTAATATGAAAATGACTCACTGCATCACAAACATGGACACTATTTGTTTCTCATACAGAGATTTGTCAGACTTGTTAGGCGCTTTTATAAGCATAACACAGCACTAGTGACATTACTAAAATGTGCAGCTTAAATACAAACAGCACGCTGGAAATGTGGTCAAAACATTTTAATGAAAGGGTGCATCTATTTGGCAGATACAGATGTCTTCATCTTGATCTGTGCTGCGATCCGGTCCAAATCTTTCCTGCCTTGACTGGTCAGCTTGCGGCCACTGGAAGACACAGATCAGCTAAGCATCTACACCTGAAATGCTATACGAACAGCTCATGCTAAATAATCACAGCCAAATAATGAGGACAGCATGCACATTACTAAAGCATGCATTAATCTTAGCATACAGACTGCAATTCTGTGTTGTGTTTAGTATTGTATTCACTGGTAAGCAAGAAAGGTAATTTACACTTAGGAGTGTCAAATGAAGTAACAGAAAGATCCAATTATTCTTCACATTTGTGGGTGCAAAGCACCAGAGAGAAAGGAAGAGTTCTTATAGTATGCTTAACAATATCTGTTACGAATTGATATTTTCATTTACTCTGAAATTTTGAACATGTGCAATTTCAACCAGTTATTTTTATGCCACAAAAATTTCAGGACAAGGACTAATAATGGCAATAAGTTTGTCTTCAAAGCATACAAGCAGATTTTGGCAGCCTCAAGTCGACTATCGGGAATTCAAGGTCAAGCATAAAATGTACAGTTGCAATATTTTATGACCACCCTGGGTTGGTGACCTGCAGTTCCTTAAAGTAGGCAAATGTGCTGCCATTGTTTATCTCAATTATAGTACCACAAGGTTCACGTGACTCGACACAGAGCCCAAAAGTTTTCAATCCTAGCACCACTCACCCGCTTGGGTCCTGCTCAACCAGCTTCAGCTGTTCCAGGGCCTGGAGGGCCTTGCGCGCCACACTGGCAGAGGCGGGGCAGAAGTGAGATGGGCGAACACCCCGGCGGTACCGGCCACCATAGATCTTCCGCATGGACTTGACACCAGATGGAGACCGCATGTACAGGTGCCGTGCCACAGATGCTGTAGTAACGGGGGCATACAATCAGAAGGAATCATTCACATGATTTTTCAGAACAAGGCAATCCCAATTTTGAAAAAGCACATCATTTTTGTGTAAGTTTCATTGTTGATAACACCATAGCTGTCTGTATTTTGGCAGCTTTGCAATTCATACTCAGCTTACTTTTTCTCAGAGCACGAAAGACTGATCCTAAAGTAAATTTTGTTTATAGAGTTGTATAGCTTGTACATGTTCTTTTATTCGATTTTTCGCATCTCCTCCTTGGCCGTCTTACAGCTGTATGCACTAAAAAGATTAATACAATGGGCACCGAACTACCAGTACCGTAGCACATATCCCTGGCGAGTGACGATTAGTTTATTAGAGAAACTTCAATATTTTACAAGCACTTCTAAAAGCTTCGCAATTCAACAACTCCAGGAAAGTTTCCAATTTGAGCTGCACAAGTCGTCTAGCGTCGAACGAATGTGCACAATCTCTAGACATTTGAGCAGTACGAGTGTTTTTGCAGCATTATTTCACAACGTTTCAGTGGACTAGTGACGAGTAGTGGAGTTTGCCCAATTTCTGAGGCACATACGTTGGTGTTTAGCGCCCGTGTGTTTCCTTCAATTTTAGTGGACCAGTGGTGCGTAGTGGGGTTTATCGTACATACAGTTTTGCCCATGGACTTCATTTTTGGAGGACGAATGGCAAGTAGCTGGGTTTGACATACTTGCATTAGAGGTTTTCTGTTCATGGAGTTATGAATGACCTAGTTATATACAGCTTCGCTGTAGAGGTCATGCCAACGAACCCAAACATTTACAATTGAGTATTACCGCGTTCGAGTCATTCCCACTGACATCACCTGCGTCGTGCAGGCACACAGTGCACAGCTGCTTTGAGCTGTAATCTTTTTCACTTGCATTTCTTCTGCACATACAAGCTATATGGCCTTGGAATGCAATTATGTCATAAGCTGGGCAACCCTTCATTGCGAGCACTTAATAGACCCAATCAGTAATGACGAAGCCTGCAAAATTATTGCACAGCATTATTAGTGACACAGTTTCGCTTCAATGGTATAGCTCGTTTCCACTAGCCACAACCGATTATATCCAAGATTACTTTATTGCATACCAAATGATGATGTGCAAAGTGGGTATACTGGTGGACTTCATGGGCTGTGTTTTGTCTTTAAACAGAAACCTGACATCAATACATCTGCTCTCACTCGTAACAGCGTGAAACGTCACAAAAATTTTAGAGTCCTGGCCGCTGGGATCATCTCTGCAAGAACACGGGGTCCAGGAATGGGGGCAGTACGTCACACCTGCCACCAAACGCTTCCTCCACAATTCTAGCATCTTCTGTGAAGTTAAAATGTTTGCGCTTGAAATACGAACAGCTCACGCAAGGCGCAAGGGCGGCGAATTTTTAGATTACTGCGCGCTCCAGAGGTGCCTACTGCAACACGCGTCCATCAACGTCATTCAACTCACCGCATCGTGTGTAGAACCAGTCCTCGTCATAAGGGGCCAGCTCCTTGTAGATGGCGGTCTTCACTACATCAACCCAGTCGGGAACCTTCAGCTTGCCGGACCTGACGGGCAATCAAGATTGAGTCAGTTTGCTAGGCCTTCCTACGGAGACCTCAATAACATGCCAGAACAATCTCGACGCTTACTTTTTGAGGAAGGCAGACAAAGCCCGCACAAACGCCTGCTGGTCAACGTCTTTGACTCCGACAGAAGGCATCTGAAAGGCGCAATCGAAAACATAGGGTCAACACATACGGACTTCACTTACAAATGATCACCGAACACAACTGCACGTCACATGGCAGATGCACCCACGCTCACATCAGCGGTGCTCTTGTAAGTCGCTAGACTGGCTCCCCCGATAACTGAACCACAACAATCAAAGAGCACGCACAATTACGGTGCGTACAGTACTGTAGCCTTTTTCTCGCTCCAAAATGCTCAAATAGAGCTACTTAAACTAGGCCTAAACGTACCTTGCCGGCGCTTGCGAAGGGAAAGGACCGAAACGACCGAAACGTGTGTGAGCGCGCAATGTATGCTGGGAAAATTCGCCGCCTACGCCATCTGCAAATTTCCGGATAGCTTCATCATTATTTGTCCACGAGATATCCCTTAATAGCATAGCAAAAACATTATTATGCGACGATACAATTATATTAATAAATATTACTAACAGCTATATTAACGATTTATCTTATGCGAAGACGCGAATCACTAGGCAATATGGCAGCCTCCATGAGCGTTTAAATGGGCAGCGTGCCGAAATGCGAGTTGCTTTAGTTTTGTGGTGATCGTTAACAGTAAGTAGGTAACTTCATTACTACTACCGTTGCATGATGCACTTGCTGCATAAACACCTGCGTTATTCATATGCAAGAACTTCACTTTTTTTTATTGAAAATATATCTCCAACATTTGCCCTTCGAAGTAAAGTTCGTAAAGTTCTGACTTGTGTTGCGGAAGTCTCTTGCAGGGCAGGCCACACTCCGGGGCCTATGGAGAGCACCTGAAATTATAATAAAGTGGGCGGCGCAGAATACTCAGGGCAAACGAGTTACATTGGCTAGTATGCTAGCCTGGCACGCTCTTTATTCATAGTGCCTGCGTAAATTCCCTAGTAAGAACTTCGCTGTAGACTACGAGTGGCAGAGATCGGCTGCTTTGCTCTGCCGTATTGCTGCTTGTCTTTCAGGTGTCACACGGGCACTTTCGACCGCGAACGATTTCCGATCGTGACAAAGTTCGTCGACCGCGATTGGCTCCCTTCCGCATCTTGCGCAAATAAGCCTGTCATGAAACTAGATCGTGATCGAAAGTGCCCGTTGACTGGTTGTCTTTCAAGCCGGAGCTGGACTTGAAACTTGATATTGCGTTGTTTCAGCTTTAGTGCACTACATTACCTCAGTTGGTTCAGCAGTATACCCTTCTTTTCACGTTGCATGTAACTTGTCGCCGAGCTTGGTCAAGAATGAAACTAAACGTTTCTTTTCATCCGCAGAGGCGTGTAGTCACTCGGCCTCCAAAGAGAGGAACAGTTTTGTCACCGCTGGCCTTGCACGATGAGGTTGACTGCGGTGCTGCGCATACAAAACGAGATCTACTTCCGCAAAAGGCTGTGGAAGAACAGAAGAACCTTGCGCAGAGTGGTCAAGTTCCGGACGCCGCAGCCCCTCTTGGACAAGGGGGTCGAAATTCACGATGCTCTCCAGGTGGCCGCAAACGAATTTGTGCCGGAACCGTAAGTTACTTCGCACCCGTACATTAGCGGCTGGCATTCTGGAGAGATTAACGTGTTACGTGAAATTAAAACATCCAGTGTATAAACTGGTTGCACCTACGTCAAGGTGTAACGTCCTCTCAATTTGGCTGCGATTTCTGCGCTAGTTCTCGACATTGTCATGTGAACTGTTGCACAAACTCACGTCATGCGAGTGCCGCATCTCACCTGTGTGTGGCCCATGGTGCACTATAATTGAAGAATAAAGTGCAGCAACGAATGAGCTGTGCCGCCTAGTGCAAGAGAATGAGCGTGTTACACTGACTGGTGTATTAATGAGACCTAACAGACAATAACGCCAAGGAAAGTACAGGGGGTGTTATCTATAGTATTTAGAATATAAATGTGAAGAAAGTAAAGTGGACAAAAAGATAACTTGCCGCCGGCAGGGACCGAGCCTGCAACCTTCGAATAACGCGTCCGATGCTCTACCACTGAGCTACGGCGGCGGTCGTCCTCCCGTCCACTTCATGGGGTATATATGTGCATTTAAACCTAGGATTGTTAGTCAGCGCCATTCGCAGCCATGGCGGTGAGTGTTCCAGCTCGTAAAAAGATCATGTGCTACGTGACGCCAACAGGCAGAAAAAAGAGTGTTCCACACTTGCCGCCATGGCTGTGATTGGCGCTGACTAACACTCCTAGGTTTAAATGCACATATATACCCCATAAAGTGGACTGGAGGACGACCACCGCCGTAGCTTAGTGGTAGAGCATCGGACGCGTTATTCGAAGGTCGCAGGTTCGGTCCCTGCCGGCGGCAAGTTACCTTTTCGTCCACTTTACTTTCTTCACATTTATATCCTAAATACTACAGATAACACCTCCTGTACTTTCCTTGGCGTTATTGTCTGTTAGTTCTCATTAATATCGTGTATAACAACAAAAAAAAAACGAGCCCTTAAGAGTCACCTACTGACTGGTGTAGGAATGTGAAGCATATTTACCTTTTGTAATGGCTGTGACATACATATATATGTTGGTAATATAAGGGCAGTAAAGTCTGCCTGAGGAAGTTAATCATGAGCACATACATGCGAGTGCAAAAGAAAAGAACACTAAAATGGAACGAATACAGCATGCTGTAATTCTTTGTTTATTTACTTCAACAACTGGACCTTAGAGATCTCTGAACATGTACTCCTTCCACCAAGTAGTCATATTAATAAAAAAAATGCAGAACAATGCTGCCCTTGCATTACTATGTGACAAGAGCAGCACTGTGTCATCTGTTACAAAGGGCTCACCAGGCTTTCCTGCGCTTCCAAGACAGTGGGCACAAAAGTAGGACACCCAACGCTGGGCAAGTCAGGACTGGTTCATTTTCAAATAAATAATTTTTCTGCACTCTAAACTCGTGCATGAATGATCGTTGTGTGGCATCACACTGAGAAATATTGTGCAGTTGGTGCGCAGTCTAAAATCAGGGACCAGAGCTCGGCATTTCCTGGATTAGCACAGAATCTGAATCCAAATTTTGCACTGGGGCCTGGTGAGGGGCCCCTCAAAACACTGGACAATACCCAGCAGCAACTGTCAGGTCTGCATTGACACCAAATCCTAAGGAAGAGGTAAGGAAACCTTTGCTTTAGTTGTCATGATGCAGTCCTGTGCTTTTCTAAGCAAAAAAAAAAAAAAAGACGAAGTTTCAGTTTGTGCTGGACAAAGGTGAGGGATATAAAGATGAGTTGGAGTGGTCAGCTACATTTCCGGAATACACAATTATCTTCGCTGTGAGTGTAGACTTGGTAAGTATAGGCAGCATGGGCAGGTGCATAAGTTATGCAGTGCCCCTCAAACAGGGCTGATGATGACGTCCATGACTTGTGCTGCTGCAGGTTTGACCTTCCCGAACCCCATGGCAGACCGAATGAAATGCGCCAGGATAGCAGGAACCCCGACTGGCATGACCACGAGGCCTATATTGTGCACAAAAAGTCCCGGCTCCTCGAAGGTCAGTACTGGCATTTTGCCATCAGTGGTCGAAATCTTCATGTGACAGGGCTTTACTCGCTCTGTTGGTTGAATTAATGGGGGATTCACAGCATCTGCGTAGGTTTTGTTTGGAATGTGCAATATATTCCTGTTACACTCAGTGCTGCTAAGTGGCATTGACCTGACTCTGTAAACAAGAAATATATAGCCTTCCCTGCTATACCGGGTGTTTTTATAAAGCTGTACGAACATTTTAATGTTATACCTATATAAATGATGACATTATTGATGTCATTCGAGTGCCCAGATGCCAGCCTTTAGATGAAGAATAATTAGTGTAATTTTATGCCTAATTAACAAAATTAGGTTAACTTTTCAATTATTTGCCTTAAATGGCTAAAGCAAATTATTAGTTTGAAGGTCGCCCTCCAAATGATCTAGCTGAGGGAATAAATTTTCTGTAATCAAATGTAATGTTCTTTTTTTGCATCGTACAGTTTTATTTACTTTAATCATCACAGCGCTGTTAACACCATGAAGGCATTACAGGAGCCCTCTGAAGTTGGAACTGATGAAAGCGCTTGAAAGTGAAAGTGATGCAGTATACTAATCGGAAAAAATCATGTGCACATGTGGATCCTTATTCAGGGGCCCAAATAATAAGAAAATAATAAGAAAAATAAGAATAAGAAGCTGCTCAATAGACCCTTTTCATAAATACGCCACCTGATGGTGGGCTTTTCATCAGTTTCGCTTCGCAAAGGAGCATGGGATAGCCAGCGCCATCGTGAGGGCATGGAAAGCGAGCCGTCAAATGCGTGAGTGCTGTGATGTTTGTGTTGGCGGCTAGTTCTCCGTGTCATCCGTTGAAATCTCACCGTTTGCGTGCTTGAACGAGCTCTTAGTACTATCTGTTGGTCTTTCTGAGGTGCTTCCGCTGCACAATGAGCAACATTTTGTACCCTTCAACGGGTTGGACGAGCAGTTTGGCGCGACTGCCGCGGTTGCGGGAACGTGACCAGAGCCAACTCGCATGCGCACCCGGACCGGGAAAAAAAGGCTCGCCGAAGCTACAAACTTCTCACCGAAAGCTACAAACTACAAACTTCTCACCGAAGGAAAGGAAGGACGTCACTGTCCCGGAACTTGCGACCGCAACCAGTGAAAATCCTGTCTGCCGCAAGCCACACCATGCAACTATTTTTCGGACGCCACGCGTTGGGTATATTTGTATGCAGTGGTGTAGCCAGGGGTGGGGGCACACCAGGCCCGGTGCCTGCCCCCCCCCCCCCCCCGAATTTTTTTAGCCATGGCACATAGAGCACAAAATGACACTCGACAACATCTGCCTGTGCGGCCCTCACTTCAGATCAGGGTGGTGCGCCCCCCCCCCCCCCTCCCCCGAAAGAAAATTCTGCCTACGCCCCTGTTTGTCTGTACTAAAAAATGTTGACATGTGGCTTACGATATGCGCCAGTACTGTCGCTACTAAATGAATGATACGCAACTTCAGTTTTATTTTTCTGGCTGGCCTTACGATCCCTCGCAGTATTTCTGCACAAACAATCTATCGCAATTCACCGCATGCAGGCACTCGGGTGAAGGCTATTCATTCGCAAAAGCAAGGCTACACATGGTGCTGTGAAATAAGCACGTCCGTTTCTGTAGCGCGTTTACAAAACGACGCCCTTCCGCACGTCCGTTTGACATCGCGTACGGAGAGAGAGCATGTGCGTTTGTTCAAGTTTTATCGCATACCTTATCGCTGTTCTCGTCGCGATATCCTCGATGGTGGCACATGGGAACGCAGCACGTCTGCACCATTGCAGCACGCCGTCTCTACGAAAAACGTTGATGACAGTTCACAATTCGGCGGTGCTGAAATGTCACGCACTGGCACGTTGCCGAAGCCTGCGTCGTCTGCTGCGGTGCCCACACAATGGCGGCAGACTGTAGTTTGCGTGCGCGGCGCTAGGGGTGCACTTTTTCGAAAAGGGTCTATATCAAGCGCTATTCTATTTTCCATTTTGTCGTGCTTTTGTGCTACTTATGATCCACCATTAGTGTATATGTGCTGGCTTTGTGTCATGATTTATCGTTCAGTTGCACAGGTGTGATCAATGACTATCTTATTGGTCAAAATTAAGTGATAATATAAGCGGGTCTGCTGGAGATTCCATCTTCTAGCATTCGCACACATCCACACATTCATTCACAACATTCCCGCCAAGCTCTAGCGGGATAGGAGAAGAAAGCCTCACTTCTAAGACAAGTCACTTTCAGTTCTGTGTTTGTTGGCTGACCACCTTGTGTGCGCTCTGTAAGTGGTACGATTACTGTGACAGGAATTGGTGGCCAGGGAGTATGCAGTGCACTTTTTGACTATTTTGTGTGCTTTTGCACTAACACCAGGGGACAAGCACATGTGCCTGCTGACCAAGACAGTCCGGTATGATGGCCTCCCCACAGCACTTTCGGAGCACGTTAGGCTGCACACCCTTGGAGAAGCTCAGCAGGCGGCTGCCAAAGAGGCCCTTGCGCAGGTGCACTTGTACGACTGCACCCAGGTGAAACTGCCCAAGAGGATTGATCTGACACAGCCCCACATGAGTTTTCCACGAGAATTCGGAGTACCCGTCGATCGCAAGGTGTAAGTTTCTGTCTCATTCTTAGCCCTTTGAAGGGGCAATATGCTGCTTTTAAAGGAGCACTGACACAAAAATTTTGCATCTTGTTTTTTCTGTTGCAATAAGTAGCGAACGACCCACTTATCATGGCTGGAAAGCTCGATTACTCGAGTGCGCGATGGTTAATTATATGGAGATGGTTTTACAGTGCCCAGTCGCAGTTTTGGTTTCAGAGAGCGCCGAGTGAGGCGGGACCCAGAGTGGTTTTCATGTAAACATAGCTGGCTACGCGAGCACACAGAACTGCATGCACATGGGCACCGCGTTGAGAACTCTTTTTAACCAAGGCTTCCTGGATCCCCTCTGAGACGTAAATATGCGTGACCCCCCCAAAAATGCACTGCCATGGCGAGGACATCAGCCTTTGTACTCCCCTGCAAGTCTGCCCCCTCTTTCCATTGAAAAGGTCTGCTAGCAGAGAGTGCTTGCAAGGATCGTGGCAGCCAACACAAACTCGTGACGCAGCTGGCAGTTGGTTGTTTACACGAAAACCAAAGGCGCGTTTCACATGCAGTGGCACGACACGCACCTTAAAATTGATTTTAAATATATTCTAGGCTATATTGTCAGTTGATATTTCATAGACGATATGTATGTGCCCACACAAATCTATCCCACAAGTTATCCCGCCTTTGAAATTTTGTGTCAGTGCTCCTTTCAAAGAAAGATGTCCAATTTGTCTGTTACAAGCGATCATCAGTCCACAGATCCATTCCATCAAAAATTCTTTAAATACATATTGCTTAGTATCTCTAACTGCGCTGATACCTTCACTCACGCATCTCATTCGAGTGGAAGTATCAGCATGCAAGTCTTTTTGTACTTGGACTGAAGTTAGCTGCATATATAGAATTGCTGACAAATTTTTTTTACATTTATAAGGCCTTGAAAATCTGAATAATGAGCTAGTTTCAGAAAACTAATTGTAACGATGAAATCAGCACCTTCTTCATTTGCATGGCCCCACATATGTTGCGTGTTATCACGGAGTGCTGATCATACTTGGTACTGTGCCTTGATTCCACAACTTGATTGACTTCAGGTACTTTGTGCGAACAGTATGGAGCTCTGCAATCGCACATGAGCTTACACCGTTCCGTCCTGTAAGCAGTCGCAAACATTTGTAGTCATTTGTGGTATAGTTGCTGCACTTTATACGTGCTGTCGTTGGTGGCCTAGCTCCTACACATAACCTTTTGAAGTAGTCTACACAGCTAGCCATTGCTGCTTTTTTTGGTGTTGAAAACCAAAATAATACATAGCTTGAGGCCTAGCAAATGCAGACCTATTGGCCTCGAAGGCCACCACAGGAGAGACCGGCGTTAAACGACATCACGTGACTCGCCTTTGCCGCCGAAAACCAACGCTGCGAGAACCACGTCAACCCAAGGTTTAAGTTCTCTTTTTTCCTTCAGTGTAGTTTATTGCTCAGTGCCGCAGTGCCGAACGTATTCGACCTAGCCTGATGTGAGTTTCCATGCATACCCCAAAACCAAGAAGCGCCGAGATGCGTGGTTGATAAAGCTGAGAATGGGGAAGCAACCCACCATTCGTTATTGCGTGGGTAGCAAGAGCTTTCGCGAAGATTTTGTGTACTGCTTTGGAGCTAAAATTTTCGGTGAGTGGGACGTGGAACTTTCTGGGACTGTACACATAGGAATTTATGACGTTTATTCACGCCAGGCTGGAAGGCTTATCCCAGATGTTTCCAGCACAAGGGCAGCGAGGGTGATTTTGTCCTGATGCTGTTCTTTTGCGTTGCACATTCAAGTGTGGTTGGCCTCATACACTGCCTCTCCTTCTGTTAGCAGCAGTGACGTGCTGAGCTGCTGGTGCACGAATTGGTTAATGCCAGAGACCGGCAGAGTCACTGAAAACAAAATACAGCAATTGTAATTAATAGTGGAGCAAGCAATGCACATAGATTGCAACGTGCTCGTATGATATCACATCAGTCAATACACCTCGCACATTGAAGCACATGTAGCGGAAGCGAAGCGTGGATTAAGGAGACAAAAATATATGCGGTTAAAGTTCCACTTATTAGAATATATCTGTTGTAAATCATCGTCCGGCAATGATTCTGGTGAAAGTGGCAAGCCGCACAAACCACGGTTGTTGTGAACAGTACTGTTATTGCGGCAAAAGAGCTCATGGCCACCGTTATGAAAGGTCATGCAAACTTAATAACCAATGTCAGTGCATCGTTTGCACTCGGCCATTTGATTACGCACTGAATACTAGGGTGAGGCATTGCTGTGAATCGCACGTGGCAGTCCACGTGGATCGAAACGTTACCTCTCAGCCGTGCACCTTCTGCGCAAAAGCAAGAGAGAGGTGCGCGCAGTCGCGCTTGCCTCAGTAAACATAAATGTACGCGAGATGCGAGAATGCTTCGAGTTACAGATTACTAGGTGAATTTCATAACAACTCACCTTTTACCAGAGTGCCTCTTCACGTTCGGCGTCCACTGTGCCACGCGCATGCACTCCGTCGAAAGTCTACGACGCGACAATGACCGCATGTTGGCTCGCTAAAAACCTTTGTTAGCAAACACTCTAGGTTCTTTTGCAGCTAATACAAACACATTCAACGATTGCAAAGCGAGAAAAGCCGCGGCTGAACAGCCTGAATCACTGGAGACATAGAACACTTCGTGCAGCCGGTACCACGTGATGTCGTTTTACACGTCACAGAGAGATTCCGGCAGACGGTGCCACGGTATGTCCTCGCCGCCAATATGCCATGGCTGTACAGCTCTCAGAAAGCTGGGAAACCACCTAAAATAGTTCACCCATGAAAGCGAATATAAGGTTCAACGAAAACAACACCAACATTTCTCATAACTACCAATTTTCATACATTCGTCGCTGTCATACATTAGCTCAGTGGACGTGGCAGTTTGGCCAACAAAAGAGAATCGGTATGGAGAAGACGCATACTCTGAGACCGCCAAAATGCATTTTCGCCTTCTATGCGTTGCGTAGAGCATGACTTCATGTGGCTTCACATTTCACTGTCGTGAATGGGCCACTAAAAAAACATTTGAGTTGGCTTTTTTCTGCAACAGCTGCTTAGACAGAATTGAGGCTAAAGTATTGACCATAAGCTGCAAGTAATTAATTTTTTTTTTAACTTACCTGGATTACAACATTAATCAATTAAGAAAACAGTTATTCAGTCATGCAGCTGTAAACTGATTATATATCAGTCCAATGAAGAAGGTAATATGTATGCAGTGCTTACTGCACTGTAGAATAATTCACACAAACATTCTATTACATTGTAAATTTGTGACCTTAGAGATGATATTGCAGAACAGGTTAAGATTGCTATGATTCAAAGGATACTATTAACACTAAACTAGCATGTGGTTTCATTCATCACCTCTTATTTTTTCAGAGTAGGGTGTTTCTTCATTTCTTTGTTGCATTCACTGCAGGTGAGAAAAAAGCGGTCCTTCTTGCCCACAGTCATAGCAGGCTTCCTTGAAAGCTACACTGCTTTGTTTTTACCCATTTAATTCCTTCAGCTTTGGCCTCTTGCCCACTAAAAGCTCATTCCTGTGCGGCCTGCAGTTCTCAAGTGCTTGCCAGCTACCATCATTTGTGTGAGAAGCTGACCAGCCAAGTTCCAGAGGCCATGGATCGCACCCGCCTGTCTGATGTGGTCAGCAATGTCTGCTTCCAAAAGGCAGGTGTGTACCTGATCGCACTATTTTTTTTTCTCAATTGCTCGCTAAATTCTTTACTAGATATAAGTTGCAGCACCATAGTGCAGGCATATTATTTAAGTGGGCTTAAGCTATTGTGACCCTCAGCTGCCCCTTTTAAATTATGCTTGGCAGATGGGAACACTGTGGTGTTTAAAAGTGAGGTGGACACCCTGACCACGAGCAAGGTTCCACTGCGTGCCTTTAACACCCCCGAGGAGGTCAAGGCCACGGCTGACATGGCGATGCCCGACCTGTACCCTGCCAAGTACACGCTTGACTTGGACAAGGGCCACATCTATCGTATGGACGACATCTATCGTAAGTCAAAGTGCCAGAGGAATGGCACTGAAAAAGGAGCCACACATGTTGTTCCTGCCCCATCGTTTTTATTTTTTTCTTTCATTTTTCTTTTTCTTTTTTTGAAGTTTATGCTCTCCTCCTTGTAAGGCTTCCGTCTCTATGTCTTTGTCGGCGAGCATGCAGTGGAAGATGCCTGCATTTTGATAGCTCCGTTTCCCTCCTCTCAAGTTGAACACGCTGCCATGAAATGCTGCCCCTGGTTGTGCAAGTTATACTTTCTGTCATGGTGTGTGCCAGGACCAAATTCGCATGCTCCCTAAGCCAGTGCATTGTAGCCATCATTTGTATTCAGTTGTACTCCTTTCTTATGATCCAACATTCACGACCAGTCGATCCTGTCAGTAGCATCAGCAGAACATCTTGAAGCTTTAGAAAAAGTATGGCTGGCAAAGTAACTAAAGTGGAATTATTGCATTATTCCATTGCTACTGCCTCAATGGATCACTGGGATATGTGCACTTGGAAATAGAAGTACCATAGGTAGTGTTTCAGTAATGTGTTTTCAAGGGACACTAAAGGGAAATAACAATTTATGTCAGAGTGAAAGGTCAATGTGTGAGAGCGTCTAAAACGTCAATATTACCAACAGCAGTGCTCTACTAATCGAGAAATTAAGGTAAATGTAGGACACGATATGCGCCACCAGTGGGACATTTTGGAATGAGCCCGATGACGTCAAGAGTCCAGAGTACAATTAATAACTAGTACTCAAACTACTTATAATAAAAGATAACATTCGGTGCATTACAACACATAATAACGTGCTGCTTGTATGTTTCTCTTTGATTCGTGGAAAACAGAACTTGGCGTTACCATGCCGAATGGCACGGGTGGTTCAAAAATGCCGTTCTTGCCGGGCTGCACTCCGCTCAAGCTGTCGTGTCTCAGTGGTAGTTTTCTCTTGCGTAGTCGCATTTCAAGGGTAGTTTTATTATTGCATATTGCTGCGCAGGCTTTGCTGGCTCGCAAAACTCGCTCTGACTGCAATTTAGAGAAAATGCCACATCCATGTAATGTCTGCTGCATCAACGAAAATAACGACTTTCAAATGGGCGCCACGAAGTGAACTCCTACGCTCAAAGTGTCTAAGTGCCGCACATCTACAAATGTGGGGTGAACAACAGCAAAATCTACTCTTGTGCTCACTGCCTTTTTGTGCAGAGGATTACGAAATCAACCGTAATGCAAGCAAGTCGTGTAAACCGCCCTTCAATGCACTGCTTCCTCGCAGCGCTATTTTGTCAATATGTATTGTCAGGATGCTGCATGCCCATGTAAGGGAAATGGAACAATAAAGAAATGGTTTCAAGGTTTTAAAAAAGCAAAACTGTATTAATAGGAAGGGCTGCATATCATTCTCGTGGCTGTTTGCGTGACCCGTCCCTCTCCGCGCTTCAAAGCCAAATGAGTCGTCAGGTGCCTTCTGCGTGACACGTCAGAGGGGATGAACATTGGTCTGGCGTGGATCACACAAGTAAAGGCTGCGCACACAGATTTCACTGTATACATTGGTTGATCGTGTTGCATTTTGGAGGCATAGCGTAAACCGAGGCTTGTTGGTACCTGGAAGCGACGCAGAGACGAGGCGTGTTGTTAGGAGTCTCGGTACCACTCAGTAGACTGGTTTCCCTTCTCCTCTCTCCTTTTCCGCACCTCCTTCGTGCCTTTGTTGCGGTGCAGAGGGAGGAAAAGAAATGCCGCTCTTCATCACGCTGGCAGCGCCACGGCCGCACCGTGGCGCACTTAGAGTTCACCACAGGTATAATGTCTAGACTACGGGTTCACCGAACGGCACCAGCACAAATACACACACACACATGGGACGGCCGTATTCCCACACTGAAGGCCGGATCGCATGCAGCTTCCCTACACAACGGTGTCCGAGTATCAAGCACTTCCACAGAAAACATCGCATTACAATGCAAGCAGCAGTGGCCAACAAAACAAGCATAACAAATATTCTTGCGTGTGTTCCTGGTGGAGGTGCAATGTTGCCAGATAACAGAAAGTGCTGGCGTAACACCCACTAAAGACGGCTTTAGGGAGCGCTTACGTCACGGGGCCCTGAGAGGCGGGCGGTTTGAATTGAGCTAACATTATACGGACCACTAAAGTGTGATTTTCATTCAAACTAAGCATTTCCTAGGCACGAAACAAGCACTACGAGATTCTGGGAATGGTATTTCAAAAGTCCATTCCGAGTTGTATTTTGCCTTTAGTGTCCCTTTAACTTATGTTGTGGCACAAGGTTTTACTCTTGAACGGCTGCAATTTTAAATAAAACCAAGACTGTGCTGTAGAATGTATCATATTAGAGTACTTCCCCATGCATGTTACAATAAAACCGGTACAGAGAGTGGTACTGCGGCGACAAGGTACATGTCTGAGCTAATTAGGTACTTATTATAGCAAAGAAATGGTACAGAGATGTTATAGAAGACGCACAGAACACAGAACAAATCACTGTGTTAGGTTACATTGTGTTAGGTTAGGTTAGATGGCAGCAAAACAAGATGTATGCATGCTAAATGTTTAATGTTTCACTGCTCATAAGTGGTAAAAAAGGTGCTAAGTGAGAACGACAGGCAGGATAGAGGGTACTGAAATGACTAACCTACATTTTGAATTTGAGAACCTTTTTATCATTTTTTAGCTTTTAACTCTGGTTCTTGAAAGCTGTGCTAGGCCACATTATTATTTTCGTAATGTATTTATGAAATGATTTTCATTTGTACACTGAATTTCATTATTTATTTATATCACGGCCATAGTATGGATGAAGCGGTAGTGCAGTGAAAGGCTTGCCCATTAAGCAGATACCTATAAGAGAAAGTTGGCTTTGGACATTTAGCAGGTGGTAAAGCAGGCAGGTCTGTTCTATGTCTGGATGTCAAAGCTTGGCACGAGAAGTGTCATTTTGTGTTCTGTCCATCTTTCAGCTGTTCCAAGAGTGGCACTCAACCAGCATCCACACACGCTTCATGTGACGCACCCCTACTACTATTTCTGGTTTCCCAAGGAAAAGATGGCCCGTGCCATTCTTGCATGTTTCACGTTCGCAGCAGCCAGAGCCAGGCAATTGTATGGGGTATGTCTTTCTTTACATTCTGACTGATCTATTTAAAGGAGTGCTGGTGTGGTATCTAACATGCGAGCGCTGCACATTCTAGGATGACCACTTATAGTGTTTAGCTTGACATTTATGGTTTCTTCTGCTCGGAGCAGTGTATGTAATACGGCGCCAAAAGTGCCCTTGAACAGGAACGCTAATGTGCATATGCAACACACTCGTGCCAGCAGCAGACTCCATATTCATGACTCCTTGGATTAGCCATGCACACAAGATCAGTACCAGGACAGCATGATGGCAGTTGCAAAATACATCGTAGTGTTCATAAAAGTGGCATCACATTACTAAGCACTTTGGTGGTGGTGGTGGTAATAGACTAATTTGAGACCCGTACAACTTTCCAGAGCTGCATAGCCAAATCTGCCAAATTGTACTGTGCCCGTCTGTTTTTCAGGCAGACACACTGACCTTACCAGAGCCTGTGGCTCTGCAATGCACGTACAGTGATGCCGAAACATTTGGCTTTCTGGCGTACCAGCTGAATACACTGGACCTCTCCACTGACGAAGGCATCAAGAACCAGGTCTGGGTGGCAGGGGAGCCACACAGGCTCTTTGAAAGCTGCAATCACAGGGAAGGCATGGTGGGCCACAATCCCGCTGTCTTCCAACACTTTCTCGCATTCTACACCCATGGGTTCAGTCGGCTGCCATCTCTCCAGGGTTAGTCATGTAGAGTGAGCGACGGGATGAATAGAAGCCAATAAAATGTAATGCTGAGCAGTATTTGTATCTTTCTCAAGTTGCACTCCCCTTTGCGAAGCTTTTGACTCTTAAGCTGTGCTTTTTCAGAGAGGCACTAAAGAAAGACTAAGCAGCTCTCCATGGTAATTAGAAAAAAAAAAGAGAACTGACAAAGTTAGATTTATGAATTTCGCACTAAAACCCCAGGGTTAGTCACAGGTGTTTGGAATGTCGCAAGTTATTGTTTCCCATTTCAGCCATTAGGGTTAGGTAAAAGTTCTTGAAACCTAATATGTTGAGTCTTCGGCAAATCTGGTGTATAATGCAGCCCGTTTCTACAAATAAAAATTTTGCTAGGCCTGAGTAGACAGTGCTCAAATATGCTGCAGTCTTAATGCAGTCATGATCAGTGTATGTGACGCACCACTTGCTTAATGTGAGTGATGTAAGCCCAGCTGTAAGCAGCCCACAGCCAAACTGAGTAACGCTGCATGGGATAAGACAAGTGGAAAGAATGGACTCTTGCCATCTGCTGTCACTCTGTGACCAATGTATAGCATGGACCAACCAGCGCAAACTTGCGCATTTCAGAGCAGCTTGCACTGTTATTGTATGTACACTGAGATTGTGTAGATTTTCAAGAAATATTTTATGCCCTTAATAAACATGATCACTGTTTCAGACTTGCTTATTGCTCTTGTCGGCCACTGTCGATGTTTTAGCCTGACAGTGCCACAGTGGTTCTAGTAAGTACTCCTTACACTTCTGAATGCATCGGAATAGAAAACTAGGCAAGTTAATTTAAGTACATTATATTATGACAGCACTGTTGGGACTAGGGCTGAGGAAAACAGAAATGAGTCATGTGTTGAACTCCTTGTTTGTGAGTTCAGGAAATCGGCTGCATCGACGCCGACACAAGTAAAGCGGCATGCAAATTTAGTTATTATAATAACTATAATTAGTGGTGGGGGTGTGCAAATATTGAAAACTTCAAATATCCTATTATAATATCTTGGTATTCCATTCAATTTGAACCACACTTTTACTGTTAAAAATACACATTTGAACAAAAAAAAACTTTGTAGTGTATTTCAAACATGTTATAATTGCGAAGTCACAGCAGCATTATGCCCCTTCCTGATCGATGCTATACTAGCTCACTTAGTGCACTTTCGCAAAAGCTGTACCAGTGATCTCGTGTAGTTGCCAACACATGTGTGCACAGGGCAACCAAGTGCGCAGTTAAAACCGACTGCCAAATTATCTTGACGGAAACTATCGAAATTAATAGATGGCCATCACTAAATTATGCTAACATCATGAAATAAAAAAGAATTGCTTCACGGGAAACCAAGCACTGGTGTGGGCTAACCTATAGTAATGCATTCACAATGACCATTGCACAGATTGGTTGTCATCACACCTCCTGATTTTGATAGCGTACCTCAAGGATCTAAGTATGATAATCATCCAAAGCACGTAGGCACTTGTATGTCTAGTCAGCTGCTGTTTTTGATTTCTGGAGGAATTGTGACATGCCAGTACATGGGTGTTCTTGCATTTCGCCCCCCATCGAAATGCGTCCGCTGTGGCCGGAAATCGAACTTGTGTCAGCAAACTGGCAGCACAGCACCTTACAGCCTAAGTTACCACGGTGGGTATGTCAAAAAGCTATCCTTTTTAATGGCAGCATTAAATAATTGTAGTTGTGATACTATCAAGAAATAATGTTGTAAAACAAATAATTTTATTGTGAATTATTTGCTGTGCAAAAGCTTTCTTTTTTTTGTCTCTGGCTAGTGAAAAAAAAATTTTTTTTTCAGAAACCAGTTGTATTCATATTTAAAAGAGGTTAGAAAAATATTTTATTCAATTCACACTTGGCTTTATTTATTCAAATCTCATTGAAAGTTGAAGCTTTGGTATTTTCACACCGATTATTGTTATTATTGTTATTATTGCCGCTGTAGTACAGTGGTTATGGTGCTTGGCTGCTGAAACGAAAGATGCAGGTTCAACCCTGCCACCACAGTCGCATTTCACTGGAGGTGAAATGCTAGGGGCCCATGTACTTTGATTTAGATGCATGTTAAAGAACCCCAGGTGGTCGAAACTTCCGGAGCCCTCCATAGTGATCATAATCATATTGTGGTTTTGGCTCATAAGGCCCCATATGTTGTTATTATTATTAATAATAATAATAATAATAATAATATTATTATTATTATTATTATTATTATTGTTGCTCGTAAGCATCCACGCAATCTTCACTATCTCAAGTCAGTCACCACCACTCCTTGAAAAAAACCTGTATCTGCACTTTCACGTGTCATTTTTCCTACTAACATGGAAAGCTTCAATGACCTTGCAGACCAACAGCTACACATGACAAAATGCATTGTTTACGTCACAAAATCTTGCATCCCAAGTTAAACTTTTGTACCTCGCGCTTGCATTATGATCCCTTTGTAGTTTTCAGTGGAACAATGTTTCATTATTTCGCTTGTATGTATGCTGACTTTCTTTTCTGAATAAGGATTAGTTGAGCAGCTTACAGCTCTTAAGGGACGAGGACGAAGTTCAAAGAAGGTGATGACACGGGCGCTGACTCACAACTAAAGTTTATTAAAAGAAAAAAACGATAAAATAAATACAAAGGCCAACCACATTTCAACAGAGTGACTGCCCGTGTGCAGCAGAGTCATCCAAGTGATGTAAATATGCCAGAACACGTGGAGCATACACATGCATCCGGAAACAAACAAATGCAACTAACAAACACAGAGGTGCCAAGAAACCTTTTCCCGCATTAATCAAGAAGACAAGCTGAAATTGAGAAACTACACGTTCTTTAGAAATTGCACCTCTTTGCACCTTTGTGTTTGTTAGTTGTAGTATTTGTTTGTTTGTTTGTGGACGCACATTTATGCTCTGCGTGTTCTGGCATATTTACATCACTTGGATGACTCTGCTGCACACGGGCAGTCACTCCGTTGAAATGTGGTTGGCCTTCGTATTTATTTTGTCGTTTCTTTTCACAAACTTTAGTTGTGAGTCAGCGCTTGTGTCGTCACCTTCTTTGAACTTCGTCCTCGTCCCTTAAACGCTGTAAGCTGGTCAAAAATGAACTATGACCAACTAGCCCAGGTTTCCCTTGTGATTAGTTGAGACTTCAGTGCATGCTTTGTTCTCGCCTTCTTTACTTTTTATCCCGGCAGTATTACCGCAGTACAATGAATGAACCTCCGAATGATTGGGTACCAGAAAATGAGTCTGTGACAACTAAATTTTACAGCAAGAGAATTTCTTGAATCAAAGAATTGAAGAGCAGCACCAGCAAAAGCAACTGCTGAGAATTTGGCCTTGTTGTCATGCAGACCTGATCTAAACAATAATATGGATTGTAAAAACTGAATCATCATTTTTATGGTGCAGCAATGCCACCAAACTAATACATATACACGCTGGTACTATCTCTGACAGTCCGCCATGGACATTGTCACATTGTGTCAACCATTTCTGAGCAGCTGCAAGTCTTGGGCCTTGACCCAAGCTGTCCTGTTCATCCGGACAAGGCTCCTCGCATTCTTGGAGTTTTCTTTCCTCATTCCACCACCGTCAACCGATGAGAATGTTGGGACCTCTGTACTTGTGGCTGCGACATGCTGCGCCTTGTCTTCAGGTTGATTGCTTTGGAGGCCCTGTTTGCTCACCCCTAACTCTGCTGAGGAGTGGGGCAAACTTCTGGAGCCCTGCTTTGTGGTGACTTTGACTTCCAAATGCGAGGCTTCGACTGGGTTTTGTATGCTGGCATTTTTCATCATGCTCAAAGCATTGAAATGGCCATTTTCTGCGGGCAGCTGGGCGTCACGATGGTGCCTTGCGGAGTCGATGTCACTCTTGTTGCCGGGATCACTGCGGTCATGTTCGATGATATTCAAGCCAGGCGCGTAGCTTTCTTCCGGCTCCCTGTAGCGCTTGTGCAGCTTGAATGTTAGGGCAATCACACCAACCAGCATGAGTATGACTACAATACCAGACAGTTGCATCATCCACGTTGTGGACCTGCAACACCATTGAAAAAGCGCCCTTACATTGCTACAAAAAGCAAGTCATAGACCAAAAAAAAAGAACATTTAGTCATGTTGCCATGCACTGTGTCCAGGCGACGTGAGCAATATACAATAAATGCGCTGCCTTTCCATTGCTGCCACAAGTTGATATAAATATAGATTTTTTTTGTATCTTTGTGCTACTAAAGCATTATTCTACTGTAATGCTACTTATGGGTGACTTGTTCATGAAATTTCTTCCGCCTTACAAATCTGCACAGCTAATTTGCTTGCTGTCCAAATTTGTTTAAGCTTAAGATGCACTTCCACACGATAAGGCAACTTTTGCAACCTCGCACATCTTGTTTGTGTATTTTTTTTTTTTTGTGTGTGAATGATTATCTCTCATGCGAATCGTTACGTCATCGCACTTGCACTTATGATGTCTCCTCCACAATGCAACATCTGCTGTTGAGGTTTGCATGAAAGTGCGTTCTCTTACTTTCATATTGTCCACTACACATTGAAATAATTGCCTACAGTACTAAGCCACACATCGCGGCTCAATACGTTGCTAGCATAGCACCAAATGTGTCACCATGCCATTGCAATACCTTACATGGCAAACATGAGTAATTACTGACTACCAGAAATTAATCTTTTGCTTTTGCCTTCTGCGCAAGAAAATCCACAAGTTATTGATTGACGAGCACCCATAAATGTGTGCAAGGTTTCTTGCATGGCTCTTGTTTGCACAGACAAAATATACACTTCAAAATTTGCATCTTCTTTTTTATTGAAAACAACTTCGTAAAAAGCAAATTGTACTTTGGAAAGCAACTCACCATGGTCCTATAATGCCTGCACCTTGCTATCCAAAAGAAAGATCCCAACAATGTGAGCCAACAGTGAATGATCCCAACAGCAACACTGTAGCAGTACCTGCTGCAGTGTTGCTACCTGTTTCATATTTTGTTACCAGAATTGAAGGGACTCTAAAGAGGAAAACGATTTTTCTTGTATTAGTAAATTACTCTTTCACAATACCAGAATCACCACACTTGCTGCAAGAAAACGCTTGGTAAGCAAGAAAATGCGCAGAAAGCAAATGCAGGTGATGACACCACCTTGAAGTTCTTACACCAATCACTGTGACATCGTAGAATTTGATAGCGCCTGCTAGGGCCTACTTATTTCCTAATTGGTAAAAATGAAGTACATTGACTTTTGAGGGGGGTGGGAGAATTACCATATGAAGTTTTAAGAATTTTCATTGAGCCAATGCCACCAAAATGTGAAAAATATACTTTGAAATCCGTGACATCACCCAAGGATATTTCGGCATGAATTTTTGCTGTGAAATTTTGATCTTAATACATATTCTCATATATTAATAAACTTACGATGGTGAAATTCACGACAGCAGATTTTTCAGAGTACAACTTGTCAGTCTAAACTAATTCATTGAATTATTTCAGTGTCCCTTTAAGACAGTTCATTCAATTTGGACTTCCCCTGTTCCTTATAAACAAGGCTGAGAAGTCAGGGTCATGCCTGTTGCCAGCAGGTGTGTTGAGAGGAGGCAGTTCTCCAATAATGTATATGTTGCTTTCAAAGAAAGATCACTCTGAGAGTTGCACCTTCCGACATCAATGTCCTGCCGGTAAAAAGAACAACAGAATAATTTGAGGAGCATTTGAGGCAGCATTTCACATAGGTGCAGTGGCCACGCAGATAAATCGTAGAAGTAGTGTGATTGGTTTGATTTTATGGTTGTTCACCACCATACGGCACCACCGGTCTGTCTGCTATTTCACGGGGCTTTAATCGGGGATTAGATTTGTCCACAGTTTTCTTTGCCAGTTAAAGAAGACTTTTAGATATGGACTTGTTGTTTCACATCCAAATAAGTTGCCCAACGAAATGGTTGTGAGACAAAGCACAACTTGCACAAGTAAGACAGAAAGACGAGCTAGTTGGTACGTATACGTCTTAAGGAGCTTCGAGCGTGAACTAAGACAGGGACAAGAGTGAGGGAACAACACTTACAGGAAAGAGGGTAGCAAGCAGATACAGTGTGGTAGTGCTCATATTGCACGTAGGACAGTGCGTATGTGCAGCGGGTGACGTGTTCCGAGGATATATGTTCAATCTTGCTTAAAGGGACCGACAACTGATTTTTCTTGACCCAGTTTTTTACGGCGCGACAGGAAGCACACCCTTCGTAGCGTTTGTAGCTGCAGTGGTTTATCCGAAAAGCACGTAGTTATTTTATAAGCAATATTTTTCAATCTGAAAGGCTCCAAACACGCATGGAGGCTTGCTCCAGCAACACTGAGTATTGATAACGATGCCGCTAGCCCTTGTGAAAGCTGTCGTTCTGCTTTTGCAGGAGTTACTGTAACTATGCTTAACCACCTTTATTTTGAGCTTTCCACCCCACCCATTTTTGAAAATATCAAGCTGTTACAATGAGATGTGTGGCTTTATACACCTTCCCGGTATTTGTACAGCGTTGTGTGCGCCTGCACCCAAGGTTGCCTGCGCCTGTGTCATGGATGGCTTGTCCCGGCTTCGTTACTCTCTCGATACACGAGCCAAGCCAAGTAATCGAAAACGTAACTGTGCATATGCACGGCCGCACCGAGTAGCAGCGCGCGTCATTTCTGAGACGAAGTGTAGGTAGCAAAACTATGTCGCTCCAAATACTTAGCGACCTTGATACTGCGTGCACGGTTGCATGAGCACGCTGAAAAGTTGCTCAAGACGCGCTGACGAGCATGGGATCATTACGTCACGCGAAGGCAGCGCCACTTTAATGCATACTACTAACGCAGGCCTATATGTAGATTATTATGGAGTAATACCTTTTAATATAAAGAAACGAACAATATTTCAATACTAACAACAAAATCGTTGACCGCGTACAGCAATCAATGGTCACGTGGCCGTCTTCATCGGATCATCCATGTTTCTGCCGCCAGAGGCGCCACAGGTCATTTTTCACGACTTTCAATTAAGAAATAAAAATATAAATCCATCTCTCACGAAAAAAACAGGGTTGGTTTGAGTCAGTGCGATGGACAATCTTTACATCAGTGGAGTAAACTCATTTCATATTCTGGGCAGTTGTCGGTTTCTTTAATAAAGCTTTCAGTTGATAGTTAGCACCAGTGTCGTTCCCTCACTCTTGTCCCCGTCTTAGTTCGCACTCGAAGTTTCTTAAGATGTTTACGCAAGTAGTTTTGCATTTGCCAGGAACTTGTACATATAGAGCAACCTTTTTTTGGATATTCTCAACCTGTGGCAGTGCTTATAGCCATGATGTCAAAAGGAATCAGACCGGCAGCATTGCATTTGCTTAAACGTTGGAAGGAAAAATTTGGCTATTTTCTTTTAAGGTTAAAGCAGGAGTTTATTCAGGATTCTGGCTTCTAGGGGGTGTCACCAAATTATGGGAGTCGTGCCAGGAGCCTGATAAATTTCGTCTTGATGAAGATCGGTCTCCGATCGATATGTGTGCCTGAGCATAAACAACACACGCACGATTTCGTCGGTGTGTACATATATATATATATATAGTATTTATTTATTTATTTATTTATTTATTTATCTATCGTCCATCATTTTGCTGCATAGAGTTTCTAGCTATGCAGTTTCTTTCAAAAGATACAAGCAAAAATGTTAGACCACCATACTCTACGAAACCGAAAGTGCCAGCTTTCTGTGCATTATAAGATTAGCTCGATATGTAGTATTTTGTTGGTTATTTATCAATTATATCAAGTGCGAACATGTAATAATGCTCTAATAGCATTGTCAACGCATCATTTTTTATCTTAACAGTCATGAACTCCTCACGACGTGGACCCGCATCGTCGTACATGTGTTGTTTATGCTTTGTGTGTGAGCCTGTCAATCATCAAATTTGCTTTATATCACGCTGTGTGCCATTTCAATAATGACAACAGGCACACTTGATATCTTGAAGCAACTTGGCACTGAGCCTGGCTTCTACACTACAAAAGCTTGCCTCACGATTGATCGGCACCGCGTCACGAAAGCATTCTGTCGCAGCAATGATGCAGCAAAGCAAGCCAGAAAAAAAAAAAAAAGAAATGACGAGGTGCCATTCGAGCAAAGGCAGACAAGAACAAGGTCCAGAAAGGAACTAGCTACAAGTATGGAGGATTTTAGCACTCCTGCTCACCTTGTGTAAGTGCTGCACCTGTTTCAAATCTTTTTTGTTGATTTTCTCAGAACTTATATTTTTTGGTATTTTTCCGTACGTGAACAATCACTGCGTTTTTGCCAATGGAGATCTTTCATTAAAACTTGACACACTTCCTTATCACATTAGTTAAGTAAAATCGTGCCACAATATTTAATATGGCTGCCTGTTATACGAAGGTGCCCCCAGTATTAGTGCATAATTTTTTTTATTATTTAATCACTATGTTTTTAACATTCATCTGATCGCATTTGTTTTGGTTCATTGCACTGGCCAATGCTTCTTTTATGTCCTTACAAAAAATTAGGTTTTTTTATTGAGTGGAACTTGAGTTCCACTCAATAGAACTCAACTTGAGAAACATACGACTTGCTTTATAGTGCTCACGTGTGCCAAAAAAGGTGTGCTTTATAATGTAGACAAATAATCTTTAGTGCTTATCGCTTTTTTAAAAAGTTTTCCAAACACTTGGCCTCATGCCTTAAGTACATTTCCCCATGGTGCATACAGATTCGCATGTGTTAAACGGGTTGGGGAGTGGAGCCAGGAGAAAAAGAGGAGTTGATTCGTTCGTGAAAAAGAGAGGCCCAGCTTGAGGGTGAAAATAAGTTCTCTGGAAGCATACGGGGACATCGCGTGCAAGAAGAAATTATACTTATCTTTGGGAAAGGCAAGTCTCAAGGCCGAAACGTCGGAAAAAATATTATGTTTTTGACTGTGACTTTTAATTGTGCATGTGTGTGTGTGCGCATGCATGCATCTGTGTGTGTGTGTGCAGGGCTATATCAATTTCCAAGAACTCTCCAGTTGCATATATTTAAACTGTCCCTCTAGCTCTATGGCTGATAGCATCACCCAGAACAGAAGAAATTTCTGACAGTGCAATATGAATTTGAATGGGCCATGGCTATGTATTAGCGTCCCAAGCTTACCAATTCTGCCATGACGTCTGCGTGTGGTTGAGGCGCCTCGAAGTCGAGCCTGGCGGAGAGTGGAACAGTTGAGTCTGTGACAATGTGGTCGGTGGACTTGGTGCTTGCTGTCGCGTCTGCTGCTGTTCATGGTGGCGTGAATTTTTGAAGGAGACCACGGGAGGAGGACGATTGAGTGAGGTGCTTCCTCTCAAATCACAGTGCGCCGTGTCCCAACTGCTTGAGAGTTCACTACATTCATGCTCGCTAAGCGACGCCTGTTCCTCATCTCTTATCAACAGGCTGGTCTTGCTCTGAAACAAGCACCACCAGATGAATGTTAGTACGCCTGGAGATTTTACTGTAATATTTTGTCAAACTAGCAAGGATAACATTTTTCAATTTCATCACTACATCTAACTCGCTGCCATGCCCAGCCGTTTCCCATTTCTTGGTAACCATTCCGTTGTTCCGTGTTCTTGGTAACCAGTTTCTTGGTAACCATTCCGTTGCTCTAACTGACCACCAATTGTGTCCTACGAATTACATGGTCAGCCAAGGTCCGTTTCTTTTGCTTAATGTCAACTACGATATTGGCTACCCCTGTTTGTTTCCTGACCCATTTTGCTGTCTTCTGATCTCTTAATGTTACACATATCATTTTCCGTAAGAAATTATCATCTTTATAAGAAGCGAAATGCAACTCTCTGCATTTGCTCTGTTCATCGAGCCAGCGTTGTGAAAGCCAGTGTTCGTAGTGGTGGAATAAAGTGTTTGTGTTTGCCTGTGTATGCAGACACTATGTTCGTTAACTGAATTAGTACGCAAATGCATACCACAATATATAGGGCCTATAATACTATAAGACTTTTTGTAGCTGTTATATGCATTACTGTCACTACCAGTGCTTCGACTGCCTTTCAATGAACAGGTTGTTCTTTTCCCAAAATTTTTTTGTTAATATGTTTATACGCATGTATATAGCTTTTTTTTTGTCATATCATAGGCTTTCAAATACTCCAGGTAGAAAAAAGAAATTTAGTGGTTGGTAGAATGCTAATTTAGAGATTAGACAAGTTTCTCAGAACACGCATGAGTAGGAAAACATATGAGATCGAGTAAGAGGACGGAAAATTGTCTTGCAGAAAATTCTCACAAAGGCATGTACTAAACAACTTCGCAGCTCTTAAGCTTGCACAAAATTGTCCGACGTTGAAGTTGTGGAGCAGCTAAAAAACATAGCGATGCATTATGGTGACCAGCTTATAACTTTAGACTACTTGGAAGGCAACAGGCATTTATCCAGTCCCTGGATGCAGTGCGTGCGGGCACACACATAGTTCTGGTGAAGAAATCGTGCTGGTACTAGTAGTGTGTGTGTGTGTGTGTGTGTGTGTGTGTGTGTGTGTGTGTGTGTGTGTGTGTGCGTGTGTGTGTGTGTGTCTATATATATATATATATATATATATATATATATATATATATATATAGACACACACACACACACACACACACACACACACACACACACACACACACACACACACACTACTAGTACCAGCACGATTTCTTCACCAGAACTATGTGTGTGCCCGCACGCACTGCATCCAGGGACTGGATAAATGCCTGTTGCCTTCCAAGTAGTCTAAAGTTATAAGCTGGTCACCATAATGCATCGCTATGTTTTTTAGCTGCTCCACAACTTCAACGTCGGACAATTTTGTGCAAGCTTAAGAGCTGCGAAGTTGTTTAGTACATGCCTTTGTGAGAATAGAAGACTTGTTTCTGCCTTGCCAAATGGCCGTCTCGAAACGTTGTGGCTTTGCATAATCACCACGCTCAGCAAAACAAACCATCCAATATATCTGTGCTAGCTACATGACCCGCTTCTGACAAGAACGGTGAATTAATTGCCGTTAAAGTTTTGATATGGAGTTATCAATGCATACCTCATGCATGCATCAGATCATGGCAACTTCATCTTATAGAATTGAAGTATCTATGTTGTGTTGGTAATTGACCACCGATCAGGTGCTCCATTGAAGGGAGGACCGGAGCTGACATCACACTCTGCTGAGCTCAAGCGCTGTATGCAATAAGATGTAGTGAACCCGACTGCCCCTAAACGGAAAAAAATGGTGGATTTCATACCATTGTGACTCGATTCTGCTGTGGTTCTTGAAGCCTGTGTGGTCAATAAATCAATCTATGAGTGTGCCAATTCCTGTGGCAGAGACGCATGCAGCTTTCCTGGTTAATTGGATGGTTGTTGATGTTGTCCTCCGACCATGGCTCATACCCAATGCAGGGGATCGGCAGAGTAGCGGGTGGATATTTCCATTACGTTCTATAGGGTAACATTCGTGGATGCTATAGCTAATTAATATTATGATTTGAATTGCCAATTGTCAGCAATGAAATATTTAAAGCTGCAGAATTTAGCAAGATATTCTTCTAGTGTCAATGATAAGTTCCTCAACGCATCGATCAGATACTGATTTTATATTATGGTGCAACCCACTACAAAGTAAAGGGGCCCTGAAACTCAAATTAAGCATGTTGTTTTCATTGCTTCTTCTGGTACTGTGGAATGCACCTACATAGTTGCGCAAGTGGCAACGCTGAAAGCTAAGCTGTTATTTTATTTCGCCGGGTAAACTACCTTGATTTCGGACTACAGTGACAGACATTGTCTATTTTCCTTATGTGAAGTGACGTTTCGTCATGTGGCAGTGACGACAAAGGCCGTGGGTTTTTGATTGGCTTGACGCGACAAGTAGCATGTAATAATCATATGGTGGTAGCTATGCCGTATTACTGAGCAAGGCAACTGGCGGGAATGGTAATCACACGATATTCTCACACGTTTTGCTTTTTGCGGCATCGGGCGACATCAGCCACACCGACAGCTGCAAAATATGCAACGCTCAGTTCGGCACAATGCTGTCAACGAAAAAAGAAAAATTCTGAACGCTTACCAACCAACGCCTTCCATGTCATTGGGCAGTAGTGTTTCGTCCGTGTCCTTGAGGTCACCCTCGCGTTGCGTGAGGCTCAGCAATGCACTTCCAATTTGCAATGGCGCGACCTCATACACCACAACATGCAGTGCATCACTCTATCGCAAGAGCTCGCACTTGAGGTCTGTTAGGTCATCCAAAATCATTGCGTGCACTACACAACAAACTATGGGAGCATCTGCTAGCCGACGCACGTGATTCATCGTAGCCATGGTAGCAACACCGTCAAAAAGAGCAGTGGCGAGGTACTGTGTGAAGGCCACCATGAGGCCTACCACTGACGTCAGCAGGAGAGTGAAATGTGAAAGGGAATGTTTCTTGCCGTCGTCTGCTCGAGTTTTGAACTTTGAAGACTAATAACTGCAGTTTTCATGCACTAACTTTCATCATTCTTTTTGCATTCTTGGTATTCATTACTACACACATTCCAGTGCTAAATAATGCAGTCACTTAAAATGTCGCAGAGACCCTTCATGGCATAGGTCATCATTCAGGAAAGTGCTGGCATTGGCGGCTTAGTTGGGAAAATACGCATTAGGGGTGTGCTAATAGTGAAATTTTATTTCGAATTTAATAGTGCCGAATATTGGTCAAAAATATCGAATATCGAATACAAGAGCTGTTATTGAAAATTGAAAGAAAGAAGAAAGAAATGAAATCTGCTGATGTCCTCGAGAACATTGTGCGGTGAGCGACTGCTACTGAAAGACTACAAATTGTCATGCAGAAACGCAAGC
The DNA here is from genome assembly GCF_013339695.2 of Rhipicephalus sanguineus. Classification (NCBI taxonomy): domain Eukaryota; kingdom Metazoa; phylum Arthropoda; class Arachnida; order Ixodida; family Ixodidae; genus Rhipicephalus; species Rhipicephalus sanguineus. The sequence continues at coordinate 11,876,687 of NC_051180.1, read as the reverse complement.
TGTTCCACGTGATCTGGCTTCAGGCTCTCTCACCGTGATGTTACGGTGTTTACGGCTTATCTGACAACGGTAATGTTGTACTTCATCGTCATGAGTGCACTGGGCCCAAAAATCTTTGGGCCCCTGTTTACAGCAGCGTTTTAACTGTGCGCCAGAAGGATGGGAGTTTCCGAACAAGTGGTGTGGTGACTGCACAGCGTGAACAAATTTTCACAGGTGAAGCCCATTACCGAGGGTATTGCGGGCCAAAGTTGGAACGTTTTATGGCACTTGCGGCGTACACGACCGAACTACGCAAGAAGGCCATGCCTTCGTTTCAGAAGCGAAGTTGTGAAGGGCTTGACGGTTTTCTCATGTCTTTTTTTTTACTTGCGGAAATGACAATCTCCTTTCAGATAAACATGCGCTCACTTTTGAGCCAGGATATCAGTGAAAGTTTTAATGAAAGGCCTATTGTAACGATAGCGTTAGTTTTTGCCACCCCACCTTAAAGTTTCACCATTGGCCTTTGTCATGTTTTAGATATTCGTCCTGTCAAATTATTAGAAACTTCGAACACTAGTTCTTCGAAAGTATAATCGAATTATTTAATTAGAATTTGAAACTCTAATATCCGCACACCCCTAGTATATATGTGTGTGTGTGTGTATATATATATATATATATATATATATATATATATATATATATTGCAGCGAAGAGGAACGCTACTGGGCCATCATCGGTGCTCAAGCTCGGGAACGCTGCTCATGCTCAGAGTTCGTGTCCTGCTCCCACAGTTGGCCCTGGCCCTTTTGCTTGAACTCCATTATTAAATTCCGAGTGGATTCTCCGAACTTAGTCCAAATTTTCCAGCATGTGGCCGTGGCCAAACGCTTTAAATCAGGGAGCATGCAATTCCCTGGTGGCACATATATTTGATAAGGCCACAAACATGGTCCAAATTATCGGAGCTAATGTGGGCAGATTGGGAAGCTTCGGTGGTGTTGGCCGTCCATACATTAATTTTCTTCTTGAACTTCGAACATAGCCCTTGAAGCCAAGGATATCTACAGTTGCCAAGAGGCAGTCACCGATTAGGCAACTTGCCAACTGGCTGCTTGCTACACAACACTTTTTTTTTGCATCACAATTCTTTATTGTCGCCACCGTGCTATAATTGCCCAAGGACCTTACAGCAGGGCTTCAAATGAATAGCAACACATCAGATTTTGTGACAGGTCGTACAGGTAAAACACTATTAAAACTATAAAATGCCATGGGAGCAGCAAAGTTTGGAAGAAAAAAAAAAGAGAGAGAGAGGAGTGCATTTATTCAAAGTAGCGTCCTAGCACATCAGGCTGCTCAGCCATGGCCAATGGATACCTGCGATGTCACAAAATGAAAAAAAAAAAAGCACAAATATGTACACGCAGAGTTTAAATTTTCAAAGTATTTCCTACTCTAAATCTCTGTAGATAGCTAACCTAAAACTCCTGTAAACTTTGCAGATTTTAGATTAGGAAATACTCCAATTTAAACTCTTATACAAGTCTATTAATATTATACAATTACAAGCTAGGTTCCAGATTGCTTGTGACCCAAGGATGCGCCATAACTTCTTCAATGGTTGGCCTCTGCTTAGGATCCTTTTTCAGTAGCTGAAAAAAAAAAAAAAAGAAAGAGGAAGAAAAGTGAAGTTCATGGACTTTAGGGAGGAAGCAATGTGCGCTTGAATGGAACGGCAATGGGCAGTCCAAAAACAAATTCCTTAGAGGTTCTAATCCGCCTTTTTCACAATGCCACGGCGCCCTTCCCCTAGCGGAAAAGTCGCGAAACGCCGTACGACCTCGGTGGCTTTTGTTCTGGCCGTACCGGTCGTCTCGGTCCCTACCAAAATGGCAGATAGCAGCACAGGGAAATGTAAAAGGCTGATTGACTGAACAACCCCAAACGCCTTTCTGCTATTCGTAGCAATGACTAGAGGAAACTACGCATGAGGTATTGTCTGCATTAGCACACCCATAGTGGAGGTAGACGTCTTACATTTTTGTTAAATTGGGCTTTATTAATGCATTTTATTTTGTGTTACATAACATATGGTAGTATTACACCTAACTTTAGCAGTATTCTTGTCTAAGACATTTTCACAGCTTGTAGGTTTGTTATATGCAGCTTGGTACGTATGGAGAAGACATCAACATTTATAAGCCTTTTTTTCTTTTTTTAATGTACACTGCAGGCCAAAGGCCTTTTCGAATGATATCCAAATTACCCCATCCTCCGCAAGCCGTTTCCATTTTTTTTTACCTGCAAGTTTCTTAATTTCATCATCCCATCTAACCTTCTACAGTCCTCGGCTGCATCCTTCATCTCTTGGTATCGTGCAACAATTAAAGAACAAAAGGGCAAGATATACGACATGAATACTCACCCTGGAAATAAGATCCTTGGCATCATCCGAGACGTGAGCTGGAAACCGAAGGTCCACACGGCGAATTCGGTCGTACGTCGCTGCAGTAGTGTTTGCCTCAAATGGGGGCCTACCTACAAGGAACTCGTAGATCAGGATACCAACGGCCCAGAGGTCCACTTTTTCATCGTAGACACTGTTTTCGATCATCTCTGGCGGAAGATAGTCCATGGTGCCACACATGGTGGCGCGCCTGCAGGGTAAGCAATCCATGCATTGCACTGCTCAGTTTTCAATGTCAATGTGCCACAATGACTAAGCAGCTATGGCACTTTGCTAGTAAGCACGAGGTTGCAGATTTGGTTCCTAGCTATCCCAGTGGCTTAGAGTTCATGTCCGAGTGCATGAGCAAGTGCTGCATCCAATTCCCCAACTTGTTGGGGGTGTTCTCCACAAGCCACTTCGTTGGAAGCACGACTTGGGGTCAGTGAAGTCACTGTTGACTTATAGCTTGGATTGTACAAAGCAAGTAAAGAAAATGATATAGCGCTGTATTGTTTCTGTTCCGAGATGAAAAATGATGACCCTGTGTAACGGTTGACAGGCTCAGTGCAGAGGCAGACAAATTGAGAGAGACTGCTTTCCAAAGGAAAGGCTTCCTCCTAAGGGCAGCAGGGAGGCAGAGCAGGCTTTTGAGCAAAATGAGTATATGAAACTAGCGGTCAGCGTTGTACACATTCCTCTAAAACAGGAACGAAGGCTCGTTCCTTTCCAATCTTGGAACGAGTTCCCGTTATAGGTTTCTCAATGAGAAAGGAACGCGTTCCAGTTACTTTTCGAAAATTGGAACGTGTCGTTACTTTTACGTTGCATTTGAATTTTCAATCAAAATATAGTGCCGGATAACCTCGAGGCGAAATAAGGGGAGCAATTTAAAGCTAACATCGAGCTACATATATTTTACAAATTTGACATCGCCGGCAGTAGCTTATATGTAGATAAAATGAATTTAAAGAAACGCTCCTAGATGCATTTTTTAGAGACCACCGGCCATACTACAGACATGCCTAACTGCAACTTTTGTGCTTGTCTATTACAAGTTCAGCACATGGACTACCCACGTCAGTCATCAAATGCGCCGTCATAATACTGCGCTTATAAGTTTCTTGCACAGGAAACCACATCGAAAAGAACAACACATAGGCATTTAATGAGTGCTGATTGAATACCGCAGTGTGAGTAGAAAATAATGTCTAGGATACATATTCGCATCTTTAAAAGTCCCTTGTTCGCACTCAGCAAGAGTCACATATCGATGTTGGTATCCGACTGAGGAACCTGTTTTCTTGTCAGCACTTCGTTGGCAATATTGAAGAGCCATTCCATGAAGTGCTTGAGGGTACTGCCATGTTCTACACAAATAGGGACAAGTCCACCGTGGTCGTAGGGGCGAGGGCAGGCTCAGCGCGCGCAACAAGAATGTAGCGCTGGACATAGGTCGGCAAAAAACCTGGAGCTCACTCAGAGTCACTCATGAAATATATTTTGCCCTTAGAGCTCACTTAGACTCAACAAAATTTTCTTCAACCGGACTCACTCGTACTTAGACTCACTGAAATATTTTTCAGCCGGACTCACTCGTACTCAAACTCACCAAAATATTACTCACTCGGACTCACGGCTCTATCCGAGTCTGAGTGAGTCGACTCATGAGTCCATTAGCATATAAATGGCATTTTCGAACACGCTGTAAATGGTGTTTAACACCAATATTTCGCATAATCGGTGCTCTACTTGGTTCCTTTTGATCTCGTACCTTCAAATACGAGTTATCAGTGGTTGCAATCCAGTAAGGACATTTTCATTGAAGCATATGACTCGAACGAGATTGTTTTACCAAGAACTCCCCTTGAAAGAGTTTGAGGGAATAAGGTGCTGTGACCTCCCCCCCTCCTTAACTCACTCCTCTGATCAATAAATATTGATCGGGCGTATGAACGCTAGTGCGTTGAAGTAAGTGTTAGTCGGCGTGAGTCTAGATGTGATATAAGGCTTATTGTAATGCTAAAGTCTAGTAGATAGAACCATAGGTCGGCAAAAAATATGGAGCTCACTCAGACTCACTCAAGAAATATATTTTGCCCTTAGGGCTCACTTGGACTCGGACTCACCAAAAGTTTCCTTAACTAGACTCACTCGGATGCAGGCTCACTAAAATTTTTCTTAATTGGACTCACTCGGACTCCAGCTCCCCAAAATATCACTCACCCGGACTCACTCAGACTCCCGGCTCGATCTGAGTCTGAGTGAGTCTCAGTGAATGGACTCATGAGTGAGTTTGTCGAGCTATGGCGCTGTATGTACGCGCATCGTTTATTGCATGACAGACATCAGTGCGGCGGCTGTTGAACTGAACTATAATAAAAGTTGCAGATCGGTGCTTCACTCATTTTCTGCGGCCTCTGGCGTTCTGATTGGCTCCTGTGTCCCACGCGCGTCAAACACCAGATTCGTGACGATTATTCACGCTGTTCGAAAACTCCACGAAACCATGCGTAAACGCCTTGACTACAGTAAGTCGGCTCCCCCACTTTTCCCTATGCTGACAAGGCCATGGGGACGCGCAGCAGAATTGCCCAAATACGCAGCGCCCCTCCCCCCCTCACACACAAAAGCTGCTTTTGAGTTGGCAGAACAAAAAGGTCGCCGAGGTAAAAAAATTGCGTGCCCTTTCCTGGCGGCAGCCTTACAATGGGGTTCGATGATTCTCGAATGTCAAGTACAAGTTCTCCACTTAAGAACGGCCCGTGATTGCTGTCAGACTGGCTCAGACAAAAAGAAAAAAAAAAAAAAAATCAGCTGTTCCTCCTGCGCGTGGTCGGTCTTGACATCGCGCGCTTTCCTGCGCCCCCGGCGGGCGCCTTAAAGTGAAAACCAGGATGCAGCATAGTCAAGTGACAGGCGAGCGGTAGATTCTTACGCCTCACGCGGTCGCCCATCCACCCTGTTCTGCATGATGTGCTGTGTGCGGGCGCCTGTTCAATGCTGAGGAACTTTTACAGAAGGAACGCCATTCTCTATGCCGTTCCTACGCAAACGTAACGAGTTACCGTTTCACCGATCCTCAATGGAACGGTGGCGTTCCTCTAAAAAGGAACGTGGTTCCTTGGAACGCCGTTCCGTACAACACTGCTAGCGGTGCGCCTTTCTATGCACATGTACTGGCCCACTGCCTTAAGAGGGTAACTCCTTGCTTTAACATTCAGGTTTTAATTTCTGCATCCCAACAAGTTGGGTAGGCTTTGTGCCAACATTGACTGTGAATAATGAAGCCAAAAGGCTAAGAAAAAGTGGCTGCCAAGTGAGACTTGAACAGTTCTGTCCCATGCCACATCAGTGGTTATTCAGTTTCACTTTCCTACAACCATGTGTATATTGAGCAGACCGTGCCGCACTAATCTGTGCCTGTGAGAATATGTACTACAATTGCCTTAAAGGCCAAGCTAGCTCAAACCTGTCACACCAATACGGTAATTGTGAACGTGTCCCCCGATTTGCCAACACCACCATATTGTACGGTCACAGGAGGGAGACGCAACAGGAAATTGTCAAAGCAATCCATGTCAACTGTCGCAAGCATGCGTCAGAGATCGAGCCCTCGATTGCCTTGCACAGTGAAGAACTTGTGTATGCATTCAGTTGAATATGCGACGATATGTGCTTTGTATAGCTTCTCCCAGACGACTGTAAGGCCGTCATTTGGCACTTGGGGAAATTTAAAGGGACACTAAACAGAAAAAAAAAAAAACAATCTGTACAGTACACTCGGGTAAATTACCCTTTCACAACACAAAAAGCACAACTCTTAACACAAGAAGACGGCTGGTAAGCGAGACAACACGCTAAAAGAAAAATGCAGGTGGTGTCGCCATACTGAAGTTCCTACACCAACTTGCCGTGGCGTCATAGATTTCTAGGGCGTCTGCTGAAGCCTACATAGTTCACAAGCGGTAAAAATGGAGTACGTTGCCAGCTAACAGGGGCTTAATGTACCAAGTTTCAGGAAATTTTGTTGAGCCAATGTGACCAAAATACAAAACACTTCAAAATATATGACGTCATGCTGACATTTGCGTGCAGGGATATGAGCGCGAAATTTAAAAATGAAACTTTGGAGGCTGGTCTTCATTTTCTTTTTTATTAACCAACATACGATAGTGAAATTCATGGAAGTACATTTCTTGGATAATCACTCTAACCGATTCACTGTTGCATTTTAGTGTCTTTTTAAAGGCTGCGTGTAAACAATTAGGCATACAGTCCAAGCCACAGTTTGGGCCCAAAGTAAATGAAATGAAGAACACACCTTGATGATGGGGCATGTACAGACCAACCAAAGTCTGCAATCTTGAGCATACCGTTGGCGCCAATAAGGATGTTTTCTGGTTTTATGTCTCGATGTATGACCTTTTTGCTGTGGCAGTACTTCAGGGCATCACAGACTTGATAGATGTACTGTTCGAGGGGGGAAAAAAATGAAAAAGAAAGACCATCACTGCACGAAGAATAATGCTGCAGAGACGGCTAGTCACAGCACTGTGGACATAAGCAAGGCAAAGCATTAAGACAAAGCTTTATTTCAAGGCTAATTTCGATAAGTTTATTGCATTTAAAGGCCACCAGTCCAAATTTTTGTTAATCACTGGAAGCTTCAAGATGCCGTCTGGGAAGCTAAGAATCTTTTGAATGGAACTTTTTACAAACTTGCATGACCCCCTTGCAATGCCAGCCAAAGGGCCCCGATGAAAGCATGCCAGTTTCATTATTATCTGCTACTGCCATGTATCTGAATGGCTTTTGTGACAGATGTCAGCATCACAAAGAGTTTTCTGGCTGTTTTAGGCCAGCAATTGGCGTGCAGGCTTCCCAATTTCTTTCAATGCGTGCTAACGTTCTGTCATCATGCTTAGGCCAGGGATGCAACAGCTGCGCCAAAACTGCGAAATTTGTTGAAATTGTGCCACGCTGCGCCAAAATGCCTGACCAGCTTCAAAATTTCTCAGTTGCGCAAATTTTAGCGAGAAATGGAGGCCACGTTGGTCATCTGCAGTGTGGGCATCATCATCCAATACAGATGCGCAGACCCTAACCCTAACCCCCCGTGAAAGAAAAGAAAAAAGTAACAGTTTCACCACAAGAACGAAGCAATGAACGCGATAGCAACAAATTGTAATGTTATACGAAGTGAGGTTGGCAGCAAACTCGTTTGTATCCGATCTCGCATACCTCTACAAAACATTAGTGTTAGAGAATACGGCCGCTCTAGGGAAAGATGCTCTTTCTGTACAGTGTCTTCGCATTGAGAGCGCAGCATGTAGAGGGGTATACGAGCCGCCCCCTGATGGCTGCCGAGATAGCGCGCGCGCCAGCAATCGCGACCACGCCTTTAGAATCAAATTTCAAAGATGTTGCTACTCGAGCGACATCCCTCCCCCCCCCTCACGTCTTTTCATGCTTGTTCAAGACGGGCGGGGCGTTTCCTCTCTGCTTCGATGGCAGTCCTCCCGAGCGGAGTGGTTATCGCATGTGCCCTCTGAGCCACGGAGATACGCTGGCTCGTTTGATCTCTGCTTCAGCCGCGTTCGTCGCCTGCACTCGCGCGCTTTTACCCGCGGTAGAACATACTACGCGCCGGGGGATGTTATCAATTTAGATTTTATATGGAACACTGAACATGACGTCAAAAACCCGTCGACAGTGTCCATATAATTGCTATCGCAATAAAAAAGGACAGTGGTTCTCAAATTTCCTGCTGCTTGTTTTATTGCATCGAGAACGTTTTTTAAGCCAGTTTTGCCGCAACACACTAGTGTCCTGCGGAAAAGCGTACCGAGATTTAGAAGGAGCCTTTAGTACTAGCTGTCAGGGACACAGTACATTTTGTACCTTAATGACTCATTCGTGCATGCGCCATGAAATGATGAGTACTAGTATGATCGCCGACGTCTAAAAAATTATTGGCAATCATTTGGAGCTGCTGCGTACGGCGTTTCTGCGGCCTTGAAAACAGACAAAAATGTACGCCAGTCTTCTTTTTTCTCCACCCCCACTTGCTCCTGCTTTACGAATCTCCTGAATTTCGAGGTTGCCAGGTTCGCAGGTCCACATTAGCATTTACAGTTGCTGTCGAATTATTCGACAGACCCTGCAACTGTTAATGTGGACTTAGTCATTGTTCGCACTGTGGGGTGGCTCAACACACTGCTTTTATTGAAATAGCAGTGTTCATGTGCACTATGCACAAGTTAGCTGATGTTTATTGGTTTGTACGTTTTTTTTTTGTTTTTGCACGTTTTTTTTTTTTTTACAAAAGTTCGCCTTTGTAAAAGTTCGCCTGCTCCAAATTTGGGATTTCGTGCTAAAAATTCAGGTTTTTTTCGTAACCTGCTCTAAATTTGGGTTTTTGTGCTCCAAAAGCAACATTTTGCTGCTCCAAAAATTGCTACAAATCCTATTTCGTCTGTTGCACCCCTGTTAGGCTTGAGACATTGAGTAAGTCTGCAGTTTCTTACGTTGTTTGTTACTGAAAGCGTGTCACCAGGCAGGCATTTTCTGTTTAAGATAGATTTTGCGCTTATGGCAGCTCTGTTCGTATTCGAATATTGCAGAAAGTTCCCACGTTATTGTCACGACATTTTTCGAAGTATCACTTGGCATCGTTGCTTGCCTAGTTTCTCAAGAACAAATTGGAAATTGGTCTGTGTCAGAGCTTCGCAAACACCCCCAACCAGTTTCTAGGCGCCAATCTTGAAGGTGATACTTCACCTCTATGCAAATAGACAGAGATTCATAAAAATGATAGAATTTACAATATTATGGTTTTGAATCTTTCAATATTGCAATTAATATAGTTAAATGTTTTATTTGTAAAGAAAAAAAGCTGCTCAATCACTTTTGTCTGCAATTGGGCACCGAGTTTGGGTGTTTATCTTGCTCTGTTTTTAACTATGGATATGTACAAACTGGTTTGCATTCACACACTACGGAGTTTGAGTGTGAGTTTTTGGGCTTCTGCTGCAGGTTGAAGACTAATATCCTTGTGAAATGCTTGCCAAAGGTTCAACAGTATGCGCGTTAACATGTCCCAACCGATCACCGCAGAATATAAGGTTTGGGAAAAGGTACAATTCCACACAACGCCTTCACATTCCAATGAACGTTTGCTGGCAAGCGTGCCCCGTCGCCAAAGTTTGTCACCAGGGGAAAGTGCAGCGCTGCATGTTTGCATGCAAGATTCATTGGTTTGTTACTGGACATGTTAGAAAAAAAATAGAACTGTCTTGTTGCTACGCTTCCAGGAGGCAAGGTTTACTGCCAATGCAGACATTACATGCCAATCCATAATTTGATTACAAGGCAAAGCACAGCGTAGGACTAATTTCAACGATGCGGGGTTCTTCCAATGTCCACCTAAGTACCCAAGAGTTCCTGCATTTTGGCCCTTTTGAAATGTGGTTGGAAACAGAACCACGAACTTATGATTAGCAGTGTTATGCTGTAGCTGCTCAGCCAATGCAGGAGGTACAGGCCTTGACAAGAAAATGTGTTCGCACGCCTTTACAAGAAGCATCCGAGTATTGAAGCTGAAGTGAGCAGGGGTATGGCTGGTGTTCCAGTGTGTTTGTGAAAGTGCAACTGGCACATGTGGTCTAGTGTGAACACTATGGAATAATAAATTGCACAAATGCTAAACGAGTTCTGAAGGAAAAAATTGTAGCGCAAAGCAACACACGGACAGACAGAGAGGACGGGACTGGCGCTACTTGATGGTAATGGCCCTGCCATTCTTGGCTTGCTGTGACAAAAAGACGTCCGTGTGTTGTTTTGCGCTACAATTTTTTCCTTCAGAAGTCATGAACCAACTAGCCCAACAAAACGTATTGCAAATGCTAAATGAGTTCTATTAGCTTCCATGCAACATCATAAAATTAGTAACATACTACTGTCACCTCAATAACTAGAATTTATGGCTTTGACAGAGCCATCAAGACACAAATGGATCAAGCTACTGGGAGCCCCATCAGTTGGCTTGTGGTTTTCTAATATAGCAACTGCAATGAATTTCTGTGCAAGTAATCAATTAGAACTGTGTTTACACAGGCAGTTAGGGTTGAGGATTGTACTGCAATCGGAAGACTTACACTTGCAGACTTCTTGTCATCAAACATCTTGGCCTTGGTGAGTTCTTTGTACAATTCTCCTTTGGGAGCATACTCAAGGATAAGATATACTCTAGTGTCATCATGGAAATACCCATATAGCCTCAGGATATGTGGGTGCCTGCACAAAGAGAAAGTATCTTTCAGTCTGCTGCATGACAAGTAAATAGCAGATCTAACCGAACCAAACAAACAAGAGCAATGTGAAAGACAAACCTGAGGTGTGATTGGATTTCAATTTCCCTTTGTAGCTGGTGTTCAACATTGTTACTCTGCAGCTGGGACTTGAACATGACCTGTCAGGATAGAAGGTCAGCAGCCATCAGAAATACGCAGAGCAATCGTCCACTCCCTTTCTTAACTGAAGAAAATGTTTTCTCATCACTAGCGCATATAATGAATTAAAGTGCTGCAGCTTTCTTTAATGACTAGTTCACAGTACTAGGGGCCCTTGCTTTACACGTAAAAATAGATTTTGAGGCCCTACAGTGTTTGATGGACAAAGGACAAACCTAGGCCAATGAAATTGGTAAATTCAAATAGCCACATCCTCTGTTACAGAAAGATCTCCAACAAGAAATAGTATGGTGTTGAATTTCTAATACACGATGGCATTGCGGGCAACATTGACGAGTTCCACAGCATCAACGGATGAGCAGTATGCATCGTTATGATACTAAACGGTAGACGCGAACTGAAAGTTTTACAAGGATATGCTCCGATGTCCAGCCATAACAATGAGGAAGCAGAACAGTCCTATTTGGGTGCCAGGTTAGCAATGCAGACGGTGTGAACACAGCACACCATAGCTGTCTACAGTTCTTGTTTTGTAGCATTCAGTAGAAGGGCATTTGTATGCGCTGAGCCAGTAAAGGCACTCAAAATTAAGTTAAATAGAGTAGCTACATAGTATAGTTTCTGTGCATGTATATCATATCACTTATGTTAAGCACTGTTTAGTAAACTGTTGTTATGCGGTACATCACGATTGAACTGCTATTTACTGAACGTTACCTTAGTCTGTTTGACACACACTAAAACAATTTTTCCGGCCTTGTCTGCTTCAGCGACAGTAATAACTTACGAGTGCTGTGAAAAATCAGATTTCGGGTTCTTATTCGTGCAAACTGCATGTCCCCATCGTTGGAGCCTCTGAAAACTACAGACAAATATCCACTGCAATGACTGCGGCGCAGAGATAAGCAGCGCGCGGTGAAGCCGCCGCTTGTTCGCCATAAAGGAAACGGTTGCGATAGCTGTGCCTACCTTGAGGGCAATAACAAACTTGCTCTTCTTCTCCCGTGCTAGGTACACATTTCCGAACTTTCCTTTGCCCAGCGGCCTTCCTATTTCGAAATCCTGCAGGCGCCACTCCGCGCTCGCCCTGTGAATAATGACATTTAGTCGAACACGTGCCAGTAGCCTGCACATATCGCAATAATCGCTGCTTAATCATGAAAGTTCCAGTTCTACAAGGTTGAAGGAGCTTGCCTTTTCTTCTTTGAGGCATCATCGGTCTTTGCTTGCGAGCTACCGTCAGCAGCAGTCGAGTTTTGAGGCTGTAACGGAAGAGGCCGTCATGAGAACCGACCCAACCGCTACTATCGGCGCCAGTTTACAACAATTACGGCGATCAGTAACAACACATGACACGCATGGAAGTAATATTACATTGAAGACGCAACAAATGTGCCTAGTAGTGTGCTTGATTACCTGATTTTCTTTGTCACCCATATCCGAGCAAGGAACTGCAAAGTAAACAAAACAACGTCAACGGCTGGCTAGGAATGCTACGTCGCGCATGAAGCGTCCTTGCGCCGGGAAAAAGGAAACGTAATAAAGACAAATAACATTAATGATGAGGCAACGTGGGGGACCCCGTAAGTGTAAGATGCGCTAGCAAAAGATGACTTTGGCATCTCTGGGTTGAAGACTCACCACAGGCTGTTGAAAGTAGCTCCGTAAGTGAACACAAGGTGATGAACGGCTAAACGGGGGCTCTGTAACTACAGAAGACTAGCAATGACTGATAGTACCAGCCTTGTACAAACAGTACTCGGTACTAACGGGCACAAGCGCAGTGCGCGCACTGCGATCACAGAAGAAGCATGAGCTGCATGAGCGTTGAGGCGTTGAGGCGTTGAGTTGGCTGAGTCCGTTTAAATTTTCGCACGGAAGTTTCTATTGGCCGGCTGGTTAGGGCAGCAGCACACCCCCTGGAATACAAATGAACTTTTTCTTTCTTGTTGCTCATAAACGTACTTCTAGTCAAATTATTGTATATTTAAATAACCTTTTTTGTGTTCATAAATAATTATGTCGCGTTTTATAACGAGACATTTAAGCCAGTTGCGCGATAAAGAACAGAGTCAGCCACAGACGAGCCAAGAAGCAGCCACATATCAAAAATCATGGCGCTATGCGTGAGGTGGCATGTGCGAGATGTTGTCTTACTACTTTGTTTTGTAAGTGTGCACGTTTACCTGCTTGTATCATGTCAGTAACAGAAGATGCTTTGCATACGTATATAATTTTTCAACGTTGAACTTTTTATGCATATTTGTTGAATGTGCCGCAGTGCCAATAGCTCTCGAGCCGGTGGATGCCGGTTATCAGTTGTCAGCTGAGCGAAGTCACTGCTAGGGTTTGCTACTGCTGTAGCGCTGTTTTGAATTCAAAACATTTAAGTGACCACGCACGCGACGTTCCAACGTTAACGCAATTTACGAGAAATTTTGCTGTATTTGTAGTAAATTTAGTGATATCGCGTTACTTTCGTTATGCCACGTAAGCTTGTCTAGTAAGTTCTTTAGGCGATTAATATTGTGCACGCATTTATATCTAGATTTTTTTCTACGACGCTTATTCGTATCGGCCGTGGTTCTAAAAAAGAGGTGACTTTTTGTGACTCGCGATAGTGCTGGGTGCAGCTGAGAGTGACTGTGCAATCGCTTCTGTTCAGGTACTAGCCTGCTGTCTTCAAATTGAAACTAAGAAGGTAAGCGGACGAGACCTCATCGAGGACGTTGTTGACATAAAGCAGCACAAGAAGCTTCTTCGCACAAAGAAGAATGTTCTTATCCTATATACGAAAAACGGTAAGCTCGAAGCGGAATGTTACATGTGAAGTTGATGCAGTGTACCGGCGCATGACTACGCCCAGTTTACGAAGGAAATTCAGTGATTATTATCATGTGTTCGTTTGTTGAGCTGTGCGTATAGTGTAACGGTTTTCTTTTTGTTTTGTTTTTTAACTTTAATGGCGCAATGTATAATCTTTGGAGATTCGAGTAATGGTTTCAAATGTTTCGTAATCGGGGATCACAGGACTGGCACTTCGAAAAATTGAATTTCGAAGGGGTCAGATTGATGAAAACTTGTAAAAACGGTAATGTGAAGCATTGCCATGAATAGTTCCGTGTCAGCTTGATTGTTTACGTGTTCACTTGCAGCACGTCGAAATATTCTGGTTCATTGGCTGTAACTTTCTGCCTCCGAGTGCGATGTCACATGTTTGATTACATTACTTTTCTGTCCTTATCATCGTGATCACTTTATCTATTTGCTTTGCCGAGCACTGTATAGCAGATTAAGATGGAAAAGTTCAGGCTTATCACTAAGCTTCTTCGTTTTTTGTCTTCTCAAACAAGAAGACTGTGCGTACATTATGAATTAGCGCTATTATTTGGAACTGGGTTTTCTGCTGCCACCACACCCTTGCGCTGTCCCCCTGCTTTTCATTGTGTGAACTGTCCTACTGCGAGCACATCATATTTCTGTAAGCCTTTGTATTACCAGCAACTCAAAATCATGTGGCACCATCTGATAATTATAAATGATGATGATCAGTTCAGTGATGCTGTTCCCTGCCATCAGAGGCACTGCTCAGTTACCATATCTAAAACCTTTTCAGCAGCCATGGTTTGCTGCTGTACGGGAGCACATAAAATAAATCTGAGTAATATAGAACAGGTAGCCTTCGCAGTGAGATTGTGAGCTCCAACTTGCATATAACGGCAGGAAATAGTAGGTATGGATTCATTATGAAAGAGGGTAGACGTGCCAACACAAGCACAGGAGAAGAGATAAGATGTTTGTGTTGTCTTTTTCTCTTCACCTGTGTCCGTGTTTGCACGCCTACCTTTTTTCATCGACCCTAAGGTCACGGGATCAAATCTTGGCCGCCGCGACCACATTTTCGATGGAGGCGAAAATGCTTGAGGCCCATGTACTTAGATTTAGGTGCTCGTTAAAGAACCCCAGGTGGTTGAAATTTCCGTATCCCTCCATTACGGCGTCCCTCATAATCATATCGTGGTTGTGGGACGTTAAACCCCAACAATTATTATTATTGCCCTCTTTCATGATGAAACCAAGTTGCATGTGCCAGAGTGAAGGCTAATCGACAGAGGTTGCACGACTTATTGCTATTCATAGTGACCGATGTTTGCACCAGCTGACGCAACCTGCCTGTCACCATAGCAGAATATTTCACGATTGGTGCTGTTCATATATGCTTGCCTTGACATCATCTTATAAATCAAGCAGATGTTCTGTTCCTCGGTGTCTGATTGGTTGAGAAGCTTTGTGGCTAGCCCAAAACAGTTGCTTTTTGACCGTTTGTGACCGGTCGGTTTGTGACCAACTTGGTTGTGCAGCCTGTGCAAGTCACCAGTGGGAATGAGCCTTAATAAATGAGACGTTCATAAAAGTATCGCCTAGTGACAAAGTAAACTTATTTGTTCTGTTTAAAAAGGGCTTCAGGAGCGCATTAAGGTTTATTGTGGCAGTTACAGTACATTATGAACACCATGGAAAGGTGGGACTGATAGCATTTATGATGAGGTGATGATTGCTTTTACAGCTAAGGAAGCTACTGAGCCACTACGAATATGCAGCGATGTTGCATTGGAACTCAAAGGCCAAGCCACTTTGGCACATGTTGACTGCTCAGGGTGTGTTTTACAATCTTCTATCTCTAGCCTCGCCATCACTTTTTGTCTTCTCACTGGGCATTTTTATTTATTTTTTTGCAGGGAGGGAAAGAAGCTTTGCAAAAAGCTTAAGGTAGCACCTGAACCGGCAGTTTTGAAACACTACAAGTAAGCCAGCAGTCTCCTATTTAGTATTCTTACAGAGCAGTATTTTTGTTCATTGCTTTACGCCTTACTGTGTGCTAGCTATTGTTGCCAGTTGTGCTGCAGAGTTTAGGCTTCCGCATCTCTCTTATATATGTCACAGATGCTGAATATATCGGTAGTTCTGCGTAGCTTCGATATGATAGTCATGTGTAGAGCCTTCAGTTTCATTTATTTATCCCAAGGGTCCAAGAAGGTGTTACATAAAAGGGGGGGGGATTACACGAGCATTGTCATATTTAGTTGAGTTTATTCAGCCTCGTGGCAGGCACATAAGAGTGAACATAGGCGTGGTTATAGTGTGAAAGGAAGTAAGCTGCATTTCACAGCTTGAATAATCCCATCACATGGAAAACAACAAAATAACAAAATTAGGGGCAGCGGAAAGCGAGAGTACCATAGTGCCGTACTTGTTCGTCTTATGGCGCAAGTAGTATATACGATTCCTTTCATTTGTTTTTCAGATGTTATTTTTTTTCTCCATTACAAAGAAACGTTTACTTTGATAAGACATTATCCTTACAAGGCAGTAGTCACACTTGCAGAAATTTCAAAGTAGATCTCAATCTAAAAAGACAGGGCGTGCAAACATGGACACAAGAAAGAAGTCGGGACACCACAAACGCCTTTCTTGTGTCCATGTTTGCACGCCCTGTCTTTTTAGAATGAATACTTACCAACTAGCTCAGCTCTCTGTTATTCTAGATCTCAATGTTGTGTGCCTTTAGGTATTGAATCTTTAACTTTATTATTCGATTCATGGTGTACGTTTTCTCTTGCCGTGGGTGTTTTATTCTCGCCACACAAATTCAGTTGCATTTAAGATTTCTTTTATTGACATTTTTTTCCATCTTCACATCTTGCTGTTGCCTTTTCGGCACTTTGATGTGCACCGCCTCAGCAATATTTTTACATACTGAACTTTGTTTTCTAGGGATGGCGAATTTCACAAGGACTATGACCGGAAGCTGACAGTCACGGTACGTTCAAGACAACTAGGCACTAGCAAAACACAGGAGGCTGCTTTGTGATGACCTAAAACTTTGCCTTATAACAGCTGATGAGCTATCCTTTTCTCTAAAGCACGACACCAGCTGATCATTGGTACTTAATTAAGTTTCTAGAAAAGAAATTGTGTGTAGAGATGAAAAACAAGATAAAATGAGGGGCATTCGTTTGCCGTGATGCGTGTATAGGTTAGCTATGTTGATTTCTTGTGGCCATTGTGTCAAGGAACCGCTCTACTTATAACATGCTTATCTCTAAAAATGCTGTGGATGCCACGTGTGGTCTTCCAGCAAGTCTCTGAAGTGGCAAGCGTACAAGAGTGGCAATGGGGGCATACCTGTCCATGGTTTGCCCTCTGGCCACAGCTGAAATTAACCTTGACACTTAGGAGTCAATTTCAGAGGGATCTTATGTGAACAACGGCTGAACTGCTCAGTGGCCTTTGTGCAGCTGCTATCCATACTGTGTAATGCTTTAAAGGCCTGTCTTAAAGATGTAAAGTCATTCGTGTCATTCTTCATTTCAGTCCATGTCTAACTTCCTAAAAGACCCCACGGGCGACATACCTTGGGAGGAGGAAGAAGACAGTGCTGATGTCTATCACATTGCTACGATTGAGGTAATCGTACTATCCACTTTGATCACTGCAAGCCTCATCAAGTTACAAGTAAAAGCCAAAAAATATTCATTTGCCAGTTAATTCTCTGTACATGTGCCAGCTGTAATTGAATGATGCTCTTTTTCCCAGGAACTGAAAAGGCTATTCCAGAAAGAAACGTCACCTGTTCTCATCATGTTCTATGCTCCTTGTATGTATAGCATAACTTTATTATTTGTGTAGTGTTCTTACATTGTTATTGACATTGTACTAGTGGTAACAATAGAGAGCCAAAAGTGATCTTCAGCACTAGAGGCTGCTGTCATTATTCTATTTGTGTGGTGCGTCGTAGTTTGGAAGTTCTTCTGCTATAAAAATTCTCATACCTTTCTCACTGCCGATTAGTCTTGAGATGTAAAATGGGTGAGCTACTTGTTGCATTGCACTTGCAGTTTCAACTTTATCGGCAGTTACAAAGCCTTTAGGCAGCCTTTGTTTCCGTTACTGTATTTGAGTAATGTGCTGCATATGTTTCCTTTTTTCTTCGCATCTGAGTATTTCAGTCACTCTGCTTTGTCCTCTCCTTCTCAAGGGTGTTCATTCTGCAAGAGACTCAAACCAGACTATGCAAAGGCTGCTACAGAACTCAAGGGTCACTCGGTGAGCTGCCTGAGCCTCTTTTCTTTTTGCACTACATTGTGCAGTAGTATATAAAATGCCATGTGTCATTTGTTTTTGATTGACAGAATAAACTGGTTTGAGACAGCTATTTAGTAAGGTGTAACATAAGCTAAGCAACAAGTAGTTGCAGCAGTGAGCGACATTGGGCCAGTTGGTGTTGCATAACGAAAGGAAAAACATCACTTATGCGACAAGGACAGAGAAGGAACGACACAGTGCATCGTGTGTCGTTCCATCTCTGTTTTTGTAATATAAGCGCTGTTTTTCGTTTCGTTAAACAAGTAAGTAGTTATGTTGACCCTTTGAGGATCGAATTATTTCACGAAATGTGACCCCCCCCCCCAAGGTTTATTACTTTTATTGAAAATTTAATATGTTCAGAGCATCCATATTTCGAAAAAAATCTACCCAAAATTTCTTACGGTGACTACAAGGTAAGAAAAAAAAATTAACATAGGTGTAGATGCATTGTTCTAGAAAATATTGCCAGCCATGCACTTGATGATGAGTACTACCTTGTCACTTGTACCTTTGCAAAGATCTTTCTCAATAGCATTTTTTATTGCTAAGAGAACTGTGCATACTGTGATTGAAAGCAGCTCTGCTGCATAGCAAGCAGTCCAGCGCCTGCGTGCACAATTTTCTCCATCATAACCCTCTGTAGGTACTGGCTGCGATGGACTTGAACAGGCCTGAAAACACAGCTATTCGTCGACACTACAACATCACTGGTTTCCCAACGCTTCTGTATTTTGTGTAAGGTTTTCATTATCCTAATATCTGAGAGCTGGTTCTTTGAACATGTTAATTTTTTTCCCTTACTTTCTCATTGTTTCAATCAGGTCTGGAACCTTAAAGCATCGCTATGAAGGTGATAACAACAAGGATGCCATTGTTAAGTTCATGAAAAAGTAAGTTGTATGTTTGCTCTTTCTTTCTTTTCAACATTAAAGGGGTACTGATACAAAATTTCGCGGCTGAGATAGCCTGCGAGATCGATTCCTGTGAACATGCATATATCATCTGCAAAATATCAACAGCGAATATAGCTTGGAAGGTATTTTAGATCAGTTTCGAAGTTTGCGTGAGCGATCGATACCCTCGCGCTATTGACACTCTCAGAGGTGACCCTCGGTGGCCCCTCTACTTCCCTCACGTGACCGCGCTGCAACACGCTATGAAGAGTCATAGCTGCCTTTTTTTTTTTTGCCGCGTTCGCTCCAGCAGCCTACTTCTTGGCTACTGCTCGCGACCCGTGCAAAAGTGCGTCACAGTCCTGTATGCTGACGTAAGCGAGCGCTGCGCCCGCTAGGTGGCGATACACTCAAACCTCATTATAAATAAGTTAAATTTTACATGAAAATAAGTTCGTTATATCCGAAAATTCGTTATAAAAGTGTATTCCTAACACTGTGTCTATTGCAAGACCATTCTTCAATTACTTCGTTATAACCGATATTTCGTTACATCCGTGTTAGTTATATCGAGCTTTGAGTGTAGTTGCACCTGGGGGCTGGTCATTTTTGAAACCGAAACTGACACTTGTCGGTAATGAGGAGCCTGTAATTAATTATCTGTCACGCACTGCAGCACACGATGTGCCTTGTTATGACTGACATGCCCCCAGCAACACATTGCAGCAAAAAAACGCGAGGCCAAAATTTTTGTGTCAATACCCCTTTTAGCAGTGTGCTTCAAGAAGACTTGTTTGCTAAATTATGGAGTTTACATTGAATAAACTTAACATTGATTATGACTATGAGTTGCTAGTCCGTGCCCGTCTTGTGTTCCTTTCTCGTCCCTGGTGTTTTTCATGCAGTTTGTCGTTAGTATGGATTATCAAATTGCCCAGCACTCAGTTCTTCTACATTATATAAACACTTGTAAAAAAATACTCTACATTGCTAGACTTTGAATGGACATAACCAGGTAAGAGAATGCTAAAGTTACCTTTCAGCTAATATGTTCCCACTGCACACCTGTTTTCTTCTCGCTAGCATTAAGGTCATGAGTAGTAGTACATCTCTCTGGGCTTTTCATTCTGGTTTCTATTTCTCTGTGCTGTCTTTTGTTTTTCTTTGAGCTTATTTGAGATTTTCTTTGTGCAAAAAGAAATCTCTTGCACATGACAAGAGAGGAAGTGCAGAGTAATCTGAAACAGTTGTCTTTGATATCGTGAAAGAAAAAACCCATGATTTTCACATCTTTAAAAAACAGCCCCGCATTTGATTACTTCCTAAATGGTTTCCGTTTAACGGCATTTTGCTTAAGCAGGAGATATTAGCAGGAATTTATCCTTTCAAGCATTTTTGTGAACCCTGCAAGGTTAGATCTCAAAAGACTGTTTTGTGGTTAAATAAAGAAGTTCTCAATGATGAGCATTGAGAGATAAGGATGCAACAAAACCAGCTCTTAGTGACAACTGATGGACTATTGAAAAGCAGGAAAGAAATACAGAAAAGCTAGAGGATTGTGTGTTATACCCCTATCAACTGGGCAAGTTAAGTGCACTTATGGGGAGTGTACTTAGGGACCCTGAGTGACTCTTTAGGCTATGCAGCGCTAAAGAGGAAAAAAGAGCACACTCGTAGTAAAAGAAAGAACTGCGACAGACTGCGAGCGCCTTTTTTTTTTTTTGAAGGTGTACATTAAAAAGGAAAAGAAAACGTCTAAAAATTGATTGTTTGGCGATTTATTATAAATAAAAAACTACCTGAATGTATTTTTTTTCTCGATGGAAAACAAAAATGTTTTTTACTGCAAGTCGATACCGGCCAAGGTGCATACCTACAGAATGCAGAACAAAACTGCGGCGTTTCATCCTGCCAGAACAGAATATGAGCGCATTCCAGTCTATTGCTAGTCCAGTGGCAACGCACTCGGTGAGCGAAGTGCATTCCTTGAACGCACTCCGACCAGAGTGTACTCTTCTGCAGTTGACATTCCCATTGCTAGGTTTAGGTTCTGCAAAGCGCATTTAAACTGAAGTGCACTCCCAGTAAGTGCACTAAACTTGACTGCTTGACTGGTGTGTCAGTTAATCCATACGTAATGCAAGTTAGAAAGTTGCTTAAGGTCAGCATTATGGGATGTGAAGGCCTTGTGGGATGTGTAGGTTTTTCTTAACGCATGGTTCTCTAGTTTTTCAATATTTTCTCTTGTTTCTCAGTAATCCTTCACTTCTCATCAAGGGCTCATGTTTCAGCGCATTTTTATTTAGCTAACAATTACTAGCTGGGTCAGCAGTCCATCCTTGTAAACTGCATTGTCCTATGTTTTTTCATGATCTAGTCCACAGCAGCAACCCAAGAAGCAAAAAGAACAAGCTTGGTCAGATGAGCCCAGTGATGTTGTTCACTTGACTGAGGAGACATTCGAGCCAACGCTGCAAAAGAATCCTTCTGTTCTTGTCATGTTCTATGCACCCTGTGAGTAATGAGCATGCTTGGTGATCCACATAAAGTTACCAAAGTTTCACGTGTTTACCAAAGCGCTGCAGCATGTAGTTTATTTTAAAGAAAGCTTGCATCAGAACCTATATTAGACTCGGCGTGCGGCCTCTTCAGAAACTGCTTCCTTCGGCCTCGTGGTTATTTCTTGCGACACTAGGAACATTTTAATTTTATCTCGATTTAAAGATGCCCATGATTCTTTGATATGTCTACTTTTTTAGCACTTTCTTTTATGTGAAAGCTTTGTGGCTGGAATGTATCAAAAATAAGTTCTGAATCTTGGGAAGTGTAGCAGATTGCCAAGTTTGATTGCTGGTTGAAGTTTAATTTGGTAAATGTACCACAGTTTTCACTTTCTAGTAGTATTCTTGAGGATTCAATACAGTTCATTTGTATTAAACTGAACTTGTTCTATATGACAGAATACTGAAGGAAGGGAATTTTTAAATGAAATTTCGAGGCTATAACAAGCCTGTTGTGGGTTTCCTTTGTATGCAAGGACATTCCACACGAAGGGTCGGACACAGCAAACGTTTAGAATATATTTTAATTCACTTCCAAAGTGTACCTAAATGCTCATTCTCCCGATCGAAACCCATCGCTAGCGCGCCAACACTGACGTAGATCTGTAGGATGGGCAACGAAAGTTGTAGTGACGTCACACCAAATCTGCTGTAGTAACGTGAGTGAGCTCCGGACCTCCGCCACTTCCGCAACGTACGTACCGGCTGTAGTGAACTAGAATATATTCTAGTTCACTATAGTACCGGCAAAGCATCGGTTGCTACATCACTCGCCGAGTTTCGATCGCTTCCTGGCTATGTGCGTCACAGCCTTGTGTGGTCACGTGACCACGCCTCCTACACTTCTACGTCACTGCCCAACCTCGGCGCCCAGAAACCGAAACCGAAAGTTGTCCAAATCAAAAGGCGATATTAAATTATTTAGCGAGAATACATGAATATTGGTGCATGCATCATGCTTCCTGGAGCTATAGGAAACGTTTACAGCAAAGAACGCGCAAGCCACAAATTTGGTGGCACCACCCCTTTAAGGGGTCGTTTTTCTTTGTTAGACACAAAATTAATTAGAACTTACAGACAAGAAAGCCAAGGAAAGTATAGGGGATCTTATTCGTAGTCATTATGATGTAAATGTGAAGAAAGTAAAGTGGATGAATAGATAACTTGCCTCTGGCAGGGACCGAACCTGCGACCTTCGAATAATGCGTCTGATGTTCTACCGACTGAGCTACAGCGGCGGTCATCCCTCCGTCCACTTTATGGAGTATATATGTGTATTTAAACCTAGGAGTGTTAGTCAGCACCGCTAGTAGCCATGACAGCGAGTGTGGAACACACTTTTTCTGGCTGCTGGATGCCTTATGATAGTATACGAGGGATTATTGGTCAGCTGCCAGCTTGTAAAAAGATCGTGTGCTTTGTGACGCCAGCAGGCAGAAAAAATGTTCCACATTCACCGTCATGGCTACTAGCGGTGCTGACTAATACTCCCAGGTTTAAATGCACATATATACCCCATAAAGTGGACGGAGGGATGACCACCGCTTTAGCTCAGTTGGTAGAGCATCGAACGCATTATTCGAAGGTCACAGGTTCGGTCCCTGCCAGCAGCAAGTAATCTTTTTGTCCACTTTACTTTTTTGACATTTACATCAAAATTACTGCAAATAACATCCCCTATACTTTCCTTGGCTTTCTTGTCTGCAAGTTCTAATTAGTGTTGTGTTTGACAGAACATCGTAACAGCTGACATTTTGTGACAGGAGCTGCTTCACTGCTTATAAGCATAATTGGCATGATCCCTAGGGTGTGGCCACTGCAAGAAGATGAAACCAGAATATGTCTCAGCAGCAGCTACTCTTAAAAGTGAAGGGGTGAGCATAGCATTTACTTCCTTCAAAATCATTTGACATGGCAGTTATAGTTAAAATGAGATACCTTAAAGTTTTTAAGTATGCTTTCTTGCGAGTTGTGATACTAGTTTATTGGTAGTAATTTATGTAATATATGTTGTTACAATTTATCTCTTAGTGCAATGTTCTGTTATGAAGCGTATGTATCATGTGCGGCACATGCTTTTCGTTTTAATGGTGACCACTGCTACCCTATTAGGCTAAATATGTTGATGAAAAAGCAAAGTTGGCATTTATGTGTTATGTTTGAAAAGATTGATAAATTGCAAATAAATTTTTAGGAGTATCTGTCAGTGGTGACCACCTACCATAAAACCTCCTCGACTAAAAGGCAATAACTTGGGAAAGCACCTGAAGTTTTTACAATTTTGTGCAGCTTGCCATACTTTGAACTTTGCCCCTACTTCTTCAAAACCCACAATTTTGCCATACAAGGGATTTTGGTTTCTTATTTTAGGTGCACACGTTTTTGATATTGCATACTTTCATTGTTGAGAGCTTAAGTTTTTGTTTACGCCTTTGGATGCTCTTACTCAACAGCTTCTATACGAAAACGTTGGTAGGTTTTGCGCCTTTTCAGTGTAACTAACGGAGTCTTGTTTGGTGCAATATGTTCTCTTGCTAGGTGGCTGGCATCCTGGCTGCTGTTGATGCTACCAAAGAAAGATCACTCGGCTCCCATTTTAACGTTAGTGGCTACCCAACTGTCAAGTACTTTGAGTAAGAGACGTACACTTGTTGCTTCAAACATTTCTAGTCACACTGCATGTAGTATCCCTCCATCACTGCCACGCAATACAACTGTCCCTGTTGAAATTCAGTTGTTCTGCATAGTTTCGCATGTGAACAGCCAAGGACCGTAAGGTTTTTGTCTTCAAAATATCACTCACTACCTTGCTGTCTCTCTCTAGTCTTATTGTTTTGTGGGAGAAAAGGAGTGCGTTCCTTTCCTTCATATCACATCACCTCAGCATCGTTTGTGCACTGCACAATCTTGGAGGTCCCATGCCCTGTCTTCTTAGTGTGCAACTTTTTTTGTTATCTTGAACAAGCAGGAATGGTGGCACATTTTTTTCCTTGTCTGTTTCAGTATCAAAAACTTTTTTTTAAGCTTTTCATGACTCAATCACTCGTATTTCAAATTTAAAGTTTAAACGGAGGCTGTTCTGTATCTACACTGTCTGAAACTAGGCATTTTACAAAGTTCAGGAGTTGCAGTTGGCCTGACAGGCAGCAAACCAGAGTATCAGGTCTACAGTTTTGCATTCTGTGAGGATTAAAGTTTTGAGTATGAGCGCAACTACACATGCAGGCTTTAAGAGCAAAGCAACTGTACACTACAAGCATTGTTTCAAAGTTGATGTATATAAGATTCAGGATGTATGAAGACAGGCTTACTCCTTTCTTTTTTTGCCCTTACAAGCTTTGTTTTATGTGAACCATTAATACTTCATTCTAAGCATGTCTATGTTTCAGAAACGGTGTCTTTGCCTACGATGTTAACCTGAGGGTGGCTTCAAAGATTGTGGAATTCATGAAAGAGTGAGTATTGTCGTTATAGCTAAAATTTTTCATTTTACTAAATTTCAAACAAAGTGTAACCCACATATCCATTTAGGGAAACAAACAAACATTTCTAAAATCATGAAATGTTTTCTGCACTGTTTTAAAAACTGTTTGAAAAATTGAAGGAAGGGCAGGCAACCATTCAATGAAACTGGGAATCTAGCAGCATGTGAAAGAAATATATTGTTTAGTGCAGATTTAAATGACAGTAGGGTAATGCTCAGCAACTAAGCAAGCTTATTTCGATATTAGGTGTTGCTGGGTGCTTTTGCTAAACTACAATGTGCTGTCAACCTGAACGTTAGCCGACACCAGTGGCAGTTCCTTTTTCAGCTGGCATTCCTGTAATGATGACGCTTGTTCTTCAAATGCAGTCCCAAGGAGCCTCCGCCGCCTCCTCCCCCCGAGCAGCCGTGGAGCCAGGTGAAGAGTGAGGTCGTCCACCTCGACGAGGAAACATTCAAGCCATTCTTAAAGCGCAAGAAGCATGCCCTGGTTATGTTCTATGCACCATGTACGTTGTACTCCATAGTGCTGAATTGGGCAAGGGTGCAGAAAAGTGTGGAACTAAATGCGTGTAAATCATGTTCTGGTCATTTCTTATTAGTAGATGTCTATTGTTGCCTTAATAGTTTTTCTTTTTGCCTGAACAAATAATTTCACTTGAACTTGAATGCACTAATATATGATGTTTGGACCCTAAAGATTATGGTTACAAGTTACGAAGAAGCCAATTTCTTCTTTGTGCTTAGTTTTTGGCTGATTACAAAACTCACTTGAGCAACTGACATCAGATTTTGTTTTTTCTTTTATATATATTACGTCTACACACTTTTCCTCCGTGCATTCCTCGACTTGGCTAGTGAACCATTATGAATTTTATAGCAGCTTGTAAAACAGTCGACATTACGGAGGTAACAACAGTTTATGCCTTATTCAAGCGTCTCAGTGTGTCCATCCTCCTCAGAAACTCCCTGTGCTGAAAGGGGCCAGTGTTGTGGCATGTCGGTGCATCTTGAGTGAAGGTGGTTGGGTGCAGGGAAAAACGGGGACAGAAGAAACCACACTGGATGCAAAAGCACTAGGACACACAGTTTTTGTGCGTCCAATGTGGCATCTTGTGTCCCCATCTTTTTGATGCTCAACCACTTTCTGTCTGTGCTGAGCTTTTGTTTTCTGAGCACGCAACAGTCAGGAACACACAGGCACATTTTCTGGCTGCACGTGACATCACATTTTCACTTGTTTTGATATAGTAGGTGACAAGCCCCTAAATGAACATTGAAGAGGAATTTGACCTTTGCTGTCACCCTTGCTCATTCTCTTTACTAGAAATAGTATTGATCAGTTATTGGGAAGCCACTGTTCATGAACTTGTAATACTGCATGGTAATTAATTTTTAGTCCTCATTTTTGCCAAGAAAGCTTGAACAGCTTTTTGTTCCTTGAGCTTATCCCCTGTCAGATAGCAAAAGTTATTGTGCTACATTTGTCGAGTGCACCGTGTTGACAGTTATTTGTAAATATCACTTTGCACAATTTAACTAGTTGAAGTGAGCAGTGAAGGTACTGCTCTCTATACTCACAAGGCCCTCTAGACCAGAAGCCAGTCACCACAGTAAAGTAGTAACTGGACCACAAGTGCTGCTACTTGTGTATAGATCACTGCAATTCATTTTTGTTCTCCCACTTTTTTAATGCAGGGTGTGTTCACTGTAAGAGAGCCAAGCCTGAATTCCAGGCAGCAGCAGAGGAGCTTAAAGATGACCCTAAGGTACAGGTTGCCTATTTAGTGGCTTCATGACTGTCTTTCTTTCTTTTTTTAATACAGAGGTATTTTATGCTTAACATTATGAACATAATTTATGCAAAAGTCTGTGGCAACTTGTTTCCAAATAATTAAAGAATTTGCATTGACACTGGAACACATTTCAATCACTGAGGATGATGAAATATTTTAAAGCAGTTTTTAATGCTGGGTATTATGCTCTAAGTTGGGCATTATTTGTTGCCATACACTTAGTGCAGTGGCTAAATATCTCGCGCAGGGTTTCTGTCATTTTTTATTTACTGCATGTTTCGATGCTTCCTCATTTCTTATCACTGCTTTTTTTTTGTATTCCTGCATGTGGTATTCTGCGCTAACAGGTTTGAAGTCACACCTGGAGTGAATTTTAAATCATTCCTTTTTTTTTTTTAATACGGCTTAAGCCTATGCATCCCGAAAAGGAGTTTCCACACAGACAAGCCTGCTTTTCAGTAAGCAATGTGTGTTTCTGTTAAAAATGGCCAAGGACGAGCTCAACTCATTCATGGTACTTCACCATTTCCTGCACTGCCATGATTGAGCTCGGCTTTGTCTCGCTACTTTGCCGTGTTCTTCTATGTGGCAGCACACCTCCCGCTGAGCAGTGAAAGAAAGAGTGAGTTGATTCACAAAGGAGAGTTAAAACTTATGACAGCATGGCGCAGAAAGGGTTAAAATGTTTAGTATGGCATGGTTTATTTGTTTTATTGCCAGGAAAGGATTGCCGTGCATGCAGGCTTGTGCATCTTCAATAGAAAATCTTAATGCTGACTTTCCATTGCAGGTGGCTCTTGCAGCAGTGGACTGCACAGAGCACAGTGGTGTCTGCAATGCCTACGATGTTGCTGGCTATCCTACATTCAAGTACTTCAGCTATCTCAAGACAGTATCTGAGTATCACAAGGGAAAGACGGTGAGTCATTTACACTTGGCAAATGTTTCTTTGCTTTTTTCCCCTTTTCAGTCTCTTGAAAGCTCCAGAGCACGATCTGCGGTGTAGGTTGTCCCCCTAGTCTCCCCCCACCGGTTGACATTTACCACATTTGGCTGCAAGCTCCATAGAAAACAAGAAAACAAAAGATTGCACAAATAAGTGGTTTACTTTCCAGCCTAGGCTTCAGGTGCAGAATTGAGAATTGCTGCCCGAAACTGACCTCTACAACACATTTCACCAGCCACTTTCAAGATGTGTGCGTAGATTACAAAGAAACTTTGATTTTTTTCACAATTGCAGTGCTTTGCACATGTTTGCCTGTATGGGAGTCTGTGTGCAGATTTTGTTCAACTTCAGAGCTTGAAAACTTGATAGTTCGGTTACATTACTAGACCCATATGCCATATACTAGGTCTATTTTACGCATACTCTATTCTTCATATGGTTCGACTGGATGTCTGTAACACCATTTAGTTTGAAGTGTGATGCACCGAGTTAACATTCTCTTCCTTTATATACACATGCAGACAGCAGATTTTGTGAGCTTCATTCGAGACCAGAGCGGCACATCAGCCGCACCCACGCCTGCAGCCACATCACCTACAACACCGAAACCAAAGCCAAAGTCTTGGTGGGATGACTTGCCTGGAAGCAACCATGTCCATTTGCTAAAATCGGGAGACTTTCAGTCGTACCTTGACAGCCAAGAATCTGTGTTGGTGATGTTTTACGCCCCATGTAAGTAGCTATCGATGCTTGTCATTTTGCTGCTGTGGAAACGTAAAACTTGCATTCGCGTAGTTGAGCCTTCCAGACAGCTTTGAGTAGCAAGAAGTATTCGACAACTGACAGCAAAGAGCCATAGAACCCTGCTGGACTACATTGAATGTAACAATCTATGCATGTACAGTTGAAAGCAAAATTTTAGATAAGCGAATATCAGTAAAAAATGTATAGCTTTCTAGCACAGCTCTGCGACGTGAAATTCAATACTTCATTTCATTAGTCAAACTCGGCACAAAGCTAGTACCTCTTGATTTCTACTGGCTTGTCCAGGCTGCAAATAAAAATATGACTTCTGCTTGCAACTGCACGTATGGCATGCTTCACTTGTGTTATACTACATGGAAAGCTTTCGATAGAAAAAAAAAAATGTGTTAAGGAAACTTATGATTTTTGCTGTTTCTTTGTTGATACATACCATGATGTGCATTAAATTGTGACAGCCATCTAGCATATAGGTTTTTAGCCTTTCGTGCGTCGATCACTTCTATTACCCTAAATTTTCGTTGACACCCTAAATTTTCGTTGACAGTTTATTCTAAAGATGTGTTACTTAAACATGAGTTCTAGCCGGAGACTTCCAAAGTTTCCAGGAAATGCAAGAATAATTTAATCACATCTAGAAGCCTCTGTTTAATAAGGTGCAAAATACGGTATGTGGGTTAGCTGTGAATGGTGCCTTGTCGATGCTTTGAACATTATTTTCATTATTTCAGGGTGCAAGTTTAGTCAAGAACTGAAGCCTACTTTTGCTGCAGCTGCTTTACGGTTGTACACCGAGCAAGTAAGTATAGCACATAGAAGGGGCTTTGCTTCCGTTTCTCTCTCTGTCTCTAGTCACTTTCTCTCCATCATATTCCAGAAATGAAGGACTCTGTCAGCAGTTGCACATTTGCGAAGGCAGTCTTCGTTTATGGGGGGAGGCAGGAGTGGGGCATGAAACTGATGAAATTGACGCTAGACATCGAGAAAGACGACTTGCTTTTCTCTCCTTGGTTTCATAACAAAATTGAAATGAAAAGCACGAATGAAGAAAGCTCTTGTGTGTAATTTCATACATGTTGGGAATGAAAGTGGTCTGTAGCTGGCTGCAAAACATGCTGTAGTTCTTAAAGTTCTCACACCAAGTATGATTTCAGATGTATAGACACTGGAAGTACAATGAAGCATTCTGCTTTGAATTTTGTTTATTGATGTGAGGCTCTGCAGGAAACTAAAGTAGGTTACAGTAGCAGTGTGAGGAAAAGCAGTGAATTTGTTGTAGGGAAGAGCAAGTGAGCAGATCAGGTGCAAGTTTTCATCTTGTGGCACAATGGAGCACGACGGTCGATGCATGCTGGAAATGGTAAAGGCTAGACATGTTAACACGTGTTGCTCGACTAACTAGTCTTCATCATTGATTAAAGAAAGCAGGAAGATCCCACTGTTAATACCCATACATAGTAACTTTTAGCACAGCAAAACGATGCAAGAAAGACGATGAGACGCAGTGCTACTCTCAACTGAACATTTGAGGGTAACAGTGTGTCCTGTTGTCTTTCTTGTGTCGTTTTGTTGCGCTAAAAGTTACTATGGACAAGCATCAACTAGCCCGTCAACACAGTGTGTTAGTACTACCTACCTTCTGTCAGTTCACGAACTAGTGAAGCAACAGCCTTCAGTTTCTTCTTACTATTCTGCCTTGTGCCTTTCATACTTTTGTCAATATTATTTACACTTCCTGAAGTGACCGTTGTCTTCGCCTTATCAAGGTACCAGGCAAGCTAGCAGCAGTTGACGCATCAGAAGAGAAGACCCTCGCTTCCAAGTGGAAAGTAAACAGCCTTCCCGCACTCAAGTATTACAGGTAACAGGTCACTTCAAACTGCCACAGTGCTGTGCTACACGTGCAGTCCGTAACTCATTACAAAAAAAAAGGAATAATAGTTTTCAACATGCACTGACACATAGCAAATTGTAGTTAAATAGTTCATCTGTTCACTTCAGGCAATGTAAAAGTAATAAGTACAGAAACATTTGTAATGTTCAATTGTGAAATTTGGAGCAACCATGGAAAAAAATATAGACAAGGTAAATCAGTTGCGCTTTTGTTGGCTTGTGGCATTACAAAAATCTTTTAAGACTTAAAATCCAGCCAAACCGTACAGCTCTTAAAAAGTGCAGTCTTCGTAACATTAAATTATTAATTTACGACTAAAACATTTACTGAATCGCCTTTCAGTCGGAAAGCATGCTGGTCTAGCTGGGCATATTAAGCTATGCCGCAACCCCCTGACCAGCACAATTTAGGCACCAACTCGTTTACTTAAAAAAAAAAAAAGCAACTAACAGCCACGAAAGTTAACCTGTTAGTTGAATGTTGATGTGCACATCGTGTGCTTACATATTTAGCACATATAATTACCTTGTATTTTGCATTTACATTTATAGAAATGTTTTCTTTTTTTCCTTTACAAGGCAAGGAAAGTTTGTTGCCGACTATGACAAAGGAAAGAACACCGTTGAGGACCTGGTTGCATATCTTAAGAGTCCTCCAGTTGCAGCCAAGAAAACCGAGCTATGAGATGACACTGCGTCAACGTCGCCTGTCATAACTTTGGCCAGGCTGTCTAAAGGTAACCCTCTGCTTACTATAAATATTTTCCCAAGTTCTGCTTTTGTGACTTAGTCAGTATGATGATGATGATGATGCAAACTCTATTTGGGTCCAGAGAAGACGCAGGGGAGACCCCATGCCACCCGGCTAGTCAGTATCTTCTTTTAGGGGCGAAGCTCCTTATGCCGTGGGTCTGTCCATCCTCCGTTTGTTTGTAGCGTTGTAGTAGCCACCTCTAGCTCGTGAGAAGCGCGAGTTCTGGTATGCAGTAGAAGAAGAAGACGACGTTGACAAGTGACACTCTTGTGCGTGTTCGCCTGTGTGGCGTTCTTTCTTTTTTACTACGTCTCGTATTTTCAATGACACCCGAAGACAACATTTCAGAAGTAACGAGCCATGAGGCTCCCTCTTGTAACGCTTTCTCTTTAGCTCGAAGCCGCCAGATGGAAGACAAGGCTGCGGAACGGAGGGCACGGAAGGCGGCGGCAGCGCGCGCTCGCAGACAGAATCCTGAGGTGAGAGCCCGTGAGGCCGAAGCTGCACGTCGACGCCGCAAAGCGGATTCCGCCGTTCGAGCCCGCGAAGCCGAAGCTGCTTGACAAGCTGCACGGCTGTGGCGAGAAGACCCTGCCGTTCGAGCCCGCGAAGCCGAAGCTACTCGACAAGCTGCACGGCTGCGGCGCGAAGACCCCGCCGTTCGAGCCCGCAAGGCCGAAGCTGCTCGACAAGCTGCACGGCTGCGGCGCGAAGACCCTGCCGTTCGAGCCCGCGAAGCCGAAGCTGCTCGACAAGCTGCACGGCTGCGGCGCGAAGACCCTGCCGTTCGAGCCCGCGAAGCCGAAGCTGCTGGACAAGCTGCACGGCTGCGGCGCGAAGACCCTGCCGTTCGAGCCCGCGAGGCCGAAGCTGCTCGACAAGCTGCACGGCTGCGGCGCGAAGACCCCGCCGTTCGAGCCCGCAAGGCCGAAGCTGCTCGACAAGCTGCTCGACAAGCTGCACGGCTGCGGCGAGAAGACCCTGCCGTTCGAGCCCGCGAGGCCGAAGCTGCTCGACAAGCTGCACGGCTGCGGCGCGAAGACCCCGCCGTTCGAGCTTGCGAGGCCGAAGCTGCTCCACAAGCTGCACGGATGCGGAGCGAAGACCCCGCCGTTCGAGCCCGCGAGGCCGAAGCTGCACGGCTGCAGCACGAATCGGATCTTCAAAATGTGAAGGACCGTGAAGCGGCGAGAAAGCGCACATGCCGGCAGGCAGAGCCCGAGGCTGTGCGAGCACGTGAAGTGGCTGCAAAACGCATCAGGCGGGCTCTGCCCGAAGGCGCCGACGCGCGCTTCCAGCGAGACTTCCTTGATAACAGTTTCGGCCATAGTTGCGGTTTATGCAACAGATTGTGGTTCTCAAGCAATCTAGTCACAATATCTTCCATCAAGAAGGACCACGCTCGTGCCAATGCCATCGCCGTGCTGCAGCGCGAGTTCGCTTCGCCCCACTCATCATCATTCACCACGTGGATATGCTGTGATTTTTTTTACCATCGTCATGGCTGTGATCACATTGTCCTTCATTTGTTTTGTGCTGTTGACTTGACTCAGCTTTAGCTTTCCTGAGCGCTTGTGTTGCGTTCTTCTTTCTTTGTCTCTGTCGTCGGGGCGCACTCTCCAGTAGCGATGAATGCATACCAACTCGCCCAGTTTTCTGCTTTGTTATCAGCTTTAGCGTGGTGCATGACGGTTTCCTTGGTCTTTGATTGTCATAATGACAAATACTTTTGCTTCAACTGTACTACAAACTTTATGATTACTGTAAATTTAGGTGCCCACCATCACACTGTTCAGAAGAGCATATGAGCAGTTTTTGTCCTTTTGTACCGTCCGAAGTGGCAGCCACAAATTGTATATTGGTATCAATTAAGAAAGGGAAAGTGACAACCACCCATTTGTAACACGAAGCTACGAGTCGCAAGGCGTTGGTCCCGGGTTCAAATCCCCGGACCAGGACGAATTTTTCAGCAACTAAGAAGCATTCTTCCTGAGAAATCCGTATGGATTTCCTTGTGGCCTTGTGCTACACATGGGTGGTTGTCTACTCT
This sequence comes from Rhipicephalus sanguineus, assembly GCF_013339695.2. Classification (NCBI taxonomy): domain Eukaryota; kingdom Metazoa; phylum Arthropoda; class Arachnida; order Ixodida; family Ixodidae; genus Rhipicephalus; species Rhipicephalus sanguineus. Next base: position 11,843,491 of record NC_051180.1, on the reverse strand, counting down.
CCCCTTTCTTAACCCTTCCGCCACCTTGTGGGATTCCGCAGAACTGATTTGCAATTGGTATGAATTGTTTAAAAACTGAAAATATTCCAAAAACGTACTTTTCAAGCCTTTCATTGGCAGTTCGTCAGCATTCTTGTTTTTCCTTCAGCACTTTACAGTTGAAAGGGGTAGAAGCTCGTTGAGAAGACATGCACATCGTAATTCTATAACTACTTGGGTCTTATATGAACGTAATATCCTCTCCTTTCTCTTTTCCATTCAGCTCAGTGCTGCAGCAACATTTCCTGTTCTCATCCGCGCCTTGTATCATCCAGGAGGCCATGTTTGTCACGTACAGAAGGTGTCTTGGAGGTTCGTACAAAAATGCAAGTTAATTCTGGCAGAAATGCAGTTTTAAGCTGAAAATATCTGTTGAATGCCTCTGCATCTTGTACCCTGAGAATACGAAACCTGTCAGAAAATTTAGATTTGTTACCACGCTAGTGGTTTGTCTGTTACCTCTAGGCATTGGCTGTTTAATACATAAGCTAACTCGTACTCAAGTATGTATTGTACATTTTGAGCAGCACTTTTGTGTGATAGCAACAACCATCATCACCCTGAAATTCGCTTAGCTGCAACTTTTTTGAGAGCTTTGCATTGAATGAAGTGATTTGGAATTTGTCACTCACGTAGCATAGAAAAATACAGCACAGTGGGTGTATAACTTTCTGTATGTGTGAAGTGCTCATCATTCATTCAGGAGGCCTTTAATGGTTGTGCACAAGTGCAACTAACTCATGTTTGAGGCCCCTGGTTCACCTAATTGCTTGTCAGCAGGTATTATTTCAGCCTAGTTTAACTGCATATATGTCATCATTTTTACGCAAGCACGAATTGAATCGGTGCAAGAGAATAACTGCAAGGGACTAGTAAATCAAGTTGTTACAGCGTACTTAAAGCTAAAAGGAAGTGGTAGGGATGCAGCTGAGCACGTCTTTTTGTTAATGTCAGTCCTTAATTCTTATTTTACTTTAGTTCACTTGTGCCTACTACAGCAAATAGGCTTTATGCATATTTATTGCTTGGAAATAACTGTCCTTGCATGATAACTGGAAGCATTTCCTGTGGTGTAGTAAACTTAATATTTTCAATGAAGGCGCATGCATCTTTGCCCAGTGTCATGGCTGTTGATATACAGTATTCTCCTCCGATCAAACTTACAGTGTATTTGGGGCAGTGCTCGCTTACAGGAAATGCATTTGCATGGGCTTGGGTAACCAATGATCTCTTTGTCTGTTACCTCAGCAGAACTATACATAACTAGGCTTAAAGCAAGCAAGCCTTTCTCTTCTGGAAAAAAAAATAATTGAGAAGTATAGCATGAACCTAGTGCTTGACAATTGTCAGGGAACCTATGTAGAGCTGTTTCACGATGCAGTGCAGATTGAAAGTCCGCACGAAGCTGGAACTGCAGACTTCTACTGAGTGGCCTGATAAAAAAAGCTAAATGCTGCCAAATCGCACATCTTTTAAGTTCCATACTATGCAGTCTGTCAAATTCAAGTCAGTATATTTTTCCTGCAAGGATAGCCCCAGTTTGAAGTGCCAAATATTGGTTAGCAGTGCCAGTACTACGTATTAGAAGCCAGTGGCACGTAAGTTGTATTCCTAACCCACTACATGGAAACAGCTCCATCACATCATCGCGTATATCTGTGAGGCAGTAGATACGCATACTTCTTCACAGTGACCATCATTGGGTGCTCTCGCCATGGCATATATCATGGCTGCTCATGGTTCAGTAATGGTGCTGTAATGCATTGTGGTTTAAGATTGCATGGTGTGTCTTAGAAATGATTTCATTCGTGCATGTTCCTGTCTGCATTTCAGCGTGCATTCCAGTAAGCTGGTTTCTCTTGTCACTTTGTTTTTTCTGCTTCTCATTTGGTGTTGAGCAGCTTGTTCATGTCTTGCCACATTTAATTCAGTGCAGTACCAGGCACACAATGGCACCTGTTTTCAATTGCACATGTCTGTAGCAATGTTTTTGCTCTTTCGGTGCTGTAATGTCCAAATGCAGTTTGTTTGGATGATCAAAATATTTTATTTTCATAAGATGTTCCTCTCTTCTTTTTCTGCAATGTTTCTCCATGTTCTCTCTTTCATACGTTTTTCAAAGGTGTCCATCATCTGGCAAGACCTTTATGCTTGCCCAAAGTTAGCTTCTCTCCTTTAGTTGGCATCTACCAGGGGCGTAGCAGGGGGGGGGGGTCAAACCTTCCCCCTATCGAAATTTTTCAATTTTGCTTGCGTGTATATACACGCACACATACAAATGCACGCACGAGCATACATAAAGTATGGTTGAACCCTCCCCTAAAAAAATTTCTGGCTACACCCCTGGCGTCTACCATTCACAAAGAATACACGCACACACGAGCAGCCAGACTCGTGTATTTGTGGTTTGAGGCTTATTTCAATGTTTGCAGACATATCAAATGAAATCATTGATAAAGTTGCCCTAATTAGAACGTGGTTTTTCTGATTTATATTAAAACGTCAAAGCAGAAATGTTTGTGTCATTTTTAATGCATATTGAAGGGCCCCTCACCCAGCCCTGTTGTAAAATTTTGATTACACATTGGGACTTGCGAGGTGCTGTCTGTGTGGGTGTTGTCTCAATATCTTCTTAAAATCTATTCATCATTGGACTAAAAGAAATAAACTGCGCTGTTGACCTGCCTTCAGGAGGCTAGCATCCACGAGCACTGCACTCTCTGGACTGCCGTAGTCGAGGGAGCATGTGATGTTCACGTACATGGCAAGCCCCACCGCTCTTTTTTTTTCTTCTCTTTATGTTTTCGCTTTGCAATGCATGCATTGTGGGCTCCCCCATTGAATGAAGAACGGAATTCACGGGCTGCCTCCTTTGAGAAGGATGGTGCACAACCTCTTGCTTTAAATTTACACTGTTTTTGCAAAATGTGATGCATCACATTTTGCAGGCACAATCGCAACCAACCCGTCAGCATGCCACGCTTGTTTACTCGCAATGCCCGAACCTGGTGAGGGGCCCTTTAAGACAAGATGCCATAACATTGGTCACGTGGATTCAATTATGTGTGCAAACTGGCGATGTTGCTCGTGAGCCTAGACAGGGTGGCAGACTGTGTAGAAGCTTTTAGCAATGGTTGATGCTCCGCTATCAACCGATTTTGGCTGTTGCAAACAGGCCATCATTCATGTTGTAGCTGAATGTTAGCGGTTATGAATATGTAGTACATGAAGAGTTAGGTTAGAAAATAGTTAGGCAGCCTTGTTAGTCTTCCAAATCAGTAGTGCAGATTTGAATCTGCAGTTCTTTATAATTTTAATATTAAAAAAAAAAAAGAAACTTATTCTCCTGTAATACACAAGTATGATACTAAACTATGATACTGCTTAAATTGAAAAAGCTGCCCAGGCAGCCTCTCCCAACGAAAGTATAATACTCCTTTTTTATTTGTGTGTAATATCTTTGTGGATAGTGTTTTCTGAAACTTGCTTTCTTCTTAATGTAGTTGTATGTGTGGTGCAACTATTAGCCGGTGTCTTGTGCCTGTCTGTGTTTCACTTGCTGCGTTGGAAGGAGAGTGTTGTTGCTTACAATGCTGGCTTTACGTGAAGCCTGTATAAGTGGACATTGTAAATGCAAAGTATGTCTCACATGCAGTGTACTTGTGATGTTATGAAACCAGTGCCTTCTACTCAATCATTTCAGTAGATGTCAGTGTAATGCAGGTAAGCAGTGGCAATGTGAAAGAATTCCTAGGCAGCCCCTGGCTATATTTCTTGGATGTCCTTCGTGCTTTGCTCAGCCACAATAGTATGAAATGTGTGTCAATTGCTGCGTTGTTGTGGAAACTGGCTTATCAAGTTGTTTAGTGTGTCGACAGCTGTCTTCAATCCCCGTGTTTTCTGCAGTCGTTGTGCAGGAGGCAACATTGAAAAAAAAGGGGGGGGTAGCGTTAAAAAAATGTTGCTCATCTGCTGGTAACCAGCATCTTCAAAGCATTCAGGAAGTCTTTCTAGGTTTCTGACCTTGTGGTTGTACACCGTACTGTGTGAACAAATTTGTTTGCAGTTGGTTATCATTGCTGTATAAGACCTGTTTATATATCACCTTATGTTATGGAATCGTTTATCATTGGTACCCTCGTATGTCACCACTAAACGACATTCATGACGTGTCCAAGAGTTTACTGCAGTGAAGCTAACTCAACGTGTTCTTATGACTTCGGTTTTGCTAGGCATAAATGTTTTACTCCTTCTGCTGCTGCACAAATTGATGCCCCATTTGTTATGTGTGCTTTGTAGAATGCTTGTTGGGTAGTTTTATCTGCCTAAGTCTACGCTTCCGATTTTTTATCACTGGGTTAACTGCTGTTGTTTCAAAATTTTTGTTTGTGAAGTTTTCAAGGATTGTGTGAGTACATTTTCACTATGAATGCATCAAAATGCTGTTCTTACCCTGTATTTTGCCACTGCAGGGTTTCAAACCATGAGGGCTTTAATAAAGTTTACAAATTTATGACTCCTTCTGTATGTTCCTAACTCTTCTTCTTAGTCGCGTTGTGCTAACATCAAAAGTTCATTTAGAGTGAGGCAGTGAGAGTTTTCATGCTGACAGCTACTCTCTAAAAGCAGTTTGCACCCTTTGGGAGCCTTTTTGTCTAACAGCAATTATTGGCTCACTTGCGTATCCTTTCTTGAAAGGTGTACACTTGCCACTTTTCTATCAAGAATGCTATGTCACATTGATTACGTGCACAGTGTTCATGATGTGAAAACACTGGGCACACACTGTTGAAGCAATGAAAGGCATGCAAGATGGAGGACAGTTGTTGTGGGGCAAATAGATGGTGCAAAGAGCAGAACTGTGGTGTATAGACTATACTATTATCTCTGACCTCTGTTCACACAACTCCTTAGACGCATATCATGAGCAGTGCCAGTACATTTTGTAGGCCACTGTATCTGGTGGATGAGTTATGGCTGTAGTGGGGCCTGAACTAGTGGCGGATCCAGTGGGAGGCAGGAGGTCCGTCCACCTCCTTTGTCACGTTGCCTGTTGAGGCTGCCTCCTTTGTCAGCCTACCTCGGCAACCACTGCCCAAAAGGGGCAAAGGAGAACCTTGTCCCCGCCCTCTACCTCTTCCCTCATCTCTCCGCCCTTTTCTGCTTCCCTATGCACATTTCCAACGAAGGCTTCTAAAGGGGTATTCACACGAGGGAGAAATCCGTAGGGGAGACGGGGGGATTGCGAATAACGTGACCGCGACGTCACTGATTAGTGAGTGAGCGCGACCCCCCCCCCCCTCGGAGGACACGAGGACCTTTTCCCCGACAGGACAAACGATCCCCCGGTAGTGGGGGATATAGGGGTATTCAGACGGGGGACAAATCCTCGGGAGATAAAGGCGGAGCCTAGTGACGTCAGCTCGCGAGGAGAAGTCTCCACAAATGTCCCCCACTCGCACGGACGAGGCAAACGGAGGGGGGACCAGTGTTACCAGACTACTCTGGTGTCTACTCTGGTGACTACTCTGGTGACTACTCTGGTTACCAGACTACTCTGGCTTGTACCGCCCGTTTGACGAGCTGCTGACGATGAGCTTCAGACGAACATGCAGCTGCAGACTGGACACGCATTGCCGCTCCGCAGTAGCAAGTGCAACAATATGGCCACACAAGAGCCCGAAATTCCGATATATTCCCCACCGCCGCGGAATCGTTTGTCCTGTCGGGGAAAAGATCCCCTGGGGGGGGGGGGGGGGGGGTCGCGCCCACTCACTAATCCGTGACGACGTCGCGTGATCCGCAATCCCCCCGTGTCCCCCGCTGATTTCTCCCTCGTGTGAATACCCCTTGAAATGCACTGCTGAGGCGGCAAACTTGTTTCGTTTTAGAATTTACTTGGCGCACGCGAACTGCGTTGATAGCTACTGATGCGACAAGCAGTAGTTAGGTTTTCGCCTCGTGCCTTCAGAACCATACAAGTGGTATAGATGTTCTCTGACCATACTGCGTAGTCGGTGCTCAGCAGTTTCATTTCGACTCTGAGCGTAGGTCGCGCGTGTGCCTTCAGAACTACGTGGACACTATGATCGTGTCTTTAGCGACCACGCTTTCGTCCGAAGCGGATGCGGCACGGGCACTCGGTAGCTTCGTTTTGACTTCGGGCAATGGCAGCGCTATGTCACAAATCTTAAACAAGGTGGAAGCTGTCGAAGATGAAGAGCTTCAGCCGCGGTACGCATGCTTGCATAGAACGATCAATTGCCGGCCGTTTTTCCAAAGAAAGAAGTATCGTGACGTGTTGGTGGCGGCGGTACGTAATAATTCGGATGAACGATGACGAAAATTGCGACTTTTACGCTGTTATGCAATATATAAGCACTTTATTGATGTGTTCATAAAGAAAATGAAGGTGTATTGATGTAATAGACTGTTTTTTTCTGTACTTCCGATAATTCGGCATTCAATTAATTCGGACATTTTTTTCCGGTCCCGTGAAATCCGAATTAATGAGCTTCTGCTGTAGGGGTCTCAAACACGCGGCCCGCGGACCCTTCGCTAGCGGCCCGCCACGGCCTGGCCTTATGCCGACATGTTGCTGGGATCAACGCCACGCTCGGAAGTACCTTCTTGAGCGAACAACTGTTCTCCTTGCTGAAGGTGAAGTAGTCCGGTCAAGGATGAACAGCTACAAGCGACCGCGAGGACCGTTATGTGGGTATTTCTTCTCTCGTCGCAGCTAAGCGCGTTGTCAGACATCAAGTCAGCGTGTTTAAAACTTTAGTCGTTATTTTGTGCTTCACAAGGAATAAAGTTTTATAACTTTGTTAAATGGTACCAGCCTTATTTCTCGGTCATTGCGATTAATAGCGCTTAATTTATTGGGGTAAGATACACAGGCGGGACTGGTAGCAAGTTTTTTTTTTTTTTTTTTCATGATGCAACGCATGCGGTCACCATTTGCTGAAACATAACCGTGTAAAAGAAAAACTATATTTCAGAAACAGTGGCCCTAGATTTTAATAGTTCTGGAGATCAGTATAAATATTTTTCTCGAAATCTGACCTCAAATCCCCTTCAGAAATTACCCTATACGAGATATGGGAAAGGCCTTCTTTCAGTCAAATGGCAGCGCCTATTGTTCAAGCCCGACTAGTACGCACAGCTGCGTTTGAAAATGCTGAGTCGCTGTTTACATCGATACCGTATTTCCTTGCCTACAACCCGCCCCTGCATATAAACCGCACCCCTAACTACAAACCGCGTAAAAATAAAAACTAAAAAACAGTTCCCTGCGTATTGCCGTAGGCCGCCTTCCTTGCATTATTGTGAAGCAATGCAGCGAAGCCAACTTCCTCACCAAAATTATGAAAAATACGGCAAATTTTTTAAAAGTTTTATATCGAATTATACGGTATATAAAACTAATTCCCGTTTTTTTTTTTAGCGAATGAAGTCACAATGTAGGACCAGTGCTCTTGCTTTAATTGTACATTCTAAAAATAGAGAAAAACGCCAGGCCTGCGCGGAAAGCGCAGCACAGTCACAGCAAAAGCTGGAAGAGCGGCATTTCTAGAGCCCGTTATAAACTTTCTTGTGGCTACTAATACAAGTACACTAGCAACGTACCCACTACGCCACAAATCATAATTTTTGTGAAGTTGGGAAGCACCCACCACGACAGTCTTCGTCATTCTGCGGAGAAGCGAGGTAACATCTACAGTATAAGGCGTTATGCGCACTTTGTTGATGCGACGGTTGATGACGTAGAATAATTATGGCTGAGCCCTTTGTAATGGGTTGGAAGCTTTAAACGACCCACTAGTTACGTAATTCGCATTGTGTGACGCCCGGTCGTTATTTGACTCTCCCACCACGCATTATAACGTACGTTAACGTGAGAAAGAGGGAATTAACTTTATTGAGACCCTGAGGAAATGGGTCATGAGAGCCTTATGGGCTTCCTTGGTAACCAATAGAAGTGCACTTGCGAGGAACCCACAACGCTATAAATATTACATGCGCATCCTCACACTACATGACATACATATACCGTAAAATCCCGAGCAAATACCCCCCCCCCCCTCCCCTCTACAGTGAAAGATAATCCGTCGAGATTTGGAGGCGGAGCCCTCGCTCGGTCATGGAGCAAAATTCATCATGGCGGAGGAAGAGCCACTAAGAATAAAAAATGCACGCCCGTGGTTCTAATGAAATACTTTTTTGAGTACGCATACATTCCCTGTTTACTAAACAGTGAACGAAATAGTGAAAATGGCGGGAGGGGAGGGGGGGGGGGGGGCTTGCTCTGTCATTTTCGCATATTTCAAATTTCTCGAAAAAAATGAGGGGGGCACTTGCTCGGGATTTTACGGTAGTGTCTTTTTCCGAAACAATATCGAGCACGGGCATGGCTCTGTGGTAGAACACCTGCTTGCCATGCAGAAGTCCTGAGTTTGATTCTCAGTCGAACCGAAGGTTCTTATTTTCTTTATTTGCATCTATGTCGAATTTTCGCTCGCGGACAACGCTGATTTCTCGCTCACAACCGCCGACACCGAAATTACTGCGAAACGAGCTGCCTAACGCTATTGCGTTAATATTAATGAACCACGCTTGGTACATGTCCTCAGCATTCACCGATAGCACGGGTGATCTCCAGTCCGTATGTGGGCCATATCTCTCTGCTTGTGCGTGGTCTCGGAATCGGACACGGTGTACCCTCTGGGTCACCACCTGGATACTGTCATGTTTTGCCGTATTGGTGGTTTAAGGCAATCAGAGAAGTTGTAGCGCTCTTTTTTGCCAATCAGAGTATGCGGATTTGTCCACATGACCTCGAAAACCTCGCCGCAGGAGGGTACTAGGGAACTCGCGAGTCGCTAGCATACGCTAACGGTGATCGCGTTAATTGCCTTATAGTCCCTTGCTGTCTCGCTTTGCAAGATTTTTAATGGCAACGTTATTTTCTGGCCAGTTTAATAGCTCACAACTACTGGCCCACTTTATAAATATTGAATGTATTACTTTTAAAATCAACATGCGCGAGTTTTCTGCAGCGAAATACAGTGAAACCTCGGTGATACGATCACGCCTCGTACGAATTTCGGGGTGGCACGAATTTCTCTGTGGTCCCGGCGAAGGCCCATTCGCCTGCAATGTAATGGAGTACGGATGTTGCGAACCAATTTTCACCCCGTGACGTTTGATACGAACATACGCTACCGCGCAGGTACGAGCAAGTGTTTCTGTGCTGTCGCGGAAGCTGCGACAATCACGCGCAGGCGCGGCAATGCAAGCGCGGGCATGCACGCCGCGCCGCCATTTTGTCAAAATTGGCCATCAGCGGCGCATCGTAGCCTCTCAGATTGCGCGAGCGAATCTAGGAAGCCTGAACGCACCTCCGTGTGCTTTCGCGTTTAGGTTAGAGGTGGCGTTTTTGTCGCACTTTCTTTGTTTCCTTAACTGCTGTGCTAGAGGCAGCGTCGTTGTACTGTGTTTGCACGCGCCTGCCACGTCAATGCAAGTCATGTCCTCGCAATCAGACTTCCTATGAAAGGTGGACGAGGACCGAAAGAGGAAGGAGGTGGTCTTGGCGAGCGAGCTAGGCCTCGCAACGTCAACATGCACGATTGTTGTTGACGCGAACACCTGCCAACTCTCCGATTTTCACGCGCGACTCCCGAATTTTCGGGCAAACCTCCCGATTGTGCGGGCGTGGCCGTAAATCTCCCGAAAAACGTCCCCAACGCCACCGCGATAAGAAAATGATAACAAACAAAGCCATCGGTTCTAAAATTTTCTGGCCTTCATCTATCGCGTGCAAAGCACTCCTTAAGTCACTTTCGCCGGAGTGCTCTGATGTCATGCGAAAACGCGTGCTAAGAATAGGAAGGGGCTACTAGCTGTCACGGGTGATCTTGTCCAATACACAGGCATTCAACCGCCTTATGTTTACGAGCACAAGTAAGATCGTTGACGTCTAAAGAGTTTACTGGCAATCATTGAATCTATCCAGAAAAAAGCTATTCGCTTCATTTACAGACGCTATATGATCGTAATTTCTCACCATCATGCCATCTAGCGCAACTTGGCCTAACATCACTTTCTAAAAGACGCGACATCGAGACTCTGAAACTTTTTCACTCTTTATTTAATTCACCGCAATATTCATCACACAACAACTACATAACACCTGCCAAACCATCATCCACCAGAAACAGCCATGCACTTAATGTGTCTGTGTTTCATCCTCGCACTGACTTCTTCAAATACACATTTTTTCCACGATGTATTTAAATGTGGAACCTCATACCGGGTCGCATTCGGTCTTTTCAGAAAGATGAATTTTTGAATGCATTAAAGGACGGTGTGCTGTAAACCTTGCTACTTTTCATTGTTCGTATAATTCTGTTTATAAAATGTTTGCATTTCTATGACCTGCCAATGTACTTGTGTATTTCACCTGTTTTTGTTTGTGCACTTTTTTATTATTTCTTGCTGTGTACCCACTCCTGCGATAGCCCCTAACCGGGCTGCAGTATTTGAAAATAAATAAATAAATAAATAAATTAAGAGCTATTCATGACGTTCTGTAGCCCCGAGAAACAATAAATTAAAACGTACGGCAGCTTTCTTTTGACGCGTACTTATTTTCTATGTTTTCCGGAGATACGAATTTCGAATGATACGAATATTTTGGATGACACCGCGAGATTTGTATCACCGAGGTTCTACTGTAGATGGTTGCTCCAGTCAGTGCGCTTCCACGTTGAAAAAGAAATGCAGTATGAAGAATTGTGAACTGATTCAGCATTGCATTTCTGTACGCATTTTGACTGCGTGTTTCTCTATTTAACAGGTGCAAAGCGCGCGATGTTTATAGGGTAGAGAATTAATTAATAAGGGTGTGCGAATATTCGCGATTCGAATCGAATAATACGTAATCGAATAATTCGATTCGACTTTCGAGTGGCTAGTACTCGCGAAGTTTCGAATAATTCGACGGGACGAATATCACGCGACAAAGGGCAACGGTGCGAGTGAGGTGAGGGTGCGGTGGCTAGCGCCTGCACAGTATGCGCCTTTCGTTAAAACTTGCACCGATATCCTGGTCCAAAGCGATCACATGTTCATCTTAAAGGATATTATGCCATTTCTGTAAGCAAAAAGAATGCACGAGAGAACTACCAACTTGCCCTTCACAACATCGCTTCCGAAACGAAGGCACGTACTTCTTGCGTAGTTCGGTCGCGTATGCCGCAAGCGCCGTGAAACATCTCGAATTTGGCCCGCGAAACCCTTGGCGATTGGCTTGACATGTGAAAGTTTGTTCACGCTCTGCAGTCGCGCCATTGCCGCAATGCACCACTCGTTCAGAAACTCCCATCGTTCCGGCACGCAGTTAAAACGCTTCTGTGAACGGGCGGCCGAAGATTTTTGGGCCTGGAGCACTCATGACGATGAAGCACAACATTACCGTTCTTCTTTCAATTTTCAATAAAATCCTTTGTATTCGATATTCGACATTTTTCGCCATTATTCGGCACTATTCGATTCGAATTCGATTCGAGATCGATTAAATTTCGCTATTCGCACACCCCTATTCATTAATTAGTTGTTGGGGTTTTACGCCTCAAAGCCACGATATAATTATGCGAGACGCTGTAGTGGAGGGCTACGGAAGTATCCACCGCCTGGAGTTCTTTAGCGTGCACCTAAATCTAAGTGTACGGGGAAGGGGAGGAGGAGGAGGGGGTGATGATTGCGCTTCGAGTTCTGTAGGTCACAAAATTTTGCTACGTGGTCTAGTTGCGCAGAGAAATTTCACTAATTCAGAAGTTGGATAATATAGTTTCTTTGCAATAATATTATTATCTATTAACGCGGAAATTCTAATACCTGCAAGACTTGATCAGCAATAAAGAGAAATTGTTCTATATTTTCTGTTTTTACTAATTGGAAGAAGCCGTGTTGCAGAAGAACACGATGTAGGCATATATGGGCTTCTAAAAATCCTTAACGGCTCTTGTTTGTGTTGGTTAATTCCGTTCCCTTTAACCAGCTTTCCACCTCTTCTCGGTTTCCGGCCGTCGCATCCGCGTCTCGGATGGCCTTGGCATCTCGCTTGCTCGTCCTTGCGGCACTAAGGGTCTTCTGTGTGCGCTATATTGAAAGCTAAGCCGACCGGGCAAATCCTCTTTGTTCCTCCTGCAGTACGGCTGTTACGCGAGGCAAATAAGCGTCGTAAGAAAGCGCGCTTAACGGGAGCTTTAGGAAAGGGGATCATTCACGGTGCTCGCTCTTATTAATGGAATAAGCGTTCAGTCTTCGAGGAATGAAGGAAAGAAAAGAAAGAAAGCTTAAAGGAAGCTAAAAAATTATACCAAAGAAGGGGTGATCTAGAGAAGGAATGTAGATCCAACAAATGTAGATTGTCAACGCTTTCAATATTAAATCGGAGGGACCGATTGCTTCTATGATCTATTATCTGTGGTCGTATCTTATACATTTTTAGTTAGTTATCAGTTTCCTCCGTCAATACTTTGGTTGTCAGCGAACCGCCGTCATCTTCGGGATCGGCCATACGGTGCGACGGGAAATAAGAAAAGGGGAATGTAAGGTTGTGGGAATTTTTACAAAGTGTAGGCCCCGCATGCATATTGAATGTGCCGAAATTGGAGCACGCACTACCACCAAGAGCGTTGGGCTTTGTTACCTGTCACGTTGGGTTACGGTGCTCGACTGCTGACCCGCAAGTCGCGGGAGCTAATCCCAGCCGCGGCGGCCGCATTTTCGATGGAGGCGAAAATGATTGAGGCCTGCGTACTTCGATTTAAGTGCACGTTAAAGAAACCCTGGGGGCCGAAATTTCCGGAGGCCTCCATTACGGCGTCTCTCATATTCATATCGTGGTTTTGGGACGTTAAACCCCAACAATTATTATTATTATTCGGCTTTGTTCCTTCCATTTTTGCAGTCAAAGTTGCATAAAAAATCGTGGTTGTGAGGTCAACGAGTAGATAGAAGTGCACACAATACCCACAATAAGTGCCATGGACGGCAATGTGCCTGGAAGAAGAGAGAGGGATCTCCTGTTCCGTGCCCATTTCCACACGCAGGTCTTCAAGGCGGTTATTCACTTCCTTGGGGACAACTGGACTGTCCAACCGGCTGTAGAAGCCACCCGCCGCGTCCTTGGCCATGGATGCCACTCTCTTCTTCTCCTCTTCCCACCTTTATTCCCTCTCCCCGTTCCCCTGCAGACGCTGGGACGAGCTCCCAACTAGGGCTGCAGAAGTAGCGTTTTTTCCTCTCCTCAATCTCCTCTTGGAGGAAGACAGCTTCTTCTGTGATTATTGAGGAAAGGAAAAAGGCACCTAATTTCTGTCTGCCTTCAGGCGACACGGCGCAGTGCCTTGTAGGGGTGGGGGTAAGGAGGGAATGAAAGAATAGTAGGAAAAAAATAGAGAGATAAGTGATAGAGCCATCCATCCAACGAAGAGAAAAGAGGACAGGAAAGATGGGGGAGACGATCACGGGAGTTCAGGGACGGGACCACGAAACACAGCCAGAGGCACGCGGTGCACGTCGACGAAGCGGCGAAGGCCCCGACGATGAGCGGCGCACGGCATAGCGGGCGAGGCGACCGTCACGGGGCGCCGGTCAGCGAGAGGTACGAGGAGTAATCCAGGACATCGCGGCCGGCACGTCCGTCTTGCTTGAAATCCAGCGAGCGAATCGAAGAAGACAGCTTCGCACGAGCAGCGATCATACGGGTACAGTGGAAGAGCCCTTCTCGCGCGTCTCTTTTCGGCACGCGTATTGGTCTCTCCGCACTGCGAATGTGTAATGCGGTGAAGAAAAATAAAAATGGGTGCACGTATGAAATGTGAATGAACGACGTGTCTACGACGATGCCCCGGGATACGAAAAGGGGAACGGGTACCCGAAATCTAGAATGCAGCTCGGGTGCCCCGGAGATTTTGCGCCTGCAGTTTCAATGTAATCTCAGATGCTCTCTTAGAGGCCTCCGTTTGGCGGTATTGCATTCGCATGTTAAATATCTAACCACAATACATATCGGTACTGCGATGAACCGCTTCCTTTATGGCATGAGACGCTGTCTAGTTGGCCAGGGAGCCGTAGCTCTTGCTGCATTGCACTGGGTATAAGCGTGATAAAGTTTAGTTAAGCGTTTCGTTTAATACGACGTCGGAAAGCCTTGTTGTTCAATGGCGCACTGAAATAAGATATAACTTGAACGAACATTGCGTGCCTGTAGTTTTCTTTTTTCCACCTTTTTTTAAGTATATGTGGGCTCAGCTGGCGTTGCCGCGATGGGCCCCAACCCTTACTATAGGCGCGCCGGCGCTCGCTTTTATTTGGGCACGTGCGGTCCGCGTCGCCTCGCATGTGGGCGGTTTCCGGTTCCCCTCGCACGGGACAGGGGCTCTTTTCTAAATACAGACCGCGCCTGCGTTGTACGCGTCGCCGCTGCAGTTCACAGAGCACAAAAGCTGTCGCGCTTGGGCACAGGAGCGCCGACTCGCAACCGGAATTTGTCAGAAGGCAGTCGCAGAAAGTGTGAACTCGGGAGAGTATAGTTGGATCGAAGCTGAGGTGCACAAGAACTGCACCGGTGATGCTGTCCCCGCATTTCCTTAAAGGGGTCATGAGCCACATTGCCAGATAATAATCGAATGACTTCAGTTATGGAGTGTATTGCCTCACGAATAGATTGCAGCAAAAATTTATCGAATCTGTCAAGAACGAGCGAAGTTACAGGGGTTTGTCGAGCACATCAAGCGCTTTCTCCTCTCGCCCCGACGAGCGCGCTGGAAGCTACGCAGGGAGGGATGGCACGGAGGAAAGAAGTTACATAAGCGCGCGTGATGAAACGCGATCGCGCTCTCCCGTTGTGATTCCTGCGCGCGAGTGTGGGTCACTGTGTAATTTTAGCAGACTATGGAGCGCAGCGCCGGCACGTGGCGGCACCCCGTGGCAAGAAGCGCATATGATCCAAACGCCGCTCTTGATTCATGCCGGCTATTGGCCAATAGCATGTTACCCGCTGTTCGACGTCAAACAGCGGGCGCCGGCAGCTCTGAAGCGAGTGAGGACGGGCCTCTGTATGAAAAGTAGGCGCTTGAGAAAATGGCAACCTCACGCTCCGTTTGTAAGCTCTCCTTGCCGCGCACGACTGCAAGATTTGGCTGAGACGTTCATACATCAGTGTCCACCTTTTCACAGAATGCTCCCCGGGCGCCGCCATAATCCCCTTTGAGCTGCGCTAAATATGCGGGACCCCCCAAAAATGCATTACCGAGTCTGCGACGTCAACCTTTGTACTCCCGTGCCACAGCCCAGAAAGGAGGTATTTCTTCTCTCCTGTGAAGAGGTCTATTCGCAGGCTGTGTTTTCTCACCAAGCGCGAGGGTTGGTTCATGACCCATTTAAACATAATAGAGCGTTTAATAGCAAATAGCTGCGCGTTAACGGTGCTCGTCAATCACGGTGACGGGGATCCCGTTTACATGAATACGACACAGTAATACTATGCAACAAGGTTCACGTGTCTTGCGTGCCCCTCCGTGCGAAAGCGACCGGAACGCGTTTCCGGGGTGTTGCGTTTCACCGGAGAGTGGAGGATATCATCGTGAGCAGCCGTCTCGCAAGGTGCGATGCACCTGCTGCGATTTGCCTTCCTCTCGCACTTCCGCTCTTTCCATGAACTACATTAGCATGAAGGCGACCAAGTCGGGTCACATTAGCGAGTTGGACAGAGCGAGCGTCGAAGCGAGTTCGGTCAGCCCGCTTGACAAGGTCCACCTACGCGATTACAGTCGGGGATGCGATGCGATATAGATATGAGCCGGAGTAGCATTAATGAAAACGTAGCTATAGTCAATATTTCGCATTTTGGTTTATTTTTTATTCAGGCATTTCTCCGCTTAGACCGAAAAAGTTTGGCAGGGGAGTTACAAACGGGAAAAAAAGAATACATATTCGTCAACACTGCACACCTGCTCACATGTCAGTCGATTCCACTGAGCGAGAGTTTTAACAAAAACGAATTGGCATAGAGGTTCGTCGTGGCTCGGTATTCCCTAACTGTGCACTGGTGAACACCAGCTATTCCGAAGGAAGTCTAGAATGTTGCGTATATATCGCACTTACTGTTTTCACCCTACGGGCATATGTTGAAACAAGTGTATTTTGAAGAGAGCGCAGTTATATAACTTTATACGAAATATTTGAGGCGGCCAGTATTTGCGCAGCCAAACTTTGGGAAATCATTCCTTGGAACATTATCAGTGTAGATTTATGCAGTGTTTCACTTTAGGCTTTTTTAAATACTAGCTTATGCAAGATGTTGCAGCCAATTTTAGCCGATGAAAGTCTCCCTTACAAAACTCATTAAAATTGTCACGGATCCCGTTAATGGTGATTGCAATCGCCGGGCGGATTCCAAGGGCTGGCGTCTCGGCCCTCCGAAAACGCACCACGAGAAACTTGGTCCTATTAGTGCGCCAGCGAACGCCGGTTGTGGTCCAAAGACCGAGTCAGATGGTGTTAACTCAGATGGTGTTAACACAACGGGAACTAAACAAACAGATCACGCGCTACAAATGCAATCTCATGCATTACGACTATTCAAGAAGTTAAAGTACTGAATATTCAACGGCGTATCTAGTCCACAATTCTTGGACGGTACTTGAATGCTTCTCTTCTAGGAAACACTCACGTCAACTCCAGCGGTGTCTGTCGTTGTCCCTTCCGTCGACGTAACTTGTCACGGCTCACACGGCGTCGTCATCCGATTCTTCCAGATCGACTGACCGCACACCATCATAAACACTTTGGCTGACGGAGCCACACTCAGCATAACTTCACCATCTCCGGGCCAACTGTCTCACTCACTGACTCACTCACTGGTCGTCGTCGCACGCTTTTATCCCTTCTCCCCTGGGTTCTAGAAGCGCCGGGAGCGTTCTTCGGCGTGCAGTACAGCCAAGGCTAGGAAAAGGGCGAGAGTTTTCTCGTAGGTTCGAATCGCGGCGGCGTCGCTCGGCGATGCGTCATACTTCTCTTCCAGATGTTTTCAGGCTTTGCCGGGCGTTTGATCGGGTTGTCTGCGTCTGGCTCGAGTGGGTTAGGAGGATGCAGCGCGTCGGCGTCTTTTGATACTTGTTTTTTCGTCGTTCGCGCTTCTTGGGCGAGCGGCTCGCGCCGTTCTATTATGGTGGCTATCCCGCTGCCGTTTGAAAGCGGCCGCGCGCGCGCTTTATTTACGCACTCGTTTGTGACAAAAATGTTTCTTACTTATCTGCATGGAGTTTCTATCGCGTTCACTGGCGACTTTATGTTGTAATGCACTCGAATATATAATATTTTCTATAAGGACTAGGTGGACACGGGTCTGTATAAAGCAACTGAGTCACGCGGTTTGGTATTGCGTTCTGACTGATTGCATCATTAGCCATGATTAATTAAATTATTATGACAATTTTAACTTAAAAGTTAACATTCTAATGAGAGAGCTACAAAGTGTTATAGGAAACACATGGCGAGCAGATTCTCACTTTTGTGCACTTGTCACGTAATATCTTTCTTTTTCTCCGTCCTAAGGAAGGGCCTAGCTAAGTGATGTTATAGAGGGTAAGCCCTATACCCGCCATGTATTTTAGGCAAACGTTATGTACCTTTTTCTCTATAACCACACGTGTTACAGTAATTATTTTACTATCATTGTGACGATAAACCTTTGCTCTTCTTACTGAAGCAGATTTAGCACTGAAAATCTTAATGCTTGTTTTTTGTAAATTTTTTACTTCACGTACATCATTAGCACTCTGTAATATGTATTAGATGTTGTGTTTAAGAAAAGCACTTCCTCACACAAGAATAATTCTGCTTCAGTACATTCCCTAGCACGTACTCTAAATACTGGCCGAAATCTATATTCCTAGATACAGCGGTTGCTGAGATAAAGGAACAAAAGTACAAAAAAAGCATGTTTTGAGATAATCGCGTTTAAAGTGGAAAATGTGCTCTATTTCAAAAGTACCACAAAATTGAAGGACTCTTTCAATAGGCACCAGCCAGATACTCATTACCAATATCACTTTTTCTTTTGCTGTTGAGGCGTCTTGCCTGGCGAGCCTCCTTTGTCGCCTGCTGCGCACCCGTGTCCGCGAAGTATACTGTCGGTGCAGGTCAAGGGTGCGTAGGCCCTGCACTCTGTAGCGCCGTGGCGAAATTCCAAAGGAGTCCACACATTCACACGGGCTATACTGCCGTCATTAAAAGTGAGCACAGCATCAAGAGTGCACATTTTCAATGTTTGGAGTCCGTGAAACACGTTTTTTAGAGCGCGCACCCACACGACATTGTTGGACGACTCGTTGGCGCTTTGAGTTTTCCCATGGAGGCATTTAGCAAGTAATTCGGGATTAACAAGTTGCTGATAAATTGGCGTAACAGCCTCAAGAACACATGTTGGAAGGTGTTCTTTGTGAACGTATGGTCACCACTCAACCGGGCTGTTGAATTTGCACTATAGGTGTCGACGTCCTTCGGGCAAAGGCCGTGGGGTGGATTGGTATCCGTTGATGCCATGTGGAAATATGTGATTGCCGCGGAAGCGACGTTTCCTAAACACCTTCTTCGATCTTGGCATCGCACCAGGTTGAAAATCGAAAACAGAGAACTCTACGAGAACGCGCGCACACACGTGCAAAAAAAAAAAAAAAAAAAAACATGCGCGCAAAGAGCTTTCGGCGGCGGCTGAACATGGACTCGGCTGATGAAGCACTTGTTGTCAAACCAAATCTCATTCCCACTAAACTACTAAACTTGTCAATGAATTAGTCCCCTTCATTTTGCCGCGTTTTTAGCTGCCCACGCGTGCATTCGGCGAAGCGTAAGGAAGGGGGCCGTAGCAGGCCGCCGCAGAGGTTTCGAAATATGTCATTTTTAGACAAAAAGAAGTCGCGCTGGAACAAACAAATGACTGATTCGGGTTCAGAAAAGGCCGCAGATTTCAAATTGCGCACAAAGAAAAAAATGATATTTTTCATAATTTTTGCTTACCCTGTCCCCTTAACCGAATGTTTACCGATGACGTGTCAATATAGGCTCCGGAAGGGCATAGCTAACTGATCATTCGATTCGGCCACATTCATACATGGTGTCCTCAGGTTTTTGAAAGATAAGCAGCTGGTAGTTTGCGGTCGGTATCCTGTGTTGTTCTAGCGCATTAGGTTTATTATGTTTGCCAACGTAAGCAGAAAATTAAGCGACAGTAACTGAAATCGACCACACCATGCAGGACTGCGTGCGTGTGTCTGTCAGATATATATATATATATATATATATATATAATATATATATATATATATATATATATATATATATATATATATATATATATATATATATATATATATATATATATGTATATATATATATATATATATATATATATATATATATATAGATAGATAGATAGATAGATAGATAGATAGATAGATAGATAGATAGATAGATAGAATAGATAGATAGATAGATAGATAGATAGATAGATAGATAGATAGATAGATAGATAAAGTAGCAAGAGCTGTCAACAAAGAAGACATTGAATTCAGTGACAGCGTTTACGCTCTCTGTACCCTTACGCCAGAATTTTAGACAAAGACACCGCCAATAAATCGCTCTGTGCTTTCTATTGGCAGTCCTAGTAAAATATATGCAAGCGCGCATATTGGTTGAGAGGCAGGTATAGGGATCCAATCTCGCGATGCCTTGGATAGCGAGAAGAACCTAAAGAAACACTTAGACAAATGGAACTGCGCAGCTTTGCAGGTGCTGACGCAATCTGAGTGCGCATGCGGAAGCGTCCGCAGGCCCTTTTTTACACTTAACCGCGTAGTTGTTACGGCGACTAGACTACGCCTTGGGCGTCTCAGTGCGTCTTCGGACATCTCTCGCCAAGGCCGCAACGTCTGCTGCTCATCGTCGCGACGTAGCTCTCTGTACAGAAAAAGAAAAGAAAGAGAACAGGATCTTCATATCACGAAACCAAAAACGTGTCGTTTGTGTTGCTTGTGACAGTTAGGCGAGCAGAGCCGCCAATTAAAAGAGCGTTTTAAGTGTTAATTAAGGGCACATTTTGCATGTAGACGTGTGTGTGTGGCTCTTGGCGTTTGATGTATTCGCTGCTTCTTGTCCTTGTCTCTGCTATATATATAGCTCTTCAACTTGTTTTTATTTCAACAACTAAATGATATCTTCTTATTTGGAATCATACCCAAGTGAGAGAACAGCGTTTAGTTATGGAAATAGGGGCTATTGAAAGCCATGCGCAGTCTTTGAACTCGTGAGGACATGCGCTCCCGTGTTGCAAGTCATATTGAGCGCGACTGTACATACATACGGAAGTGTCGGACACCGCCCCGGTGAAATAATACGCTGGCCACACCCCTGCTCTCAATATAACCAGAACGATGTAGTATATATGCTATATAGCTGCTACGGCACACAGATATTTACTAGCTAGAATGAGGTTCGTCGGAATAACACAGAGACATTCCAAGGATGGCGGATTGTTTTCTCACAGGAAATGTAAGAAGCGAAAGAAAACGTCGCAGTTAAAAGAAAAATGTCGCCCTGTGTAGGTGTCGAACAGCCTTTGCGGAATATTTGCTCCAACGGAGGGGCCGGCAACCTGCGGCCCCCGTCACGACGTCAGACCCCCCGTCTTCTTCTTGTAACTACCTCCACTGTAAAGCTTCTATCTCGACTGTAAGGAAACTCTTTGGTATAAACCAAACATGATTTCTATTCTAGTCTAAATAGAACAGATTTCTATTCCAATTTTGTACATTATTGTACAACCCCCCCTTCCCCCCCACAATATTCCGTCCGGTCCCCGCCACGTCGCCTTCATATGCAACTCGGCCCTTCGCCTCGAAAAATTGCCGACCCCTGCTCAAATATACATAAGTATAGGGCTCCGTGTTTTTGGAGTTTATTTTTCTCGAAATTCGGAGGGCGTTTTTCGGAGTTTATTTTTTTGGCAGAAATTCGGCGTTTATAGGAGTTTCGTAAATCCCCAATTCTCCAAAAATTCGGAACTTAATTTTGCATTATTCTCAATCCTTCAATATCTTAGATGAAGTTATATGTTAAAACGAAAACATCAGAACAGACGAAGCGTACTTTAGTTGTCTGGAAGGTTTGAACGCACAAACACATATACACACAAACGCGAATACTTGCTGTGTGGTGTTCCTTTGTGCATTCTCGTGTCCGTGTTTCCTTTTCGCGCTACACCAAAAGCTGTTCAAATGAGTAACCAACAAGCCCACGTTGCAACCCTCAGCGAATACTTGACTACAAAACATCTACGTTCATACGTAATAGAACCTTAAAGCTTGTTGTAATAGACGCGAGCATGCTTTACGAGGTCCGTATATTCGATGTCGTCTGCCGCGCCCCCAGTGCCACCAGGGGACCTTATATCAAGATGTCTCGCGCTCCCGGGGGCCATACGTCTCTCGCTCTGCGCTCAATAAGCCCTTTGTTAAATGTGCGATGGGCGCAGCCTACGAGATACTGTTGACGTGAGGTATAGTTTACATCGGCCAAACCTGCTGATGTGTGAATCCAGAAGGGAGGACGTTTGGGCGTGTTCATCGTACCTCGGAAACCGGCTAAAACTAAACGAACACGAAAAAGCGCTTGTCCTGTGTTCACCTCGTCTCACGTTCGTTTAGTGCGCTGTGCTTTCTGAAGGACGATGTGTCAATGACCGCTTAGAACATGCCCTTTCGATAAATAATGAAACGGGGTCGTATTGGCCGTTAAAATAGGAGTTTATCGGATAAATCCGAATTGTCAAAAATTTTACCGGCGAGTGTTTGTCGGATTTACCCGAAAACATGGAGCCCTACATATAAGGTAACCTGTAGCCTACTCGATTGTATTGCAACTCGATTGTGTGTCCTGTGTCTTGAATTGTCGATTGTTTTGGCTCCGCGCTGCAATCAGGGACCCTCCTGATTGGCTTAGATGATATATAGGGTGACCGCCCGTCGACTGAAAGCCGTTGGTTCCGTGGTTCGATGCCAATGGAGAACAGTACTCATTTGATCTGCTATACTTTCTTTCTGAGAAACCTGTATGTGGGTTTCCTTTGTGGCTTTGCGCTACAGTCGGCTACAGCCTACAGATGATATTTTTTTTTTCTTCTTTCCTATGTATAGCGTGGGTAATCTTACAGCCGTGGGACACGTGAGGCCTCGGCTGCGGGGAAAGTGGTCGGCGCGTAGTACGTGCAGGTGGTAGCTGCAGAGCGACCTTGCCCCGGGGCCTTCGTCGGCCGCCGGCTGAGAGGGCGACGTTTTGATTCACTGTGCCGCCGCCACAGTTGCCTGCGGCGGCATAATCGGTCGCTCCGCGGGGGCTAGCGAAACGACAACGATGAGATAAGTGTGCGGGCTGAGCGGGGCTCTGGGACTGTCTATTTTTTTTTTCTCAGAGCACGTGTTGTGACATGCTACAATACTGGTTTGACGATATGAAGTCACTTGCAGGGCGCCAGCTGTTAAATGCAGCTTTCCAATCGGGCCACCCGCCGCGACCAGATGTGAAGCAGTATAGGGGAGGTCACTGTGAGCGCGCGAAGGCATGCGTACGCTACGTGACATTTCGTACGAGACGAGTCACATATTTTGGACATTTGAATTCGTTTGGAGGTTGCGACAAGTATCGGATGCCTTATAAAGCTGGTAATTCGAAGTAAACCAGATGAGTGATAAATCGCTGGCTGGAGTGACAGAAATGGGGTGATACGTTTTTTTTAGGGGTGTGCGAATATTCGAAAGTTTCGAATATTCGTCGAATATTACATTCGAAATATTCGTATTCGATTCGAAAATTGTGTATTCGAAAAGTTTCGAATATTTGATAACTTCGAATATTCGAAAAATTCGAATATGCGATTTTATTATCATGCATAAAATAACTAGTCTTCCACATTTCTGCTGCATTCGTATAGCTAAAAACGTTGCCGAGAGGAGCGATAAACATCGTAAGTACACGGAGGCACAATATCTGCCTGCGACGAGCGCCCTAATACGTATGATGTATTGCTGGTGCATCTCCGACGTGCAGCGCTGTTGGCGATCATGTAACCATACATTTTCAATATTATGCGGCCGTAACGTGCCGCACTACCACTCGTTCACTATGCGGGACCACTTCTGAAGAAAGACAGTGACCCACGTGACTGGTGGCGGACTGTAGGCACCTTCAGATACCCCAGTCTGGCAAAGCTTTGCCCCATGTACCTCCCTATACCAGCCACTTCTGTTCCAAGCGAGCGTGCCTTTTCAGTGGCGGTGGGGGGGTGTCTCTGTTAGAAGGGAGCGCCTTCTGCCTGATCATGTGGAGCAACTCATATTTCTTCATGATAACATCTAGTCATTACTTTCATTGTGCCGTGATATTTGCTTCTGTTGTGATGTGCATTGTGCTAGCCTGGACATTGTGTTCTGGAGATAGCAGTGTATGTTGTGTTGCCGGTCAGGCTGTTAATGTTTTTTTTTTTTTCAAATAGCTACATGTTAAATAAAATATTGCTACTGTGGAGGCATTTTTCCTTTGATATTCGATATTCGATTCGATATTCGAAGGTGGATATTCGTATTCGATTCGTATTCGAAAATTTTGATATTCGCACACCCCTAGTTTTTTTATTTTTATTTTTTTCGAGAGTTTGCCCAACGTATAAAGTGTCAAAATGTGAAGGTGTCCGTCATCAGCGAGGTTATACGGGCTGATATATGTTGACGAATGAGGATTATATTCCTATTCCATGCTTTCCATGCTTCTGCAGTGGTTCGCCTACGTTATCAGTAGAAGAAGCCGACTGACAGCGGTGACTGATAAACGCAGACTAGAACTGCGCAAAAGGAATGGTTTCGTTAGTCCGAACGTTATGTCTTTTGCAGCATTTTACACCCACAGTTGGATGCATTACTTATGAAAGAGTAAGGGTGTGCTTCCTCCCTCCACTCTCAATTTGTGGAGGAAGGGCGAGTACGACGCATTCTCCGGCCGAGAAACTTATTTATTCTATAAAAACGTGTTATTGTATAAAATGTTATTCTATAACATTTTATAGACATGTATACCGTTAGAAGGAACCTTGCGTAAATAAATCCGCAAATTTTTATCACGACAATGATTTCTTTTGTCTTCCCTCTTCCGTAACACAGTTCCCTCGACTTCCAAGCATCACCCCCCCCCCCTTTTTCTCCCCTTCTTTCAACCAGGAAAATCGGAAAGCTCACGACCACACGCTTTCTATTCTGACCTTAGACATGATGAAAGCTTTTCTTGTTGCGAATTGCTGCTTCAGGCATTATCCTCAGTGATACGCTATGGCGAAGCTCATTATCGCACACAAAATAATCTATTATGAAAGCGAAAATTGTAATAGCCTTTCCTCCGCCACCTTGCATGATTCTCCAGAACTGATTTACAAAATAAGCTGCTTGGTATTTCGTTTTGGGCATCTTTAGTGGCGACCGTGTAAACATGTGGTACTTTAACGGCGAAGATGCTGTGATTTAAACTGTTTTCTAGTCATTCATGTATTTATGCGAATAGAGCTGTACACTCAGCAACCGTATACATTACAGTTCGTTAACGCCATTGCGGGAGCCTGCCTCTGCATTTCTGATGCTGAATTTTGCTTCTCCTTTCATACCACCCTTCTTCATCACCAAATAAATTCTGATGTCTCGCGAATATACGGTTTCCTTTTTTATTGGTATTTATTGACGCCGCGTGAAGACTCCGTGAAATATTCATAAGCACCTTATAAAACAAGCAACAATGTCCTTAGATTAGCGTACGTTAAAAAAAGTCCTGGATATATCTAGCACAGGTTCACAAATGAACAAAGTTTAAAAAAAGAATGGCTGTCGTAAATTTCGTATTTGGCGCCTCGCGCTCGCTAGCTAAAAGCCAAGAACAGCAAGGTCAACGTAGCCAACGTGACCGTATTTCTTCCTGAACGCTTCCCTTATTTATAGATGCACACATGAATTGTTTCTTCTAAAGCACATGTTATAGCAACAGTGACAAAGAACATACAACGTTCCCGCGAAGTTTCTCTTTCTTTGGGTATAGGCACTATACTTTAGGGCCACACAAATTTTCTCCAGCCGCAGCTATTCTGGCAGACGACGCGCGCCGCCATGGTGCGCGAGAGCCGCATCGAGATTCCGCGTGACGATGCGAGAGTTCTCCCCCTTCGTGCCTCCTCGCTCACTCGCTGCTTGTCGGAGGAGGCCAGTGTCGGTCGGCCGCATGTGTTCCTTGTTTGTGTGGCTCGCTCGCGCGTAGGATATTTTTTTCCAGCGTGCTTTCGTCGTGCTTTTTGGCTGCGTCTGCCTTTAGAGCGTCTGGTGCTGCATTGCATGAGTGTGCGTGTGTGTTCCTATTTCCCCCGCGTCTGTGCTGCGGTCGAAACGGCACCGCCGAACCATCGCCCGGATACTCCGAAGCGCCCGTGCCTGTGCTCGCCGCAAGACCTCACGTTCTGCTCTTTTCTACTGTTGCACCTACGACTTCTGAGGCATTAGGGTGCTTACTTTTATGGAATAGCTCATATCAACGCCTGGATGCACAATTAAGGTGGGTGGAAATCATTCCTACCGTCAGCGCTGTTCACGCAATGACAGGCGCGCCAGAAACTCTTGGTACCGCACCATGTGTTTCACGCAACTCATTTGTGCTTTACCGAGCACGCGCTGCTGTGCTGAATCGTAGATGCTGAAAGGAATAATTCGTTTCTTTCCGGCTGACGGCATACAAAATAACGCTCAGAAGTCTTCCGAGGAGTCTGTACCGGCAGAGCGCTACTACTGCGGAACGACGCGTCCGCGCGATCGTCAGAAAGCGCCGACCCGACTTGAAAGCGACAGCACCCCCCGTGTCGTAAGCTACTCCCCGAGGCGCGCTTTGGGCGATTTCGCGCCTTTTGCTTTTCTAAGAGCTCTTTCAATAGCTTTGTGTTAGCCGGTGGGGAAAACTTTTGCTGGTGAACAGCTCATAGGAATTTCGACCACGGTTCCATCATGACGTCATTGCTAGACGGGTCTCTTAATTGCAGCCTAATAACCGACCGGTCGTCGCCGATTTCTCTGGGAATCTCTGGCGGCTTGTTCAAGTAGGGTGATCTGTCAAATTTTTATAACCTCGGTATGCCAGTGCACAAATTCGGAACTTAGCTTGCTGCAACTCTGCCGTGATTGACCATTTATTATTTATTTTTTGATGCTCTTTGTATCTCTGGTCTCGTTCAGCGCGCAGAATTATGGTCGGCTGCCACAGTTTGCTGGACAAACAGCTCTCTACACACAGCAATGATCTATCGCCTCGCGCGGATCTTGCTAGTGTGCGACCCACTGCGGACGCCAGCTGCTCGCCACAGCTGTTCTCAGCGAAGTTCAAGGCGCTCCGATCGCCGGTGCAGCGTTTGGTGCATGGCCGGTGGCGAATTAAGATCCCTTATCAAGCCGTGTGCGTGTTTGCCGCACGCATTCGTGTAGTACACTTGCAGAAATCGTTTGAGTTGACGATGTTGATCTCGGCTGCGAGTTGTTTTGCAGCGCGCCTTTCTCATTGAAAACGGCGCTGAGCCGCAGCTATCCTTGGAGGCTGATTGATGACAGCGAATAATCACCCTCCCCTCTGGCGAATGGCTCGCTTTCATACTGAGTGCCGTTCTCTCGAATTTGTGTTATTCTTATCTCGCAGCCCTCCCCTTCCTTCTTGATAACCCAGCACTTCAGCGAAAGACCAGTCCTTTTTGATAAAAGAAATAGGTAATTTCATTCATTTTGTAGTGAGTACTCTCCCTAGCCGCTTTCCTTATCTCTCGTGTTATGAATCCGTGCCGGCTGAAAGTATCGCAACCGCTTCGTGTTGTCCTCTGGCTGCCACCGCGGTCGGATAATAGTCTGCGTTTTCTTGCTGTTTTCATTTTGCTTGCGACGGCAGAGCATAATGAACGTATCGTCATGGCATGCCACGTCATCGTTTGCTGATTTGAGACGGTGGTGTGCCCATCTGCTTTCTCTCGGTATTTAATCCGACCCACGGTGATCCGACCCCATCACAATGTGTACCACACTACGCGGAGTTTGTCTGACTCTAACTAGCCTGAGTTCTGGCTTGTTGTCTTTGGACAAAGTTTCCAGTTTATTGGGCGGTGCTTCTCGCGTTTCGCTCGAAGGGTACAGTCGCTAATCACACACACAAAAAAAAGATGATGTCTTGTGTTTTCC
Organism: Rhipicephalus sanguineus; assembly: GCF_013339695.2. Lineage (NCBI taxonomy): Eukaryota > Metazoa > Arthropoda > Arachnida > Ixodida > Ixodidae > Rhipicephalus > Rhipicephalus sanguineus. The sequence goes on along the minus strand of NC_051180.1, from coordinate 11,816,087 downwards.
GCAAAACCTGCATGCAATGATTACTGTTCATAGCTACATGGGCACGTAGAAAGAGAAAATAAAAAAAACAAAAAAAAACAACGTGCGTTGGTGTAGAGCAGCGAAATATGTGCTAGAGAATACTGTGTATTCATCATTGAGAAACTTAGCGACAAATGTTACTGCATGCGGCTTGCTGTTTTAAATGTCGTGTTGAAATTACATCGGATACAAAGAAAGCTGCCACATAAGGCTCCTGTGAAATCGTTCTGGTTCTGTCTGCCCGGTTTTTCGCACTCGATTAATATTTTTAGAATGGGTGCGATGCCCTTCCATCACAGTGAGTTCAGCACAATAATTTTTATCTCTGAAATGACAGATGCAAACCGAACAGCTTTTGAAACGCATTGCTTACATTATTTCTTCCCCCTCACCTGTCCTTTCCTCACCCATTCCGGCTACGTCACCTATATGCAGCGGTTCATTTCGTTTATTCCTCGATGGATCAGCCAAAGGGGTCTCATTTGTTCGTGAGTCCCCCGGCAACTCCGCGATTCGTGCGTTGTCTCACAGTTTCGGAAGATTTCGATGCATCCGTGCTCCTTGGGTTCACTATTTCCGTCTACCAGTCACAGACGTTCTCATACATCTGACCTAGATAAGCTAAATTAAATTTAGAGTGTATTGTAGTACGTCGTGATCTGACCTCACATCTATTCGTTCCACCCAGCGTACGCAATTGTTCACAAGTGTTCCGTTTTCTTAGCTTGAGCTGGGCCGACGCTGGTCTTGAAATGTTCCCGCAGAGCTCGTGACCATTTTAGTGTGCTCGAACAGACTGATCCAAGTTTATTAACGTCCGCCTTGGTGGTACAGTAATTGCCGTTCTCGGCTGCTTACCCGAAAGTCGCGGGTTCGACCCCGGCCGCGCCGGTCACATTTTGATGGAGGTGAAATGCTAGGAGCACGTTGAAGAGCCCCAAGCGATCGAAATTCCTGGGGCCTTCCACTACGGCGTGCCTCACAGTCATATCGTGGTTCTGGCACGTAAAACACCATATATTATTATTAACATTAAGCTTATTAACCGCTGTTTAAGCATCGCTTTGGTACCGATTGTTGTGTTTAGCAGCTCATACTCAGAGGACCAGCAAGGACCCTTCATATTGAAAGCGCGCTGCCATTCCTTAGTTATTCACCCTTGTTTGCATCCGTGCGACGTTTCGCACAATGTTGCAAGATGAGTCCGCATGCAGTGCTTCGGACGAGCTTCTACAGATGTAACCGGATCTTCGTCGCAGATGTGCTTCGCCGCAGTCGCTGTTTGCGTGTAACTGGTGGAGCGGCGCGCCCGACTCGATCGAGCAGTCAGTCGCGTGGGCGTTCCACGGAGCGGACGTTCGACGCTGCCTTTCAAGGGGTACGCTGTGCATAAAGTACAATCCCAGGAAGTGCGATGCCCTCCGCCGAGATCATGCAGCTGTGGTCAATGTCGCGTTTAATGGGACGAGCCGGTGCGTGCCGCGTTACGCTTGGTTTGCTGGCAACCTCCCCCTTCTTTCCCTCGCTAGATCTGCCTGGCCCGAGCTTTCTTAGTTCCTTTTCGTAGCTACCCTATGCTCTAATTATGTGTTCTATTTAATTATTAAAAAAAATACTGCGAAGGACCTTTGCAAAATGGACGTCAAGCAGGAAAAAGAAAAGTTAGAATGACAATGCCATTTAAAACGAAATAGTCATACATTACCAGACAACACGCTGTGAAAAATGTGATGCACTGGGTCAGTTGGGGCATGATTACAAAGTGAAGAAGTCTGGCAAGCAAAAACGTAAGAACACAGAAGAAGGCGTTGTCTATGTTTCTCTTTATATGTGCTCGCGTCCTTACCTGCTGGAATCTTTACTGCCTTTACCTCTGCCCCGCCACGGTGGTCTAGTGGTTATGGCGCTCGACTGCTGACCCGAAGGTCGCGGGATCGAATCCCGGCCGCGGCGGCTGCATTTTCGATAGAGGCGAAAATGGTTGAGGCCCGTGTACTTAGATTTAGGTGCACGTTAAAGAACCCCAGGTGGTCGAAATTTCCGGAGCCCCCCACTACGACGTCTCTCATAATCATATCGTGGTTTTGGGACGTTAAACCCCAGATATTATTATTACTGCCTTTACCTCTAAAGGCAAGAATTTCAAGTAACGCTCTGTACAGTAATACGGATAGCATTATAGCTCGTTGCGGAACCATTTAGCAGTAAACAATACAGATATAATTTGCGAAAGACAGTGTATATGAAACTCGCCACCGAAAACAGTGGCTCATATCGCTTAAAGGGACCAACAACCAATTTTTACGGTACCTGTTTGCTTTTGTGCAACGAAAACCTTATCGGTCAGAGTGTCTACACAGAATGGTAACGCGGAAAACGCATGAAAGCGTTTATAATGACAATTTTTCTATCTGCGGCGACTATGAAGTCGTCTGCATACAACTCATGCTGCAAACGGCGCCCGAGGCGAGAGCGGCAGTAGTTAGTGTTTTGCGGTTTACTGCGCATGCGCCGCGGCTCTACGTGCTTCACTAGTTGCCGCGAAGGCGGCGCCGCGTTTCAGCGCCAACTCCTTTTACCTCGTAAGCAGGACAGAATAGAGCACGGATGGATAATAATATGCATACAGTAAATTTCAGCACTAATTATGGTGCACATAAAAAAAGCATCAGACTACGCAGCACAAACGGAACGACTCCATAGTGCAGCATCATGGCTGCAAGACATACCTTTTTGTTTGCGACCTTTAAACGCAATTTGAAAATATAATCCTACTCAAATCGCGGAAATGATGCTTGAATCTGTCACTATAATTCATGGCCTTTTCGTTTCCACCAGGATCTATCACTTGTCCTGGTCAGTTGACCCTTTGAGACATGAAACGCTGCTCTGTTTTGTCACCGTCTTTTGTTCTCTTGTGCGAGCTATATAAATAATTTCCACACTGCAGCTCGTGGTCAACAAAAATAGTTTTGGCACATTTCGCAATGTCGTCCGGTCGTCTCTTTCGCACGCACCACTCTTTCTCGCTTGTCAGTCCAGCAGCTGTAGAAGGAGCCGGTGCCTCGTTTCTGAACCTGAATAAGGGACCGTGCAACAAGCTCCGGCTAAGGGTTCGCCTCAAACCACGAAGGGTGTAACGGCGCTATCGGGGGTATAGTACATAATTTTATATAAACAGGGTGTTTCAAGAAATGTGTCCAGCCTTCTAAAAAAATCAGGAAAATGCGATATTTGATTGCTGCCTTCAGAATTGGTTTTTCTGTAGTGGCATAGATTTTAAGTTGGTTAAAGAAACTATTTGGGACTGTAATTAAAAAAGTTAAATTAATTAACTTTTTAATTAGTGGAGTTAGGTGGTTGTGTCAAATGGGAGAATTGAAGTTCTTCATGCCAGAAGCCCAACCCAACTTTGAGGTTTCGAAAAAGTGGTATCTAGTAATAATTACGAAGTAATGAAATTCAACCAAATTCAATGGCGAAACCTAAACAGAAACATGGAAGAACGCAACTGCCATATTCTTCTGAGACATCCAAAATGAGTGAATAACCTTTTCTGTAGCGCTAGGCAGCTTAAGATGGTTAGAGACATGACTTGAGACAGTAATTAAGAAAATTAAATTAATTAACTTTTTAATTAGTGGAGTTAGGTGACTGTGTCAAATTGGGGAATTGAAGTTCTTCGTGCCAGAAACCCATCCCAACATTGGGATTTCGAAAAAGCGGCCTCTAGTAATAATTACGAAGTAATGAAATTCAACCGAATTCGATGGCTTTCGCTGTTGAAAGCCGTTGCATTTGAATTTTATTGCGCCACAACAATTACTAGAGGACGCTTTTTCGAAATCTCAAAGCTCGGATGGGTTCCTCGCATGAAGAACTTCAATTCTCCCATTTGACACGATCACCTAACTCCACTAATTAAAAAGTTAATTAATGTAACTTTCTTAATTACTGTCCTAAATGATGTCCTTACCTACCTTAAGATTCCTGCTGCTACAGAAAAAGCAATTCTGAAAGCCCCGAGCAAATATCGCATTTCCCTGATTTTTTGAGAAGGTTGGACACATTTCTTGAAACACCCTGTATATAACCACTAAGAGCCCCTCCCATTCCTATAAGAAAAAAAGTCTTGTTACGCGCCTGTTCACATTTGGCCTTATATAGCTCTCCAGTGCCGCTTTATTTTTGCGAGTAAATGTTTATAGCGTTGAAGTAAGCGTAACTTTGGGAGGAAGGTGTACTGCACATGTCAGCCCCCTAGCCAGGGGGGGGGGGGGGGGGGCCGAAATTTTGGTGAAGTATGTGTTTTTACCAAAAATAAATAATAAAAATAGGTGTTTTTCTCAAGAACTCAAGGTTTTCAGCAATTGCCCCCCCCCCCCCCCCCCGGAAAAAAATTCCTGGCTACGGGCCTGGCACATGTTCAGAGTTTCGTAAAAGTTCGCCGCCCCAAATTACGTGATGATTAACTAGATTACGCTCCAACTGTATGGTCTCCTCACCTCACGTGCGACATAATGCAGCTGGAATCAATCCAGAAAAAAGCTATCAGATTCATCTTCGGTCGTTATGATCGCAGCTTCTCACCTTCATCACATGCTCACATCTTATCGCTGCAGACTATGGAGCATAGGCGCAAACGCGAACGCGTAATTTTGCTGCACAAGATCGTCCACACGTCATCCGGTATTCAGGCACCCTTCTCTTTTGTACCCGCTAATACACGTGTCACTAGGCAAACCCACAGACTAAACATTATTCCTTTCAGGACACACATTGACTGTTTTAAATTTTCGTTTTTTTCCATTCACTGTTGAAACCTGGAACAACTTGGATGGTTCGCTTCGCGCATTGACTCATGATGAGTTCGTTGAGAAACTACGAATACACATTTAGTTTTAATCTGTTTTCATTGTCTTAACGGTTGTCTTTTTTTTTGTATTCCCATCAACGTCTGTACTCGCACCTGATGAAAGATTTTGTTGTACAGCTAAGTAAGCATATCATATCTTCATCTGTTTGTATATATATAATTCTAGCTTTTATTTCTTTTGTTGTTTGTACTAAAATATGTACCCGCTCCTGCTATGTCTCGAAATCGAGACAGCAGTATTTATAAATAAAATAAATAAATAAAGACTAGAATCCTGACGAAGCCCCTGTTGCTGAAGTAATGCGCACCGTATAATCGACTCATTTCGCTGTTGGTCAGCCTGGCCGTTTCTGTTGAGCGGTGCGTCGGCCCTTCGGAGAAGCGCTGCGAGATAACAGGGCGACGAAGGCGGCCGCTCGCGTATCGTCGGCTACGTCGCCTGCTCGCCTTATCGCATTCAGCGTGCTCAGGTCGCGATAATATTCGCAATATGGAATCGCGACTCAGGGCCGGCCGGAAACAATAAAACGCTAGTTGCGTGCCGGCTTTATCCTTGGGTCGACGCTGTCTTACGTTGCTATTGCTGCTATCGGTACAGAGGCAGAAATTCACGAGAGTAAGAGGAGTATTGGACCTGCCACATCACAGGCTGACCAGAGCTGCGTTCGAAAACAAGGAGCTCGCATGCCGATTCGCATCGCTTTCGCAATTCGGAAAGCTTGCGGCTTTCAGACGCAGTCAAAAACAACAAAAAGCGGACAATCCAGTAAAAAGCAGGTTCGCCGGCTGTAAGTCGTCGATGGTACAGACGCATTCTACGATTGTTGAGATAAGCGACATCACATGTAATGTCTGAAGTTTGGCAACAGCTATAAAGCTATAAAATGAATTCCGTGTTTATCTCGTTCGCTTAATTGCAAGCAGTGAATGTGGTTGGTGTGTTTGCGCTTTTCTTCACACGTACATGGGCTCGGCAACGTATGCTTCAGCCAATCACTCGTGCTGCTTAGTTCGAGGCCACACGTTCGATCGTGGCCCCGGCTGCTGCATTTTGATGTGAGCGAAATGCGAGCGAGTCCTCCGCTAGGTGGGCCTCATAAGCTGATGTACGAAAGAAGGCAAATTGTTCGAGGGGCTCGTTTCTTTATTAGACACAACTAGCGAAACCAGCAGGCAATTAAGCCAATAATAGTATAAGGGACATTATTTGTGGTGTTTTAACTCTAGTGTAATGATTATGTCCTAGGTTGAAAGGAATTAAAGTGGACGAAAAATCCCTCCGACAGTAAGGGTACTTTTTCGTCCACTTTTAATTCCTTTCAATGTAGGTCATAATCATTAGAGCACAGTTCAAAAAAGAAATACGTCCCCCTATGCTTTCCTTGGCGTCTGTTGGTTTCATTAGTTGTCTGATATAAGCAGATGGTGGTACTGGCGCACCCTAAAACCGCAGAATTTTTACCATCTTCTGCGTCAGCCAGGCAGATGGCGCTGCTCAGAGACTGCAGACTGGCAGAAAATTAGAGAGGAAGGACAAAAATAAATATTGAAAAAAAAGGACATTCTGCCGTAAAGGGCAGGGAAGTGGGCTGAGAATTTACGTTTTTTTATTTTCCTGTAGTCAGATAGATTTAATTGAAGTAGAGACATTAGGCAAACATTAGGAAAAAGGAGAGAAAAGGGAAACACTTTTTTTTTTTAATCGAGCCTGGTGGCACAGGTGTCACCGCCCCGTTATAAAGGGGACGCTCATAGCATCCATTCATCCATCCATACGTGGGTGTGCACGGCAATCAGAATGCGGCTACGTGGTCGGAAGATTAAAATTACAGGGAAAGAAGATAGAGCGAATAAAAGAGAACTGTTTGCCTGCATTATGTATACTAAAGCGACTGAGTCTACCCGAAGCTGAAGATTGCTGGGTAGGTTTATCGCATAATTTCGCTGCGCGCCTCTTGTCGATATGTAGTGTTCTTCCATAAGTAGACCTGTTTGTGACTGTTTAGCAGACGCGGCTTCTTGGTTAGACCGTACAGTTTGGTGTATAAGTGAGGTATCTTCTGCTGGTAAGTATTTTTTAGAACAGAGCACCTCACGTTATCCGCCGTTGTGGTAGAGGGTACCGGATGGTTCAGTCGCTTCGGTGGTTGGGACGTTCTCCTGCAGAGGCTGAATGAGCTCGTGGGCTGGATGGGTTCTCGATTTCGCGAAGGCCACATTTCGATGGTGGTCATATTAAAAAAAAACACTGTCGTACCGAATATCAGATGCATGTCGTAAACAATTATTGTACAGGGGTCAACACACTTGTCTAGAACACTGGAACGGCGCGCTCCGGACTGCACTGACGACGTTTGCCGATTACATTTGGTTTGAAAGAGCCTGAATTATATAGCACAACGGAAAGGCGAGCTAGTTGGTACTGAAGCGCTTGTGGTGTTCACTTTCTTGTCTTCGTCTTTTTTTTTTTTGCGCTACTGTTACACCATTATATAGCACGCATGACTTCTGAGGATGAATGCTCAAGCGTGGGATTCATCAAACTATATACTTGTTATCGGTATACACGACGCCAGAGCGTGCCGTTCCAGTGTTTTAGACAATTAAGTGTGTTGACGCCTGTGCGAATAAGTTGTAAAGTGCCCTGGGTTGTCAGAATGAATACGGAGCCCGTGTTGCCTATCGATCATCCAACACTCGCACGTTGATGCTTTTCGAACGTCCTTCGGAAAAATGAAGCCCCAATGAGTGTTACCTTTACGCTGTCAGCGTTCACAGTGTCCGCGCTATTTAATCCGTTCGGCAGCTCAACATTCGCTACGGAACGTACTACTACGCCGGCGCTTTTGTGGCGTTCCTGCTCGACACTTCCGTTCGCACCGGACGCGCATGCCTCGGAACGCGATGCTCCTATGCAAATTGGCAGATTTTCGCTGCCGGTGCGGGCACGCGCTCCGCCACTCGAGACCGACCTGCGTCGCTTGTGAACGGCGCTCGCCGGTGAAGCCAGGAATGCAGCGGCAGGAGCACTTTCTCTGACCTTCCTCTGTTTGTTTTCTCTTGTATTTTGTCTCTTACTTCCTGCTCGGTTTTGTCTTTTCTGTAACTTAACGTTCTACCTTGCCGCAGAGCGGCGGTTGCTTGCAAAGCACGCATCGCCCGTATTTTCCTCGCTAGTCTTGAGTTATCACCGCTTCTCCTCACCCCGTTCTTTTTTTTTTTTTTCCCCTCTCGTTCCTTCCCGTCCCTCTACCTTGACGTTGCCTGAGCCGGCATGCGCTGGCGTCGCGCATTCCTGCGTCTTTCGCGGCACGCACCTGACGGCCCATGTAACGACGGCGACGTCAGTGGAGACACTCTCCTCTCCTCCTCTGCGCATGCGTGTACCAAACAAGGAGCTCTACGGCGTGTCCCGTTCGCGTGTCTCGTACGAGGCTTTCTTTGTGCGCCTCGCTCTCGCAATAACCTCCTCCTCCAAGGGCAACCGCGGAGGGTCTCCGTGGGACGAGGCAATAATACAAGGACCTCAGCAGCCCCGCATCGAGGAAGTGTCGCAGACATAGCGTAGCGCAAATTGTGCTCATGTATAGATTTCGTTTGCTGGCTATAGACCAGATTATTTTTACTCTCGCAACCGCGTTTAGAGCAAGCATACATAATCTTGACCCCAGTTGTCATCTGTCTGCGAGGCCAGCGTAGGCGCTGCGGGGTAGTTACGTCACAGCTGATGGCGAGCGAACACTGGCGGTCATCGTGTAGTAAGGACAGGCCGGATGTTAGCGTAGTCGTCCGTTCCACGTAATCGGCAGGCCCCCAGCAAAGATGGCTGCCGCCTGCAAGCGATGAAAATTCTGATCTGTATAGGCTCCGTTGAGCGCGCTTTGTTCACCGAGATAAGCGCATGGCTGTTTTTAAATGCGAAGCATTTCTTAGCGAACCTCTGGCACTTTGAGCGTTTCTATCTATCTATCTATCTATCTATCTATCTATCTATCTAGCCGCCTACGTCTGGGTGCTCTCATGATCGCCTCCTTAACTTGGTGTAGACCAAAATTTGCGTGGGAGGGTAAGAGGATTTGACGCATATGATTGCCGGGTCATGACATGAATAACGTTAAAATCATGTCGCGTACGTCGTCAAACCCTTTCCACTAGACACGTGTGGCACATACCCGTTTACCACGGGCCGCGGTGTACGGGTATGCGCCACAGGTGATTGACAGTTTATATCTACCCAGGAACGGCGGGAACAGACATTGGTAACTTAAATGCCAGAGCGTTAGGGAAAACCAACATCGGCAGCGTTGACTCAACGGATGGAAAGAATGAAAATTACGATCCCAGCAGGAATCGAACCCAAGCATTCTGCGTGGCAATCAGGTATTCTACCACTGAGCCACGCCAGGTCTATAAATTGGTTTTGAACAACAGCCTACGCAGGCGTAATAACGGTGCGACGTCAATTGTGGTTGTGGTGCTGGCTATCTAATTTTACAAGAAAGCAATAAACACTACATGATACTCCTACGATGTGTACTCCTACGATACAGGCGTCATATCAAAATAACATCTGTAGTTCCAGTGTTGGCTCTGCTTTTAAGCAGTCTAGTAAACATTACGTTTGTATTCCTATGATTCAGCAAGCTATATTGAAGCATTGCTCGACCCCGGAGGAATACATTAACGAAAGTTACACATGATATCCACATCACCGCACCGTAAAGTGCACTTCGTCCACCAGAACGACGCAGTGTCCTCTTCATTTCTTACAAGGCTGGGCGATGGCCTCATCCTGACCGAGGATGATGCCAGAGTGATTGACAGCCGCTTTGTAGACTACGCTACGTATGCCACATACGCCCAGGTAGTCTACGAATACGACAAACACCATGCACTGATGTTGGTCTACGTAGCACTATCCAGGCCTACCAGCCTCGACAGCCTATACGTCACCAACGCAAAGGGTGGCTTCAAATTCCGATATGTCGCCGGTTCTATCGACAGACAATTTGTCGTCGAAATGACCGAGGCATCCACGAATTCCAACGGATCTACTATACCTCATACTTCACTACACATGGACCCCTCGTCACCACGATCACGACCCGATCCTATAACAAGTCATGACAAGCTGCTGGTGCTCAATGATCACGGTGATGATGCCCTTGTTCAAGAACTGTCAAGAACGCCTTGCACACATGCACATGGGTTCGTGAAACGTGCGTGCGTTCTCGGGACACGTATAAGCATTACATATCAGCTTACCGCTTCTGGTGTTGGTAATACCCACGTTGCCATTGCCAGCGTTACCCAACCGTAAACAACTGCTTATATAACACATATGCGGCTCTTCAACGTATATATGTGTGCGTATAAAATTTATACAAATCTTAGCGTCATTTGTAAGCTGTCGCTCAGTAAAAAAAGTTACGCCACAGTCACCCACCCGCCGCATGCTTCGCATAACATCGACTCCCACGGTACGTGGGATCTGCCGAATTTTTCCTTTTCACTTCTTTCACGAAGTGTGTGTAGCGCATGACTTCGTCATGCATGTATATCGCAGAAACCTATGCGTCGGTTACGTCGTCACCGTGGTCGTCACACACAGACTCGTATTCAAGCAGGCTGACGCTATTTATTATTGGATTTGCAAAGCAAGTGCGCGTGTCATTATAAAATCCGAGGTGCTGACTGTATATTTAGGTTCTGGAAAGCAAGAACAAATTCGCTGAAATTAATTTATCGATGGCGAAAATGAACTTATGAAGACTTGCCTGGGGATTGAGTATGTTTGGCTCTACGCTGGAGCGGCTCGTTGCATGCCTTCTTGGAGAGTAGACACTGTAAATTTAAAAAACAAAAGTAATAATAAAAAGGAAAGCGAATACTATGCACCAAAAAAAGAGTATATCTATTCATAATTACTATTATATCTATATAGTAATAAATGTCGGGGTTTTACGTCCCAAAACTACCATAATATTATGAGGGACGCCCAGGGGCGTAGCCTGAAATTTTTTTCGGGGGGGGGGGGGGGGTCAACCATACATTATGTATGTTCGTGCGCGTGTTTGTATGTGTGCGTGTATATATATGCAAGCAAAACTGAAAAATTTCGGGGGGGGTTTGAACCCCCCCCCCCTGGCTACGCCCCTGGGGACGCCGTAGTGGAGGGGTTCGAAAATTTTTACCGTCTGGTGTTCTACCTAAATCTAGGTACACGGGTCTCTGCCATTTCGCCTCCATCAAAATGTGGCCGCCGCGGCCGGGATTCGATCCCGCGACCTTCGGGTCAGCAGTCGAGCACCATAACCACAACACCACCGTGGCTGGTCTGGGTATATATCTATAGTCGGATACAACTTATGTAGTCCGGAGAGCCTCCGCCCAGATGACCGAAGCGCGGCGGCCGAGCGCCTCCGCGACTACAAAGAAATTGTCCCAGACTCGGCAATGTTGCAGTGTTTTAGAAGTATTCCAGTTCACTGTAGCAATGCTCCCCTATAAGGCGGGGTCACCGGCCGTCCGGCTCGTGACGTCAGTCTGGAGTGTGCGCCCATTGGCTCAGGCTTGTGTGCACCCGCCCTTGAGAAGGAAATGCGACAGACTTCTAAAGTTGTATCCGACTATAATGTTAGAGCATCAAGTGACGTCCTCTTTTTGCGTTGCACTTGTAAAGCTCGTGTATAATCGCATATTACTGAGTGCAGCTACGTGCTGCGATTCTTTCGGGGCGCGTAGTTCGCGAGTTCCGGCCTTTCGTTTCCCCCCGAGCAAGCAGACAAGAGCTGCGCGGGTCACATCCCGGTGCACTGACAACTAGTTCTTGCGACATCCTCTCTTCCCAGCGCCACTGGCAACTGAGACGACGCTGCTCCAAATAGACCGATCACTTCTCCGAAGGGGAGCCGCCTTCGTGCCACTTGATCGGCGGCGGGACGGCCAATTAGTGCCCAATGGGGTGCTGTGCCGAAACGCAGTCCCGCGAGACGGCATCGTCGTCATATTCGCGCTTCGTCCGCGCCAGTGTTCGTTCTTTATTATTTTTTTGCCTCCTCGTGCTAGTTTTGCCTTATACGACTCGGTTTTCCCGCCGCCTAGTCGACGTCATGCGCGCCTGATGGAGTCGTCCTCCAGCCGTTCGCGATTATCGTGTCGCCTGACGCAGAAAAACATACACCGGGAGATGAGTGTTATTCCAGCGAGCAAAGCGCTCTATCTGCATGCCCCATTTCGCGTGTTTTCGCGTTTGGTACTTCTTTTATGTTTTCCTGTATATTCGCCTCTGAGCCATCAGGGATATCTTCCTTATGTGGTTTTTTATGAACTCCGACACAGCTAACCAAGGAGCTCCTTAAGCCTCAGAGTTTTTTTCTTTCGACACGCACACGCGGTTTTCGCATATCGCCGTTGCCGCTCGTTTTGTTTTTACTTTCGTTATATTCTTTTTCGTACACGACGCTACTAAACGACCGTTTATATTTACAGTCTTCATACACGTCGCGTCACTGTAGTAGGAAAATGTTGGCGCTCGAACCGTCGCCTTGATCCACGCATGCAGTGAGACTGAGCGAGCAAGACAGAGGATCATCTTGGAAACATTTTTTTTTTTTTTTTAGCGCACGGCAGACGAAAACACAGAGGCACGTCAGGACAAGGCGCTTCTCTCTGTTTTCGTCTGTTGCGCTAACATATAGTTTTCAAGGTGCAAGTCAATCAACTAGCCCAGTTGTCCCTTCTGCTGCAAGTTGTGAGCACCGAGTGCGACCAGGTACGCCGTCCAGCTGACGTCGTCGCTTTCCTGTTGGCTGCATGCTCCTGATCTCCGGCGCACTGTACCAGCCACGACCACTTTTCCTCTGCCATCCTTCCTGTATAAGTGTGCTTATAACGATCGTATAAGCATTCATAAGTGTTCAGGAAGATTTGCAAAAGTGCTTGTGAACGGGACCCGTGGCAAATGAATGGACGCAACAGACAAGCGCCGTGTTTGTTCCCGCCTGTTTAAATTCATATGTCGCATTTATAAAGCGCTTTGGCGAGCTTACTACGAAATGCCAACTCGCAGAAGTACATAACCTATTTAGGCGAGAACAGCCCTCCTATATACGTTATAAACCTCTCGCGACTCGCCGTCTGTCGGCATGTGTGGGGATTATTGGACAGCTTGCAGCATTGCGTGCCCGCGCTAGCCTGCCTATCGTTCGACCGGTCACTCGGCTTCTTGCTCATGCCAAGATAACACACGCAATAAGAAGCGGCGCCGACGTATTGCTTCCGCCCGCACGTCTGCGAATCACGTATATGCGATCGCGGACTGCAAGCTATTCCGGTGTTAAAAGACTGGGCGTGCCAACACGGACACAGGAGAAGTCAAGTTGTTATTAAAAGAAAAAGTTGTCTTGACTTCTCTTGTGTCCGTGTTTGCACGCCACTCATTTAACATGAATACCTACCACCTGAATGAACACCGCGACCTATCACCTACCTCAGCTCTCTGTTATTTTAGGCTTATATTCTGGTACCTTACGCGAAATAGCCATGGTATGATTGAGGCATGTATAAGTGGGGATGTATTTTGATTACCTAGTGTCACTTATCAAGTCTGTGTACATGAATTATGCTGATTTTAAAAAAGAAAAAAAAAGTGCAGGAAGGCAGGCCGCTTCACCTGCTCAGCTCGAGGTCACATTTTCATCCAACAGGCGCCAAAAATGTGTTCTACAAACGCGGTGCTTCCGTCTCTGCTCCAGGTGTGGTGCTTACATACCAGGGCATGCAGAGTGTCGCAAAGGGGTTCTGCGCGTCGCTTGTACATCTTCCTCCGCAAGAATGTCTATCTCTCTGCGACTGTGCTCTTGGAAACGATAAAGGCCACAGTGTTACTTCATTACATCGGTCGCTTATATCTACGCGACCATATAGTCAGGCTAGCTTCGTTGCGTGACCTACTTGGCACCGCTCCAACACCTGCGCTGAGGGAAGCGCGTTGCCTCGCGTTTGTGCGGACGGACGGACAGCGTTACACGGTCTAGTCAAAGAGCTGCTACGCATCTAAAAGCAAGCCGACGGAGCGCCCTATCTTCGCCCGTCGGAACGGTGTCACCGCCGCAGACCGCTCGTACGTTTGCCGAGGGAAGCGACTTATCTAAATTGTAGCCGTCGGGTGCGACACTTGACGTGATTGGTGTTGATTCCGTTCGCGAAGGGGAGCTGCGAGTTGCGGACATTCGTGGCGCCCACCTGGTACGAATCGTACCAGGCGCGGTGTGGTCATCGGCGCGGCTGCCGGTTGCAGTCTGCGGGCATATCTCGCTTGCGGCATCCTCGCTTGCGATTGGTTCACAGTAGAAATACGAATGGGGCCCTCGGCTTCGCAATTGTTTAGGTCGCTGGTGGCACGTGTCACTGGAGGACGTGTAACATAAATTTGCCGCTTCGCGGTGCGCCTTCAGCGTGAGTACAGCCACAGGTTCGTCCGCGACGGTATACGCGCTCCTCAGATGAGCAGTAATGTACTGTATATGCCCTTTAAGGGTACTAAGTAAATGTAATGAGTGGTGGTGAAATGGTAGAGCGTCTGCCTCTGATGCGGTTTCCCTGCGACGTGGCGCCGTGTTCCATTATGGGTTGCAGAAGTTAGCGTGTTTCCTAACCTTAAATCTCTGCCACATCGACATGCGTGCCATTTCGTTCGACAGTGTGTCCGAAGAGCGGAAAATGTGCGCGCTGTCGCGCTTTGCCCAGCCATGAAGTTCCATTATTTTTCTGTGCGCCATGCCGCTGCCCCTCCTCTCGTCGGAATGCGTTCCGTACACGTCGTGCAAGGAGCGCCACTCACGACGTCCTTGGCGAGGCCGCGCCGACCGGTGCCCTTGCGGGTCTGGAAGGGGGGCCCGCCGGAGAAGAAGCGTGCCCGCCGGATTGAAAATGCGTCCTGCTATGCAGCCGGCACTTTTCAACTCTCTCTTGTCGCTGCGTCAGTTGCAGGGCACACGGGATCGCCGAGGTGGCTCGTGTACTTCGTTAATGAGATCGCCGAGACGTAGAGCGGCTCGCACTTGCTCAGAAAGAAAAACATAGCCAGCTCGCTCCGTATCCCTGAATACACGTCAGCTGTGGTCCCGACACTTCAGGAATTTATTGCTGTTTTTATTTTGTCATTAAAGGCCTATCTAACGCATAACATCAACTGCTTTCTTCCAGTCTAGTAGGTGGTATACATTCAAAGTTGCTTCGTTTTCAATACTAACAACTTGTAGGTTGCTTTAAAGCCGGGCTTTGCAGCTTCCGCTCTGGCGGCTTTGCAAGGCCGCTTCACCCTCTCCGTCAGGGTACAGGAATCTCGAGTTGTTAATAATCCTCTTTTTGTTCTTTATACCATACTTGGCTATTGAACTTGCCGCTAGTGTCGTAGCGAGGGGCTCGTTGGTATATACTCGAATAATATTGTAGCGCATATAAACGGGGGCACATAAGAGGCACATGAACAAGTAGTGTCATTTGTGTGCGTTCGTGTTCCCGTTTATATGCGCTATAGAGCGCTTGCACGTGACGCCATGGATGCAGATTCTGAACGTGTTGGCTCTCCACGATGGCGGTTTTGATGACAAGCAAGTTGCGGTTAACCTGCTTCAGCGCGATAAATGTGATAACGTGATGTCGACGTGGCAGGAACGCCTCTGTGCAGGGGCGTAGCCAAGGGGGGGGGGGGGGTTGGGGGGTTCAAGCCCCCCCCCCCCGAAATTTTTCAGTTTTGCTTGCGTATATAGGCACGCACACATACAAACGCACGCACGAACATACATAAAGTATGGTTGAACCCCCCCCGAAAAATATTTCTGGCTACGCCCCTGCCTCTGTGCGTGAATAACGAAAATACCTGCGTGTGACGTTGTGGTGACATTAGTGTCACGTCATGAACTTGGCGTCCCTATATGCTGGTGCTCCAACACAACAGTTTCAGTGTCGTCAATGCAAGCCATCTATCGATATCATTCAACAAACTTGCCGCGCCGTGCACGGACCTCTGACACGCCGGCAGAACTGCGCTGGGCGAGTGTATACGTAACGTGAATGGCTGTCGAGTCAGTGCAGTATTCGTGCGCAGGTGCATGTGGCGCGGCGCATATCGTGCCAGCTGCCCCGTGCACTGGTTACAGTGTTTCTGCGGCGTGTTTCCTTCGTGCACGCGCAGTACTGGGCCGTGCACAGTTGGCAGTAACGAGGCATCTGTTCCTCCCTCCTTTGCCGCTGCGTCCTCGTCTCCACCTGCTCTGCATGCGTGCGATGCCGCCATGATGCGAGGGGAACGTGAGGCAACCTCCGAACGGGGCAGATGCGTGCAGTTACGCCTCTATTTAACGAAGGTCGTGTAATGCGAGCCATCTTCGTTGTTCTCTTTCTTTGGATGCACGACTTTGTTAGAACAAGGAGGGCTTGTCCGACTGCTCGGCGCTTGCACAATTGTGACCGTCAACAGGGACGGAGGGACTGATATTTCGTTCAGTTGAATGTTTGAAGCGTATACGAGAACGCGCGCATATGTAAACTTTATTTAATAAGCTTTATTCGAGAAGATAGAGGCCAAAGGAACTCAGTTCTACGGATTTTGATGATTCCATGATGGTCTGAAGCAAAAAAAAAATAAAAATAAAGACGCACAAGAAGGTAAATCCAACAGGACATGCGTAAAGCTGAAGTTATCAAGTTAGTGCTCGTCTTTTTGGCTTTACCTTCTTTTCTCGCGCGATCAGTGTACCATCACAGCGCTGAAGACCCAGTGATTCCTGGAGCGAAGATGCAGGATCAACGTAATCGATCGTGAAGAAGAAGAAGAAGAAGAAGGAGATAGCTTTCACCTTCGAGTTATTAAAGTTATTTTTCTGAATTTTATTTGTGTATATCATTAATGAGTGATGGTTACACTGCATATTTCTAAATCTATTACTTAAGCGAGAGGCACCGTCCGATTCATGGCCAATCCCCCGTGTGGGTTGCGCCAAGTATCTGAGGAACAACAACCACATTCGTGTCGTCTTAGGCGAATGCATATGGAACCGTTTGACGTTTATTTTTATGAGAAATCTGTAGCCCACCTTTATTACTTTATTTATTAAAAAAATCTATATGACTGCGACGATCGCTCGCAGCTGCACTCTAGCTCTAGCAGGCGGCGGCAATAGTGCCAGACCGTGTGCTCCGTTTTCTTTCTCTCTTTACACCCTACCAGATTTTTCTTTCTGCGTAAACTGCCTGCCTTTGCCATCACTTCTGTTTCTTTCGGTTTATTCGTAACAAACTGTGCAAAACAGCGTCAACTGCCAAGGCAATTCATCTTGCGATCGAACACGTTCGGTCGTCCCGGTGGCGCCATTCGAAAGAGTTCGCTATATTAATCCTTGCACAATGTTTGCTCTCTGATAAGGCCAAGCTATATACTCTAATGAGGCTGTCGACAAAAGCAATAAAAATTCCCGAGGCGCCATGACTGTGTATGTGTTCTTTGTACTGCGTTCTTCTTTCGAAATATAACTGCGTACTCCTCGCGGTATAGAACAACGCGGTTACAGGATTCCTGAGAGCCATTTACGGTATATCATATTAACACTCTTTCCTCGCTCGGTTTGTACGCTCTCTGTTGGCATTATGAATATATACGTATGTCAGACGTTTACAAGACTTTATTTCTGAAATCGGCATTCTTATTGTCCCTCTAATATTATCACATTGTACTCGTATAATTAATACCCAAAGTAATAGTCGCACAGTGTGTGATCCACCGTAATCTCTTTTCTGAACGATTGTTAGGAGGTGACGCCGCGTTTGTTGTAGCTCGTTCGATTCTGGTCTACCGTCCGCTACCTCTTCTGGGTTCACCGCCGGCAGCAGAAACACGCTGCTCTGGGTGATGTCTCGTGCGTCTTTGTGTATGAGCGTACGAGAGGCTGCGCCCAGTCCCGTCTGTTGGCTCCTGCCTTCGCTGGGGGGGAATTGATGCGGCGGCCGGCGCGAAAGTGACGACGTGGCGCCTTCCGCTGCGGACCTCCCTCGGCGCTGCAATGCCTGTCCGTGGGCCGCAGCTTGCCAGCGAGGAAGGGAAGGGGGGGGGGGGCGTCCTTGCATCACTTTGCACGTGAGGGCTTCCTCATTCGCTCTCTTTGGCCTCCGCATTCGTCGAGTGGACTTTTTTGTCGTCACGATGGTTGGTCTTCTCGCCTTTTCACTTCTCCGACTGTTTTTTTTTTTTTGCTTTCGTTTATTTATCCCCTAATCGTACAAATGTTTTCTGACGGATCTTGCTCAGCGCCCTTCTCTTTGACGCACGCTCCTGGGTGACAGCAAGATACGGCACGAATAAGGATCTATTTCAACGTCGTATACGTCAGCAGAGCCTGGCGTATCTGTGCTGTCCAGCCTTGCATTCGACATCCGCAGCCCCTTTTGTGCGACGAAGACCGAGAACACTTAATCGGATACGCGGTCACTGCTGACTACGTCGTCGCAGCTGTCGCCTCTTGGCGCGTGAGAGCTCTGGCTTTTTGTCGTGCCGCGCCCGAAGGAAATGGCGACGAATTGCGCTCGGAAACGCTCCATTTTCGCTTGTGCAGCCGTCGTTGGGAGTATACGCCGGAGCATGTGATGACTGTAATCGAGGCTTCGACGGATGCCCGTCTGGTCGGGAAGAACACACAGTTATCAATGTGATAACTGTCTGTGATTTGGTTCTCGCGCATGATATTGCAAATGTTTCAGTGACGTCTCCGTCCATTTCTTCTGAGGCCAACTCAAAAACACCACGATGGTAAGCAAGGGACCTCACCGTCTCCTGTACAGCACTTGCTCTCCAATCACGAGATTTTCGGGAGCCCAGGGATACCCGATATTCGACACGCAATTAGATTTAACACCCTTTTGGAGGCCAGGTAACATATCAACGGCAAAGTTGCATAACCAGATGGGGTCGCCACAGCTCGTCATTTTGAAGAGCTGAGATATTCCGATGTTTGAAACGGTGCCGAGTAGTACGCGAGATCCGCGACTATAGCCAAGAAGCATGTGGGTCGATTCCTGGGTTCGCTTATTTTATTCTGCACGTGTTTGCGCAACGGAGCACTCTTTTCAAATATCGAGTCTCGTGCAAAGGAACGCATGCGGTCGTCGCGTGCGTAAACTCGCATCCCACTAATGGGGGCGCCAACCAGTTTCCAGTCTGCATATGTTAAAGGCCATTCACTGCACGCACCGAACCGTGCGAGTTACTCATCGGTTCCATCGAACCGGAACGACGGACAGAACAGATTCGCACACGAAGCGCATTTCGTGCGGTGATCGCGGACGAGGCGCGAACAGGGCAGAACGAGTTGTATATACCTCGGAACGAGCGCCATTTATTATGTGCGCTCCGGCGGACGGCAATGTGCGCAATATAGCGGTCACGCACAAGGGCCGCTTTTAACGGCGCCGGCTTCTCGTTCCGTTTCTCTGTTCATCCTTGGTCCTGCTCAGAAGAGACTCCCTCAGTTGGCGTCGTGCGCTGGCTTCCATGGCTTCCGCTAATGGAGTGCACGCCAGGCGTGGCGCGCTGTGCATGCCTCTCGGGGCCGTCGCTGACGTCGTCGTTGCAGCTAGGCGCGCACGGGCATTTGTGGCCTGGCCGCGGACAGCGGCATTTCGTTCCGGTCGAGCTTTCAATAAAGCGCGCGAGAGAGAGGATGAAATAAACGACAGTGCGAAGGAACGTACCTCGGGGCTTCGACGCGAATCACCCGGCTTGAAAACAAGAGGGCTATCGGTGACGGCAAGCGTGACTGCTTCACTCGCGCCCTTTAATCGGAATTGCCACTGTGTAGAGGATGTAACGACAAGGGCCATCATTTGTGGTTGCTTAACTGCAGTGTAACGATTCTCACTTAAATTGAAAGAAATTACAGTGGACGAAAATCACCCTTTCCGTCGGCGGGATACGAACACACACACACACACACACACACACACACACACACACACACACACACACACACACACACACACACACACACACACGCACACGCGCGCGCGCACACACACACACACACGCACACACACACACACACACACACACACACACACACACACACACACACACACACACACACACACACACACACACACACACGCGCGCGCGCGCGCGCGCGCGGCGGCCGCAGGTTTGACAAATCCAATGGTATGTGCCTGGGCAGCTGACGCCGGAGACGCACAGCGCGGTGGTCCGAGGTCCGTCTTCGGAGGAAACTAGGCGTCGCGGCCTTTCCTGGGGCACAAAGGCGCCATGTGTCGCATTTCCGCTCCGGCACCAGCGACAATGGTGTTGTCTCGAGCAAATTGCAACCATGCACCTCCTGGTGCATGAGAAACAGCCGGGTGTCTTCGCGCTCTTCCTTATCGCCGCAAGCCCCGCCACGGTGGTCTAGTGGTTATGGCGCTCGACTGCTGACCCGAAGGTCGCGGGATCGAATCCCGGCCGCGGCGGCTGCATTTTCGATGGAGGCGAAAATGTTTGAGGCTCGTGCACTTAGATTTAGGTGCACGTTAAAGAACCCCAGGTGGTCGAAATTTCCGGAGCCCTCCACTACGGCGTCTCTCATAATCATATCGTGGTTTTGGGACGTTAAACCCCAGATATTATTATTATTATCCTTATCACCGCAAAGTGAGGCGGCTGCCTTTATACCGTCCCGGCGCCCCGCGGCAAAGGGTCGCTCGCCGATCGCAACAATGTCATCCAACCGTGCACGGGGCCATTTTTCATAGCGATAGCGACCAGCTGAATATGCCTTAAGCAAAGAAACAAGCGCAACTTTCGATTTTACAAAAAAATATTTTATATCAGTTGAAAGAGCTGTTCATATGTTCAATTCCAAAGTATGGGGTGGTTGGTGGCATACGTGTTACAGTTATCAGTTTCAGGAATTTCTTTTCGCTTCTTGCATTCATCACTGGAACTCTCGCACTCTCGTCGAAGCACGTGCACCATTCCAGTGTGACCAACAGGAAAGCAGCGCATTCGACGTATACTTTCTGTGAACGGGTCGAGAAAGGACTGGCAATAGAAATTTCTTCGTGACGGTGATATATATATATATATATATATATATATATATATATATATATATATGTATATAAACGGTATTCACGCTTTATGAAACACCGTTCAACACAGTTCCGCTAACGTGCAGGAAGCTCTCCCCGGTTTCTTTTGATCGCGCTGTTCATGGATGTAAAACGTCACCGCATACAGCTGGCGGCCTGATCCTCCCCTGCTTGGAAAAAACGGGAGAGTCGCGCCGGTGGTTCCGCATGACAACGATTCGGCCGTGTTGCCGCTTTGCGCTGCGCAGTTGCCCCCGACGCTGTGGGAATCGCGCGAAACTCTTCGCCGTCGCTCATGAAAATTGATACGCGCCCTTCTGCAGGAAGTGACGAATCTCTGTCTGCTTTGCTCTTTGCCGGCGGCGCGATATGCGAGAAGAGGCCCTTGGCTGAACGAGGAGGCGCCCGACTAGGAAGTGCCAAGGACTCCTCTCTCTCCCCGCAGAAAAAAAAGTTCAGCACGTCGTCCTACGGTCGCCGCCTTAGCGCACAGATCGTCTTCGGAAAGCATCTGCCGTGGTACGCATTCTCACTCCGCTGATAAGAGTGCGCGATAACACGAAAGGGTTGCGGATTCGAGGACGGTGGCTGGGCAGCTGGTGTGCAGGGATTTCGTTACTGTCCCTCTGGAATGGCCGCGCTTGTGCACGCGTGACGGAGGAGAAAAGCCCTGCAATAAAGAAATGGCTAGTAGGCGGGATATAATTTAATGGAGAGAAAGGAGCAAAGATCGGCCTGGCGAACGCGTCTATACAACCTGCTACTATTTACCAGGTAATGGGAATGGATATATGCGGTAGATATATACTAGGTGGTTGCAGGGCTCGCCTGCTGACCCGAAAGATAGCCGCGGCAGTCGCATGGGCCTCTCGCAAAATGCTAGAGGCCCATGTGCTGTGCAATGTTGGTGCACCCAGCCGGCAGAAATTTCCTCAGCCATACGCTACGGCGTGCCGCACAATCATGTGATTTTGGTGCGTAAAACACTATACAGCAATTATTATTATTATTATTATTATTATTATTATTATTATTATTATTATTATTATTATTATTATTATTATTATTATTATTATTATTATTATTATTATTATTATTATTACAGCGTGAAGGGGCTATTCGCTTCTTAACCACGCTCCAACACTGTAAACCATAGTTTATTCACCCAGGCTTCAGCCCCTTTACGGTCCATAGCCTTAGCCGGGGGTATGGTCGCCAGTACTTGTTCACGCTGATCCCATATTTACGCTGAGTGCACCGGCTTACAGTTTATAATCTCATTCATCAGGATGTCGGGCGAACGTACTTTCGAAAACTCGGCGAGATGCTGAAAGCTTACTTCCTGTCATTTTTTAGAACTATGCGCGCACGATACGCGCACGTATATTTCTGCCGAGGTCAAGGGCTCGTGTAGTTATCCACGCAAGATAGGTGTTTATCATCGGTCCTCGTGTTACCCTGATATCGCGCTGCCGATCGTCGTGATGAACGGGCGAGCGGAGCTGGCGGCGTCCCACTTGTGTGTATATTGCTGGTTGACTTCCGCTTTTTGCACTTCCCGGAACTTGGAGTCTCGCAATCGAGAGATACCACTATCGATTCTGGCTCACGTGTCTTTATTTAAAACGGAGCTTGCTGTTGCAGTGGTAACGCTCTCGATGAGTCGGACACGTTGTTATTCGCGATGTGCTTTTTTTACATGCACGTCGCCTGCAAAACCATGGTGGATTTCAGAAACGACCGTCTGATCCCAAGATGTATTAAGCTCCGTCAATTTTGAAACCACGTAACATGATACACCTAAGTAGCGTCATGGTTGAATTGCGATGCATATCCATTAAGTTGATGAAGAAACCTGCAGGCTCCATTGCGAACTATTTTTCGCTATGTTGTATTTTGATGGCATTACTATCGGGCCGCTCCTTTCGCGTCAGCTTCAAAAGGAGAAAATCTGCCGCCAACCTGAGAGTAATTGGCCTGATGTCTGGCGTATACTATAAGTATATTTTGCTTACAAATGAGACGGGAAAGTGCAATGAAAGGGGAAGTTTGTGCCTATGTGTAGAAACATGTTAGACCTGGAGTTCGATTATGTAGATAGCATCCAGCTTGCCCTTTTTCCTATATCTACGGAAAGGAATAGAGGAGGAAAGGAGAATAAACTTTTATTCTGAGCAAGCGCAGTGTGCACCCCTAGGTGGGCGGCCTCCTTATCGACCGAAAGTAATATTGCAGCCCCAGGGGGTTTTTCACATTTGTGTTACAGTGTTTCTGAAGTACTACCCGCACATCTCAGATTGAACCGTGTATATAGAAGGTTGCGCTAATCTATTGTACGGAGGAAAAGGAAAGACGACATGGATAACAACTGTATCGCAAATTTCACTTTTCGCCGAAACTGCCCTACGGCCATGGAATATGTGTAAGTAGTGAAATAGAGGGAAGCGACACGAGCTTTATTCAACGACACCACTCATACGTAGAAGCACGTCCATCGTCGGCAGCACAGAGGGATATCTAAAGTAACTAACTGTTGGCGTGCTGTCAGAACTACAACATCGGTGCGTTCCACAATAAAAATACAATGCTGTTTTTGTAACGAACGGCAAAGAAAATCTTGCTTAATGAAACGCGGACAGATAAGGACACACACACACACAAAGCGCAAAAACGCCACAAATGAAGAGGCAAGAAAAGGACTTATTCAGAAACAAGGGCACCTTCGCTTTCGCGAAGACTTTGGGTGGCCCATCTCGCCCGCAGCAATGGCGTCAGCTACAGCCTGGCGGCTTCTGATGAAGCCATCTGGCAAGAGGACGGGCCTGTGTAACGGCACGTGCGCGTTTGTTATGTATATAATGGAGCACGTGCTTCTTGTCGCTTCGCGTGTACTGCAGTCTGCTCGTGATTATGCGTGCGCGGGGCGTTGCCGGCGCGCGCGTTGTGCGGGGCAGGGTCTGCGCGCGGCATCCCGGTCGGAAGGGGGCGCGCCATCACTCCGCTTCTTGTTTGTTCGTTCGGCGACGTCTTGATGGACGAAACATGTTTACTCGCTGCGCTGTGCAGGCTCGCAGGGCGCGTCTCTGATAGAAGGCCGACTCGATCCTGCGAGCGCGCGCGCCGTCTTGCGTTTTTTTTTTTTTTTTTTTCAGTCCGCGAAACGAGCAAACCGCGGTGGCTTTTTAGAAGGGTGCGGCGACGGTCGACGTGCAGAGGCAGCCGTTCGTGCGAACTCCCGTTGAAATTTCTGGGATGCTTCCGATAAGTGCCTTTGGAGAGACAGTAAGAACCGGTGCAAATGCATTTCCGTATATTCGGTGCATTTGTTGGAGAATGACGGTGTAATGAAATTGTGAAGAGCGATATACCCTGTCGCCATATCGGACAACTCCTAGGTCGCGGCGGCACCCATGTGGGCGTGGCGAGGAAAGCCTAGCTGTTCTCGAAGTCCGGGTCGAACGCGTTCTCTTGTAAAACGAGCATGTCAGTGACGCTAACTTGTGCAACGCTTGTCGTATGTTATACTTGTTAGGTATGTAACATTTACTGCAATAATGCGCCCGCGTAAAATTTCACAAACAGCAAGTTTTTATAAATAGTTCTATAGCGTGGTCCGCTGCCGCTCTACCGTCAGCGTTACCATTTGGAAGCCTTGCACTTCAAGCCGCGATGCCTCACACGGATTACTCGGCAGGCTATAAATGCTACAGGCAAGGCGCCAGTGCAACTGTATAGATCGATAGCGCCATGCTAGTGGTGTTCCGTATATACGCAAGCACCACTATACTGCTGTATTACCATAACACCGTGAAATGTATCTGGTATATCATTTGATTATCGATGGCGACGTCTTGTCAGGCCTCTTCAACAAGGATCTGTTAGCTCTCTTCGGTACTCAGTTCTCTTTTGAGCTATCTTTATTTCATCATGGGAACTTGCCCAAATGTCATCTTTGCTATAGCAAGGATGACATTTGGGCAAGATATAGCCGTATGCGACTATATTTTGGCCGAATTAAGCCCGCCAGAGATAGCTTTTAGAGACTGCGTCAGTGCCAGAGCTGTCAACCCGGTGATACGATATGTGTTATGCACTGATAAGTCTAGACACTTTGGTCTTACGGAGTGTGTATAAATGACTAAATCAAGGGCTTATTTATACCTATATACAGACGTCATTATTCTATCTAGGGAGTAAGGGCTTCTTGAAAGAGAAGAAAGTTGCTTAAAAGGAAACTATAGACCAGGGGCGTAGCCAGAAATTTTTTTCGGGGGAAGGGGGGGGGGGAGGGTTCAACCATACTTTTTGTATGTTCGTGCGTGCGTTTGTATGTGTGCGTGTATATATACGCAAGCAAAAGCGAAAAATTTCGGGGGGGGGGGGTTGAACCCCCCCAACCCGCCCCCTGGCTACGCCCGAAATGTCTAATCTGTTATACTGTAATACTTGCAACTGTTACAAAAGTATGTCACATGCGTATGACATTTTATAACTTATTACGTGTGTCGCAACGAGCACTGCCATTTCCGTCTCGATATTACGGAATAGGGTGACGGAAAAATGGTCCATATGCCACGAGTATAACGAGATCCCATCTCGAACTCTACAGTAGAAGAACGTGTGTGACATAGTACGGTCCGTTATGTTGTCATCGAGCTTTGCAAATGCTATGGCTGAGGCGCTGTCGTTTTCAGATTAGTCTGATGTTAGGGAAGCGCGGGTTCTTGATCGCGGCGGCCGAATTCCCATGGAGGCAAATGCACAACTGTCTGTGCTCGGTCTCCGCCGTTCCACTTTATCCCCTCTCTCGTAACATTGATGCGTACCGCTTTGGGACGTAATGTGTGTGTCGAACCGTTGATTCACGAAGATGCTGTCGCCTCCTTTCCGCGCACTAGTTCGCAGTGTTCCCTCAAGACTACGGAATTCTTACTAGAAAAGTCACGCTGATGGTGACCTGGCGTTGCAGAAAAGTGCAACGCTCCATATTTCTTACAGGTCTTTCATGACTCTGACACGCGCGCCCGTGCGTGTGCCTTGATTTGTTTGTTGTGGAGCGGTCGTATGTTTGATCTAGCGCCTTTCCTCTATCTCTCGAGGCTTGCATACGTGCAATCGTGCTGGCATTCTATAGCGCGGTTCGATTCGAGAGTCACGCGAGGGAAGGGACGGGGCATCGACAGGGTGCGAGGGACGTAACACGTTACGTGGAGATGTGTTGGCGTGCAGCCCGCTTTCGCGCCGGCGGCGTGACGCTCGAGAAGCCAGGGGGTCGGAGGACGCAATCTCACGCGATCGAGGAGCAGGACGGCACCGTGTATTCAGCTGGCGCTAATGCAACTTGGTTCGATGTGCGCGTCCCCAATCGAACTTGCTTGGAGTGTATACCGGCAGCGTGCTCGGGCTGCTGTGACGACACCTGCGTGTGACTGCAAGTTCCAAATGATCTCTTGCGATGATTAACTGTCCCGACATCTCTAATAAATGTCGCGTGCACCAAATTTTGGCGCACATGGCGAGAAAACGCAAGAAGACGAGACTGTTCTTTGTGTTGCTTTGGGTTATGTTAGTTAGTGAAACACCAACCGAATAATATGTCAACGTCCACTTCCCGGTAGCTGGTCGCAGCGCGTCGTCGCGTGTAATTTCCGTCCTGTTGTTGTACAATGCAAGGGCGACTCTCACCGTTTATGGTCGCACCCTGAATCTAAGCATATTAAAGGGGTACTGACACGAATATTTTCAGTTGTCGTTTTTTTGCGTCAAATGAAAGGTCAAGCCCTCAAGAGCCTATAAAATGTAGTGCTAAGCGCGAGTGCGCCCTGAAAAATTAATTACAGTATGTTTTTAAAAGCTAGTTTCGGTTGCTACTGTACCCTGACGTCACAACATGTTATGAGCTTCTCCTCACGTGCTCGCCCAATGTATAGTGACGTTTCCAAGGCCGCACCGCACCGTGGCTCCGTTGGTGACGCCCAAGCGGCCATTTTGGAAGTTTTGATGACGCACAAGCGGCCATATCGGATGTTTTGGTACCTAACGTCATCACAACTCGCCAGACTGCTGCGTGAAATCACCAGAATTTCTACTGTAGCCTGACGTCAGGCTATTGTTGATGTCAGTAGGTGCGCCATGGAAAAATTGACTTTAATATCAAAATAAAATATCTTATCACCATTTGCTGAGCTTCACACTTGCTCAGAGCCGCCTCTGCACACAGGAGAATTGTATGGCAGAGTAAAGACGCCTTCGAAAAATGGTGTCAGTACCCCTTTAAGTAAGGGATGCTCTAGCGGGGACAAACTGAAGAAGGGTTATGGCTTCAGCTGGTTTCTGTTTCATGTGTACTTGAGGAGTGATGTATAGCGCAAACCAGAGCAGAGGAAAAGTGCTTGTTATCACTACTCATTCGTTTCGCGCTGGTCAAGCCGGAATAGAACCAAACGTTTCGTATCACTTTACCCGCAACGGACAACGAAGCCGCATGCGCAAGCACCACTATTAACGCTGTAGTCCTTTTTTTTTTTTCTTTTTTGGACCTGCGTTAAATCACTTGAATAATAATAAACAAAGACGACAAATCGTTGAACACGGAATGTCGTTGGAGGCAACGTTTCAACAAGTGAGCTTGTCTTTGTCAAGGCTCCAATTTGACAAACATGAGTCCACTTGTCGAAGCGTCAGCGACATTTTCTGTTCGACGATTTCTCATCACTTCAAGCATCCATCTGCCTCTGAACTTGTGTCACAATAACAAAAAGAAAACAAAAGGAGTATGAGCGCTTGTTTGTGGATATGTTTACTAATCGATAATTGTTGAATGCTTCCGGGTAATGATTGTTGCACGTGTACGGACTGATGTGAACTATACCGCGAAGATCGCTTTTTTGTTCGATAATTATTCGCTGAAATTTATCGCCTTTTCTAAGCGCCAGCACGTTTACGTTATGTCCAATGTTAATATTTATTTATTTATTTATTTATTTATTTATTTATTTATTTATTTATTTATTTATTTATTTATTTATTTATTTAATGTGTGTACTTCTGCCTGCCTGCGCCGAAACCCACTGTGCTCGGGAAAACCGCATACGCGTCGTGAACGGAATCGTGGCCAGCGGAGCGGCGGCGCTTCCCGGTTCCCGAAAAGTCGCCGGCCTACGGTAGGGGGCCAGCGTGGCAGGAGAACCACGGGGGCACTGCACTCGGGCCGCCTGTGCGCCCACTTGTGTTTTCTTTCCCCTCCCTAATTTTGGTGGTGTACTTCCATTGTGCTCTTCTTCTCGCGCTTTTCTTTCTTTTTCCTTCCCTGTCCCCTTTCCGAGAGCTGGCGTGCTGCCATCACGATCGACCGGGTACGACGACGAGCCACGCGGTGCACACCCACCGCTCCTTCTCCTCCACAGAGCCTCTCTTGTCCCTCGGACTCTTCCCGGGACTTTGCTTCCCTGCCCGCCCCGTTTCCTAGTCGCGCCATTTCTGTGCAGCAGAGCCGCTGGAGCTCCGAGTGACCCGCATACTGCCAAGTGTCGCTATCGCTGTTTCCGAAGTTTCGGGCCATGTCTCCACGACTGCTTCATCGTACCAAGCTTGTAAGGCACGATGCGCAGGCGTAGCGCTGCTCCGTTTAGACCGTTCATCCGAGCCGTTTCCGAGACTAGGCAGACCGTTCGACCGTAAGTTCGGTGGTGGGTTACGCGGCGCCCGATTTGATCGCTCGCTCGATCCAGCGTCGCTGCATGTAACTCTGCGCTCAACGGCGGCACACGATCGAAGTCGCGCGGCGCACGCTTGGTTGTGGGCGATCTCGCTTTCGTCGCCGCCTCTGCTGTGCGATTGCCCGTGGGAGGGCCCGGCCGCTTACGCCGGCTCGGGGCGTCCCGGTCTTGGCATCGGGGCACCGTTGGCTTGCACGCGTTTGCATGCTCCGCTCTACGGTTTCTATTGCTGGAACCGCTTTGTCACCGCTCTTGCTAGTCCCAATCTCTGTTGGGCATGTCTCACTCATATATATATATATATATATATATATATATATATATATATATATATATATATATATATATATATATATATATATATATATATATATATATATATATATATCATCATCAGCCTGTCTACGCCCACTGCAGGGCAAAGGCCTCTCCCATTTTCCGCCAATCAACCCGGTCCTGTGCTTTCTGTTGCCACGTTATACCTGCAAACTTCTTAATCTCATCTACCCACCTAATTTTCTGTCTTCCCCTCACGCGTTTGCCCTCTCTTGGAATCCAGTCAGTGACCCTTAATGACCACCGGTTATCCTGCCGACGTGCTACGTGGCCGGCCCATATCCATTTCTTCTTCTTAATTTCAACTATGATATATATATATATATATATATATATATATAATATGCTTCTGCCTGCGTTTCCTTAGAACGGCCCGGGGTCGACGTCGTTGCCGAAGACTCTCTGGACACCTGCATTTAACGCCTGTCGTGCAGCGTGCTTTCGTGGATATTTTGATCGAAGAGATTGTGGCGCTATCTTGTTCGTACTACCCGGGCTCTCCGCCAGGTACTCTGGTTCAAGTATTAATAACAATATCTGGGGTTTAACGTCCCAAAACCAAGATATGATTATGAGAGACGCCGTAGTGGAGGGCTCCGGAAATTTCGACCACCTGGGGTTCTTTAACGTGCACCTAAACCTAAGTACACGGGCCTCAAACATTTTCGCCTCCATCGAAAATGCAGCCGCCGCGGCCGGGATTCGATCCCGCGACCCTCGGGTCAGCAGTCGAGCGCCATAACCACTAGACCACCGTGGCGGGGCCTGGTTCAAGTATTGTCGTGGTCGGTTTAGGTGAACTGCAACTACGTTTTGATATCCGTGCAGCACACAGAGAATGGCAAATACTTCCTACTGATGAATAATTGCACTCGGTGAGCGCAGTTTATGCAGGATTATATGAAAACAAATAATTGGGGGGGGGGGGGGGGGCATCCTCTGGATCCGCCGTTCATGGGGTGCACTGTACCAGGACGCGAGAACTGCATCAGCAGCTCCTTGCCCATTTTCCAAAGCACGTTGTGTGCATATTTTAGTGTTCCAGCACACACTGCATTATCGAGCGTCTCCAGGAAAGTGTAAGCATGAGCCTGCGGAGATGTGAGAAGGGGAATCGTAGGGCTGCTTGATAAAAGAGCTTGGCTCATTCATCTCAGTGAGTTTTGTAATGATTCCAGCATAGGCTGGTTGGTCTCAGTGCCAGACAGCATACGTACGTCAGGGCATGTGCCTGAGTTGCCGTTAATTTGACTTTGGCTTACGCAAACTTTACTCCTTTTACGAGAGAGAGAGAGAGAGAGATGTAATGCGGAAAGGCAGGGAGGTTAACCAGAAAACAAATATCTGGTTTGCTACCCTGCACTGGGGAAGGGGTAAGGGGAGACAGGAAAGTAAGGAGGAGAGGAATGGGATAGGGAGGGAGGGAAGCACAAACACACAGACACAGGAGTAGATTTTAGAAGAAAATATTTAATAGTAATCCCGAATTTTCCTGAGGCCTGTCTCTGATACATCTGGCCCTGAACATATACGCTGACGCAGTCAGGCTTAACGTGTAACAGTGTTGCCCACATTGAAAACGCATGCGTTATCGACGCTACACGTTGCCGCAAATAACAAATAATAAATGAGGTTGTCGCGCACAAGCATGTTCATGAATAGGAGAGCAAAGATAAAAAAGGAGCTCAACTCAGCGTATCGGCATAATGGAATCACTTTTACGAGCGTAGTTAGTCCATGTATAAGTGCCTCTCACGCGAGTTTCGCCGTATACGAGTTTGCGTGGCAATTACGATGCCTATCACGCCGCGGCGCCCTGATGATGTTGCTCCATGTCCTATGTATAGAGAAGACAGGGAATTTCACGGCGTTACGTGACGAGATCTATAGCGCTAATCTCTAAAACCAGTCGGAAACGCGACCGGAGTTGCGATGTCGAAAGCTGGTTTCAGTGTAGAAACATCGTTATCGAAGAGAAAAGAAAGGACGCAGCACCCTGTCACCGGATGCCCTGGAGCCACGTGGCCTGGCGTCCTGGTGTGGCCAGGTGAGCGAGACTGCTTTACTGGCGACGACGACAGCGAGCCGAGACGAGCGAGCGAGTTTTACTGCGCAGGACGAGGCATGGCCAAGGGTGAATGACCTTTCCATGCCACCAGCTCCGTGGCTTCTGTGTGTTCGAGCTGACTAAAGAAGGGACGGAGAGCTGATAGAGATCGATGAGTGGCTCCGACGATGGAAAGGGAAGTTGCACGTGCATCATCGGGGCTCTCTGGTGTGTATAGACATGTCTTACAGAACACCGTGCACTTTGTTAGGGCAAGTATACAACGACGGCCTCATTTCAAAAGAAGGTACATGGGCACAGATCAGTTTGTGCACGCCGTAGAGCGTTACGGGAAAGCCACCTGTCAAGGAATGGCTGACAGTCACGCTCGTTGTGATCACATTTGTATAAAAACTGCCTACACGTATACTTGTTCAATTTCGTCGATGGACGCTTGCAAGACAGACGCCGAACAGCGATCTCTCGTTTCTGTTCTCTAGAAACATTAGTATATGTAATTGATATTTCCGCTCTCATGCCGTTGACTTAGCATATGGCAACTTTTGCAGGCACATCAATGTGATATGCACCATTTAAGGTATATATACAGCCTCCCTATTCGGTAATTGTAGGATTTGTCGAAACGATTATTGATGTTCTCAACGACCGTCTTTCTATCTGAACTTGTTCAGCGGTATGCTGTCAGGATCTCGGTGTCTGCACGGTTGACGGTGTACTCGCCACATCAAGCCTCGTTTCCAAGGCCATGCATTGCAAGCGGCCACATTAACCACTCCAAACTCAAAATTATGATCTTTCTGGGCATAAAAAGCCTGGTCGAGGAAATAAAGTTGAATTTTCTCTCTCTCATCTCGTTGGCCCTGCATACTTTATCGGTTCGTGAAACAAATGTGAAGGCAAAGGGTGCGTGTTCGTGTTGGTAATAAGCGGCGTTCGAACACTTTACGAGCGCGTTAGGTCGTTAACGCCTTTTAGTCTCTCTGCTGCGTTCTTCTCCGCTCTCTTATTCGCCCCGTGGCCTTTTCTAGAAACAGAAGAGCCGGCTCCATTTGAAGGGCTGTTTGCCGAGTGCTTCGCGTGTTGTTCGTTTCATCGGTAGTTATACTTTCACGACTGCGTGAGAGGCGTGATAATTAGCATATGTTAACTACGTCCTTGTCAGAGGCACTTGGCCGCCGCTAAGTGGCGCTTCACCGAAGGTGGCGATTCTGTACGATAACGCAAATGGCACTTGAGGCTCGGCCGGGCTGCCTGACTAATAAAACGTGCTGGTGAAAGTATTCGCAGCGGGATGAGCACCTGTCTTTTACACTGTTTAAATATGCGGAAACGACAGAACACACATAGCAATAGAATGCCAAGGTAGTCGCTCAGGAAGAAGGCGTTTATAGCTGACGTCCTCGTTACAGAAGTACTGAAATCATCATCACCAGCCTGACTGCGCCCACTGCAGGGCAAATGCCTCTCCCATGTTTCG
Organism: Rhipicephalus sanguineus; assembly: GCF_013339695.2. Classification (NCBI taxonomy): domain Eukaryota; kingdom Metazoa; phylum Arthropoda; class Arachnida; order Ixodida; family Ixodidae; genus Rhipicephalus; species Rhipicephalus sanguineus. The sequence continues at coordinate 11,783,457 of NC_051180.1, read as the reverse complement.
CAAGTCAACGCGGTTCTGTGCTTGCTGCGGCCACGGGATCCCCGCAGACTTTGACTTAATCTCCTCTGCCCACCTAACTCTCTGTCTCCCCCTCGCGCGTTTGCCTTCTCTTGGAATCCAGTCGGTTACTCTTAATGACCAGCGGTTATGCTACATGTCTTGCCCATGCCCATTTCTTCTTCTTGATTTCGACTAAGATGTCCTTAACACCCGTTTGTTCCCTCACCCATTCTGCTCTATTCTTTTCCCTTAAGTATGCTGAAATCGCCATCAATTAAAGGGGAGGCGAATTTAACTCCTCATAAGCGAGTTTCTCGCGATCTTTTGATATTTTCTAACCCCTGCAGTACATGTATGTTGGTACCGTTCATGTTGAACGTCGATGCGTGCTTCGTGTCGCGTTGCGCTTCTGCTTTAATTTCGTGTAAACTATACTTGTGTATACATAGGCACATGTGTTATTGTTTGCCTTGCGGCACACGTATATAGTGTACGTGCTGCCGTCTTTCGCGCATGAATGCAATGGCCTGTAATGAGCTTGTGTCGTTCGCGTAAACATCAAATAATGAAGCTCTCTCTCTCTCTCCTCTCTGCGTGAGAGCAGATTTATTTGTACGCGCTGCTGCGGACCGCCTTTCCCGTGTTAGCGAGAGGGCCCCTATCGAACGCTTTCTTTCTTTCTTTCTTTCTTTCTTTCTTTCTTTCTTTCTTTCTTTCTTTCTTTCTTTCTTTCTTTCTTTCTTTCTTTCTTTCTTTCTTTCTTTCTTTCTTTCTTTCTTTCTTTCTTTCTTTCTTTCTTTCTTTCTTTCTTTCTTTCTTTCTTTCTTTCTTTTTCTTCCAGCGCGCTCTGTTATTTACATTAGGTCTAGTTGGTTTTTGTGCGTCTGCTAAGGCGCGGCATCGTGTTGGTTACGGGAGCACCACGTTGTTTTCCATAATTCGCCTTTATGAAAAAGGTCAGTTGTCGTTGGAAGGAGCTGAGCCCGTGTAGATCAAGTGGGCTACGCACTAAATATATATGGCTTCTTTCTTATCTTTGTTGCACCGCAATAAGTGGGCGATTGCCATATTGATTTCTTCTGTGTTTACCGACACTGTCGTATTATTAATATTATTATTATTATTATTATTATTATTATTATTATTATATTATATTAGTAGTAGTAGTAGTAGTAGTAGTAGTAGTGGTAGTAGTAGTAGTAGTAGTAGTAGTATTCGGGTTTAAAGTCCCAAAACAACAATATGATTATTAGGGACGCCGTAGTAGAGGGCTCCGGAAATTTCGACCACCTGGGGTTCTTTAACGTGCACCTAAATCGAGGTACACGGGCCTCAAGCATTTCATGACTGTAAGTGCAATTATTCAATATTTCGGTATAGCAGGCGGCACCTCTGATAACGCAAGGCTTCTAAGATGTTGTTGTTGTTGTTGTTGTTATTGTCCTCTCCTCATGGCCATACCCATTGGAGGGGATTGGCCGAGTATAGTTAGTGAATTCTTCCTGTATTTTCTGTATGGTGTAACTCCTTAGTACGCTATTTGTTTTAAATGCGAAGCATTTCTTAGCGAACCTCTGGCACTTTGAGCGTTTCTATCTACGTATCTATCTATCTATCTATCTATCTATCTATCTATCTATCTATCTATCTAGCCGCCTACGTCTGGGTGCTCTCATGATGGCCTCCTTAACTTGGTGTAGACCAAAATTTGCATGGGGGGGTATGAGGATTTGACGAATATGATTGCCAGGTCGTGACATGAATAACTTTAAAATCTTGTCGCGTACGTCATCAAACCCTTGCCACTAGACACGTGTGGCACATACCCGTTTACCACGGGCCGCGGTGTACGGGTATGCGCCACAGGTGATTGACAGTTTATATCTACCCAGGAACGGCGAGAACAGACATTGGTAACTTAAATGCTAGAGCGTTAAGGAAAGCCAACATCGGCAGCGTTGACTCAACGGATGGAAAGAATGAAAATTAGGATCGCAGCAGGAATCGAACCCAAGCATTCTGCGTGGTAATCGGGTATTCTACCACTGAGCCACGCCAGGTCTATAAACTGGTTTGGAAAAACAGCCTACGCAGGCGTAATATCGGTGCAACGTCAATTGTGGTTGTGGTGCTGGCTATGTAATTTTACAAGAAAGCAATAAACACTACATGATACTGCTACGATGTGTACTCCTACGATACAGGCGTCATATGATATTAACGTCTGTAGTTCCAGTGTTGGCTCCGCTTTTATAGCAGTGTAATAAACATTCGTTTGTATTCCTATGATTCAGCAAGCTATATTGAAGCATTGCTCGACCCCGGAGGAATACATTAACGAAAGTTAAGTTACATATGATATCCACATCACCGCACCGTAAACTGCACTTCGTCCACCAGAACGACGCAGTGTCCTCTTCATTTCTTACGAGGCTGAGCGATGGCCTCATGCTGACCGAGAATGATGCCAGATTGATTGACAGCCGCTTTGTAGACTAGGCTACGTAGGCTACATACGCCCAGGTAGTCTACGAATACGACAAACACTATCCACTGATGTTGGTCTATGTAGCACTATCCAGGTCTACCAGCCTCGACGGCCTATACCTCACCAACGCGAAGAGTGACTTCAGATTCCGACATCTCGCCGGCTCTGTCGACAAACAATTTGTCGACGAAATGACCAAGGCATCCACGAATTCCAACAGCTATACTTTACGACATACTTCACTACACATGGACCCCTCGTCACCACGATTACGACCGGATCCTATACGAAGTCATGACCAGCTGCTGGTGCTCACTGATCACGGTGATGGTGCCCTTGTTCAAGAACTGTCAAGAACTTCTGGCACACATGCACACGGGTTTGTGAAACGTGCATGCGTTCTCGGGACACGTATAACCACTACATATCGACTTACCGCTTCTGGTGTTGGCAATACCCACGTTGCCATTGCCAGCGTTACCCAACCGTAAACAGCTGGTTATGTAACACATATGCGGCTCTTCAACATATATATGTGTGCGTATAAAATTTATACAAATCTTTAGCGTCATTTTGTAACGTGTCGCTCAGTAAAAAAAAGTTACGCCACAGTCACCTACCCGCCGCATGCTTCGCATAACATCGACTCCCACGGTACGTGGGATCTGCCGAATTTTTAATTATTGAATTGAAGTGCCAATATTGACTAATGAAAAATTTAGTGCCGATGGAATTTAGCAAGGGATTCTTTTAGTAGCAATGCGATATTCCTGGACAGCAAGGAAAACATCCCTGTGGCTGTAGTGGCCCCAAAAGAAAGAAGAATGGGTTCTGATAATTCCAGGCCCAGCTTCTTCTTGTTTTTATTATTGGACGCATAGAAAACTGTTGTGCCTGAAAAAATCATTTGCACTTGTGTAATGGCTAAGAAAATGGTGCAGTGAAGTTTATCATCGCCTTCGACCAAATGCGGCGTGTACTCCACGCGTTGTCGTCGTTCTGCATAAGAACTGCGTGCGAATGGGAAGATAACTGCGTTACTTCAAAGGGTACCTCGGCGGATGTGAAAACCTGATACGAGAACTCAAGTGCGCGTGTATTGTGTTACTGTGCGCGCCCCGGTTAGGACGAAATAAAATGTGTAATAAAGCAGAGCCTGCAACAGAGGTAGGTGCGGAGTCTGTTCAGGCGCGCGGTCACTGGCACAAGATGGCCGGCCGATAGCCTAATGATATTTTTGTGCTCGATCCACGCTCGCGTGGCAAGAGTTCACTCCCATTCTTATGCTCTGCAATCAGTTCTCGATCATGCCTGCGTTCTCTTCTTCGCCGCACTTCAATGGCCTGAGCGGCATGACTGCGAACCGTTGTGTTCGCGCACATCATGACCTCCCCGCCTCACTTGGCTGAGTCCGTGTTACGCCCCGTTTCGTCCTCGTAACAGTGTCTTGGTTCATCCCGAGGAAGCACTGCATGCTGCTGGGATGGCTTGTCCCAGGTGCTTCTTTTACAGCCTACAGGCTCTGTCCCCTTCCTTTATCGGATACAGGGCACTGCTGCGCGCTGCGGCTTGGCCACGTGCGTGCGAGCTCTTTTTGACAGCCTGGTAGGCATAGCTGGACATTGAAAAGGTTGGGCATAAATACGTTTACAGTCGTAACTTGTAACTGTCCCTCGTGCACATTTCAACCCTCCACGTGTCTGTATGCGTAGTTGGTTGTTTTGTAACAGTAATTTAGAGTGAGTGAAAGAAAGCTTCCTGTTGACTTTGTTAATGCTCGTTGGCGGGTTGGTTGTTGTTGAAGCATTGTAACAACAACAACAACAACAACAACAACAACAACAACAACAACAACAACAACAACAACAAAGTCACAGTTTCGCCACAACAGCGAAGCAATGAATGCGATAGCAACAAATTAGAATGTGAGACGAAGACCGGCAACAACAACAACAACAACAACAACAACAACAACAAAGTCACAGTTTCGCCACAACAGCGAAGCAATGAATGCGATAGCAACAAATTAGAATGTGAGACGAAGACCGGCAAGCAGCTCGATACTTGCAACGCGCGGCTCGAACGCAAAGGACTGGCGAAAAGAACACACACAGGACGACCGCGAACTAACAAGGGTCACAGCTCGACACTTGCAGCTCACTGCCCAAACACAAGGAAGGACACTCGAAAAGATCGCACAAGTACACACAGGACGAGCGCGAACTGACTGTTACGGTTGTTACTTCTTCTTGTTTGAGCAGCGCGCTACAATCCAAGGCTCTTAGACTTCTTTTTCTTTAAAACTGCGGCGCGTGGAGTGACCCCTCCGCGTCTTCTGCCGCGCGGTGGCGTTCGACGCATCGTTTACTCGGCGTTCACATCGTCAGTGGGTACAGAAATGGGCCACTTTTTTAGTGCGCGTCTGAAGGAAAATTTGGGAGAGAGAGAGAGAGAGAGAGAGAGAGAGAGAGAGAGAGAGAAAACTTTATTTTAAAAAAATCATTCAATCACGTCAGGCATTGCCCGTCGCCCCTAGCCGTCGGCCGGAATCCCTTGAGACACGGCAGCAGCAAGGGCTTGACTGATGATGTCCCGCTGGACGTTGGGGTCTGGGCTGCTTAGCAGGGCCTCCCAGGATTCTAGAGTGTGGGAACCATCGTTCTGACTCTGACATGTCCACACCATGTGAACCAAATTCGCTGCCTCATCACAAAATTTGCACTGGGACCGGAAAACTGGGTGCCACTTGCTGTAAAGTACGGGGTATTGCAAAAACCCCGTCTGCAACTTTCGCCACATAATCTCGTCTTTCTTACTGAGCGATCTGTCCGCACCTGGGTATACTTGCCGATTCAGCCTAGTGCACGTGTGCTGCGATTTCATGATATGCGAGCATAGACTCGCTTCTTTTTGTAAGTTCGGTAACTTGGGAGGGGCGTTGCTATAAAGCGCGCCGTTCGGGCAATCTCGCGGGTGATACTACACATACTGAAGCACCTCCGAGCTCTGCGTGCCGTTAGCGTTAAATGCTGTATATAAATAGCTCGCCGTTGTTATGCTAAACAGCCGGTGGCGCGTGGCAGAGTTGTTTAAAGCAGCGCGCTGCGGAGCGAGGGGTCGAAGGTTCGAGTCCCGGTGATGCGCTTCGGAATTTTTTTCTTCTGATTTTTGTTTGTGACTTTTATTTATGTATACATACATATACATATCCGGGACATGACGGCGACGGCAAAAACCAGCCAAGAGTGTCCATATAATTGCTATCACAATAAAAAAAAATCACAGCATATCCACGGAGTGAATGATGATGAGTGGGCGAAGCTGCGGAGGTTCATCGGTAAACCGTGAATCTTCCGTGAATTCTGCCCAGTACATCATCACCGACGTGAGATCGGGCGCGTTTATACTAAAGGTTCGATGAGTTATGACGACTTGCAGCGCACTTTAATTTTACGTGTACGCTGTGAATTTTCATTGTTTAGAAAACCATTGCTTAGAAAACATCTAGCGTCTTTCGTTAAGCAGCTGGCGTCTTTTCGTTTTGCTTTAGAAACATCTGGCGTTCTTTCGTTTTGCTTTTACAAAACATCTGGCGTCTTTTGTTGGTTTATTTCATCAATCAACGGCGTTTTGAACAAAATTTTTATTGTTTAGTCACGCACAGGAGAAATCTCACCAGGCACTACCTTGGAGGTAAAGAATGGCTGCTAATGGGAATGAGAGACAGAAGAAGTCGGCTTTTAGCTAACGCTGCGAATTTTTCATTGTTCAACAACGCACAGGAAAAATCTCCCACCGGCACCACCTTGCAGGTCAAAGCGTAAGACTGGTTACATACTACGCTACGAGGGACGAACGGGTGCCGCTATAAGGAGCTTCGCCCCTAAAAAAACGCAAGAAGACTGGGGTGGAAAGGGGCACACACACAGCGCTCGTGTTTGTGCCCCTTTCCGTCCCAGTCTTCTTGCGCTGTTTTTCGTTGCAGTGTTCCTGTTCACCGTACTGGTAGCGTTACAGCTGTCACCTGTACGCTTACCGGCAAATTTACGGGGGCGGAAGAGACGTTTATTGGCGGTTGTGTGGTTAGCTATGCCGCTTTGAGGAAGGGAGACTGAAAGATGAACATTATACAGATGGGAGAACAGTGCAGGGAATTAAAAACAGGAGATGTGGCGACATGTTGGCGATTATAGGTTTCGGCACACTACCATCAACCTTGCTCAACCTACAGGCAGTCACAAGCAGTTGCGTAAAGTTTTGCATAATATCGCTGCTACCGCGAAGCTTGGCGCTATATATCTTCGACATTAAGCGTACCAGTTATAAGGCTGAGTTTCGAGCATAAGGGGATGGATACATCGACGGGTGACTCCGAGAAACATTAAGCGGTTTCAACCGAAGAGTACGTGTGTGCGAACATTTCTGCTGCACCGAACAGGAAAGGGCGCATTAGCCAAACCACACGCTCACACTGTTCAGAGCTAGTTTGAAAAGAAGTAATGGGCCGAAATACATATATAGACTTTGACATCAGGAGCGGGTTCTCCTCCTGGTTTGTAATCAACAGAGCTTACCGCAACAACGAGGTGTGCGGCAATGCGTAGCAATGAGCCTCGAAGAAGTTCGGAAATGAAAATAGAGGAACAGCTAAGTCTGTTAACGACTTCACCGATGTTCTGCATTGGTTGCGGTCTGCAGTTGATTTGTTTTATTGCTCTTTTATGGCCACCTGTGGCTCTCAACTCGAGCTTGTTTTTTTCAGTGTTGCTTTTTCTCAGGCGCGGGACAGGCTGAATAACCGGACTCCCTTTATCTCGCCGTCCGCTGCGCACGACGCACTCTATCTGTTCTCCCAGTGCACTCGATCTCTTTCATTCTCTGTCGTCTTTGTTCTCTTCTCGATATCTGAAATCGTCAGTGATGTATGGCGTTTTCCGTGCTTAAACGCGCAGTTCCTTGCTCGCTCCTGTCCTCCCCTTCGCCAATCATTCACTATTTGATTCAGGGGATACTCGAATAAAAAGAAATATCGTTGAAAAAAAAAAAAAGGCACTACATAATGAAAACGATAACTTCGCTAATCAATTTCCAGGGAGGCCGCTTCGGGTCGTAGTGATGTGAAATCCACCCGGCTGAGAGCTCCCAGCGCCTCGTGAAGTTGCCGCAAACACTGCCGCGTCAAAGACGAACGGTCATCGCAGTGATGTATTGTGACGGTCGCGGCTGTGTTTGCTCGTTCGTTATACTAACGTAGACGTGGCTTACGCTATTATGGTGGTACTCGGCTTCTGTTTTTATTGCGCGCCGCATGCAGTGGAGTGTACAGCGCTGGACACATGGTGCGAATTCGGATGCGATTCGTCGTACGGCTGTTCGTGCCAACAGCCGCATCCGACAGACGCCCAACAGGTTCCATCAGCGTGCGGAGACTATTCGCACGCCGCACGGGCATCCAACTTGCTGAATGAAGCCGCGCGGCTGCCGCGTCGGCCTGACGGCCGCAGCCAATGGTAGCGCGGGAGACGCCTGACGTCACGCCTCTAGTGGCGCGTTTGTTGCTTGTTTGTTTGTTTGCGCGTTTGTTGCACTACGTTCGGACGGCTCCGATCATGAAAAACGTTGGTTAAACTTTCTTTCTGACATCAAATAACTCATGACGTTTGAAGTGTGTCATTTGTGCAAGGCGGCACCCGTTTCCGAACCACTAGCGAGATATCGAGCCGTGATGGAAGGCCACTTCGCAGCTAACAGCCGCACCGGCCGTCTCGGCGAACCGGCCGACTTCGCTTCCACCGTTGCTCGTCAAATCGAGGCCTACGAGAAAACCAATTGCGCATGTAAACGCGTGTCATCAGCGTAAAAGTTTTAATCGTGTTGATAAAAATAAGTGCTCGACGATCAGCTCGCGATTGATCGCGAACGGCGCTAGCGACAGCGTCCGCCTTGCTAGGCCTACGTTCGGTGTCGTGACAGGCCTACTCTCGGAGTCGCGAGTGAATGCGGGCTGTTGAGATGTTTGTCGCTTGCGAAGGCGTTGCTTTATTGGCAATGTTCTTACAGAACGAAGCGTGGCTGCGTAAGGTTGTCTGTTTTGCAGTCAACGAAAAGGATGCGATGTCTTCCGAGCGTGCAAGCCGGGGTGCCGTGTGTGGGCGGAGCCTGCGCGCTGATTGCTCGTTCGCCCCCATGTGCCCATGTGTCCTGAATTGTGTAAACTGAGCTGTTTTCGATAAAAAGTTATATTCGGCATGTGAGCGGAATGTGTGCCCGCCTATCGATGGCGGCCCGGGTAACTTGCAATGGTTGTATATGCCACAGGACCCGCGAGACCACTTAGCCGTCGTGTCGTTACATGTCCCGGGATTACCCGCGCTGCAACTTCTCGCTTCCTCCGCGCCTTGTACGAGGAGGAGCATCGTGTGACGCCGAGGCCGGCGCGTCGCCTGCGGCTGGCTCGGTGTCGATGATGAATGGCTGGGCGCCTTTTGTGCCTCGGCCGTCGTCCATTCGCCGCTCTGCTCTGTCTCGGCGGGGAGCATCGGAAAGAGCGCTGCTCGTTGCACTCTGTGTAGACGGGAGGGGCTGCATGGAGTCGACCGGCTGCCGACCGCGCTTTATTACGGTTTTTCCAATCCACCGGAAGTGGTGCAGTCCTTCACCGTGCTCAACAGTTAAAGAAAAATACAAAAAAAGGGGGGGGGGGTGCTAGGAGAGAGCGTTGCGAGAAATACGTTCGGAGGGAATGCGGTCGCTGTGCTCTTCGTTCGAGACTGCTTCTCCGGGGCGCAGTTGCTAACGTACGCTTATGGCGATGAAATATCGCCGTAATTTATCCCATTTTCGATGTCTTCCCCCCTATGGCGACCTCGACCTGATAACCTAGCGCTGACCATCGGGTGTGACCGCCCGTTATCGCTAGCAAACGGCACTTCGAGGACTGGTCGCCCGCCCTGAACTATATAGTAATATCCTTGGTGTATCCAGACGACGGACCGACCCACGGGCGGCTGAGTCACGTGACAGTAAGAACGCGAGTGGCCCGTCCGCTTGCGCCATACACACGCGCAGTCAGAAACGGGAGGAATAAAGCCCGGACCGATTGCAGTTCCAACCGCAAACGATGCTGCGCGCGCGTCTCGAAAGACAAACCGCAGGTTCGAAGAGCCGCCGGCGCACTCGGCTACCGAAAAAAGAAGAAAAAAAACCTGTCTTGTTGGCACCCCACCCCTCCGAGCACGCGGCCCGCAGGCGAGGAGGGGGACGGACGGTTCGTGAAAATGTTTTCGGCATTGTTGGTCCTCCCGATCCGCGGCCCAGCTACGGACTCCCCCAATCGGAAGTGGAGGATCACGTGACGGCGAGGCCGCGGGCCAAAAAAGCGGTTTGGCCCGTCGTCTGGATCCACCATAACGTAAAGTATGCCCAAGGAGGTTTAAAACCTCCTTGAGTATGCCTAACCAGTGACGCAGCCAGGAATTTGTCTTTCTTTTTTGGCTGGGAGGGCGTTAAGGGGGGGGGGGGGGGTCTGGGCAGGTTGTGATATGTATTGTAGACAGACGTTTCCGGTTGGACATATGCATGACGCGCCACTCTCTGCAGTTCTTCCACTGTATATACTTATAGCCTTAGCACGTTGCTTACCACTAGTCGTTGCTTGCTTGCATAGTTTCGCTTCTTTGGCCCATTGTTCATGCCGAAATTTTTGTACTACAAGAGTATATTGGGATTCGATATGGTGGTAATGTGCTGCGCGGCCACACATTTTAATTCTTACACTCGTTTTGCATGTCCTATGTGCGAAAATTGTGCGACCAATTGCTAAACATGCAGGAGCCCGAAGAAAAAGCGTCTGCGCCGGAATCTCATCGATGTCAAATACTTGCGAACACGGAAACGGAGAGATACGTTAAAGATCGTCGTGGTTCGCGTCTAATTTCGAGCTTATGGTATATCCATGGGACTTGGGAGACGCTCGTGTCCGGCGAGTTCGCTTGTCATTCCGCCGTAAAGGCGCGCCATGGCTCGATGTAATTCTCTCGCACTGTTCGACCTGTCTGTTCGCTTGTACACGCCGGCACGCCAGTGGGTCCGTCGCGTGCTGCAGTATTTTAGTCACGTTGCGTCGACCTCGCCTTATCTGCAGCCCGCCCGCTGAAAGAAGCACCCAGCCTGACAGCGAAACGGCGCACTTCGAGGCGGCATTTTCTAATTGGCTTCCTTCGGTCGTGTCGACAAATTTCGCGTCGTTGGGGGTCGCGCCGTGGGCGTCGATCGTCATCGCGGAGGCGCATCTGTGCTCGCTGTCGACCGGTGACTGCCGTCTCCTCGGCTGCTGCTAGTTCGGTGCACTCGGGAGCAGTGTTATGCGGGCATGTGTTATGGAAGACACGGACTATTTATGCTGTAAACATACACACGACATGGGAGCAGGCACGGATCCATGCCTTTTTCGTGGAGGTGTCCGCTTGTAGATGTGGATCGATGATGATAATTGTTGCACCTATACGCTGATGCTCAATAAGGGTAATATCAATATATTCGCGTGATTTTTAGCGTTCTGACGACAGAATGACAACTGACAAGAAAGACTTTGAGTAACGTGCTGTGCGCTGGCGCTGCGCACGCAAACATCAAAAAGTGGGGGCATCCGGACAAAGCCCTTGAATACGCGCACGCATGGGAGTACACTAGCAACTGAAGTCTAACAATATCGCGTCTTCATATAATATGTAAATACATGGATCCCAAAGTCCATGACCCTCGATGTCTATCACAATGCCGAGTTTAATTAATTTTTGAAGCACGATATCTTTCTGTAATAAAGGAAATGGCGCAGTAACATACACAGAACCTTCGCTGATTACGGCTCTTGTTTCTGCGATTTCTCGCGATCTCTGACGGAGGTGATTATGCACAATTGAACAAGTATATATACAGTGACTGAAGCGCTCTGACTTGCGGTTGAGTCAGATCTCGGGCAGTGTGGATGCTTTCTTCTATGTATCATATAAGCGGCTCTGTTCGCAGCGTTGCTGCACGCAACAGGCGGCGACGGGTATCTGCAGCCGTATGGGGCGCCCCGTGGCTTGCGTGCGTGCTAACGGACGCGTACGCGCTCGTCTCGCTCCGGCGGCGCTGAAAGATCCGCCGTCTCCGCCGCTCATTCGGTTGCGACGTGCGAAGGCCGTCGCGCGAATGGCGACGACCCGACCCGGCTGCTGCGACGAGCGCTGGGCGTCAAGACCACTCGCTGAAGACTGCCGCTGATACTTATAATCGCGTCCCAGCGCTGTGGCATGTAGATCGACCTCCCTCTCCCACGAGCTGAAGCGTCGCCAGCTGGAGGCATAATGCTTTGTGTGTGCGCTCGTCATGCGTGGTATGAACGTATATAGTGGGCCCTACCATGGTGTTATAAGCAGCAGGTATACCGCTCCGCAGGACACCCGTGCCACCATTTTAAGAACAGACGCGTCTCTGCTCTTGGCGACGCCGCCACATCTGACGGTTCGAGTGACCGCATTCGACGGGTAGCTGTTACTCAGCGCGTATTGGCAGATGTGCGACTGATTTGTGCGGCTTGTGTCTAGGCGAGAGGCACGCATGCATGCACCGCTCGCAAACTATAAACTCGTGATTGAAGCACGAGATATAATCCGCGACGCGAACGAGGAGTAGTCAAGCCACCAAGAAGCTTGCGCCTGCATTATCTTCCTATAGCGGAACGAATGAGGTTGGCTCTTACTTCTGAAAAAGAGAAAGAGAACTGTGCTCGGGACAGCAGAAGAACGCAACATACAGTAACGGACAGGGGCGTAGCCGGAAATTTTTTTCGGGATGGGGTGGGGAGAGGGAAGGTGGGAGAGGGGGGCGTGTTCAACCGCCCTTTATGCATGGTCGTGCGTACGTTTGTGTGCTTGTGTATACGCATGCATGAGAAAAGGCCGTCATATACCAGGCAACTGGAAACATCTCTGGTGCTTGTTGTGGTCGTGTTTGGATCACCGTCTCATACGACTCTCTCAGGTGCTCTCCGATCCTCTTACATCACTAGCCTACACCCTCCCGACCTCTGTGTTCGCCCTGGCGTGTCTTCACTTCGGTGCCGTGTCGCGCGAAGAGCGCCGAGAGGCCCCGCCTTATTTTTAGGCAAACTATACGCTGTTCAAGGTTCCTTGTTAGCGCCGTGCATTACGGCGCTCTGTTCTTTCTTCTTCACCTCGCAGTCTCGGCTTTGCGCCAAAACACACTGTCAGCCCACTCACGCCTCAAAGAGAACACCGCGCATGCGCTATATACGCCTCTGCGGAGTCGCACCTTGCGTGCCACCGGCGCGTCGGGCGATCTGCTTTCGTGAACCGCTCTTCTTTCACTTGATGGAGGCGGGCAACGCGACAGTCAAGACTGACGTTTTGTTGAACTATACATACCTAAAGCATATGTCCGTCTTATGAAAGGTAACGCGGCATAACGTGAAAGGTAACGTGGTGCGGGCAAGCTGTAATTACGAATTAATTGGCTCGCGTTTGACAGCACGTCATCGTCCGTTTTTTCACCTCTCAAGCACAAGCTATTTCTCAGTTCCAAATCGCCGCTTATCGAAGCAGTGCACTTAAACCGTTAGTGACGGTTCGTATATACTCTAAGAAAAGAAATATTAGCTGTTACTCTTTTTGATGAGTCCTGACTTGCCAGCTATATAACTCCCTTTAAAGGTATACGTTAACTCTCTTTCCAAGAGTCTGGCTCGCACATTCAGTGGTGTAGCCAGGAGTAGGCACCCCAGTCCCGTGCCCCCCCCCCCCTCGAAATTTTTTCCCATGCACTCTTAAAAAAAGGTAGTAGTACTTGCTAACTTTGGGGTTGTACGGCTCGTCACATATGTTACTACCCTGTTAGTAAGTGCAGTTAGTAACGGCAAGGGTGGTAACTGTTACTACCTTTGCCGTTACTAACAGCAATTAGTAACTACCCTAGCCGTTACTAACCATAGGTAGTAAAATAAAGGTTGTAAAAAAAGGTAGTACCGATACTAACGTGTTCATTTTGCCACATTATTAACAGCGATCAAATTCATAATGTCACACTTCGATACAACTTCGGGTAATCTTCCGTGGAGTGTCATGAACTATAAGAATACACAGATGCAACAACAAGTTCACTACGCGACAGCACTTACTAAGCGACTTCCGGGGTATTTATAGCCCCTACATTCGAGATGCACGACTGGTAGCGGTGAGCACCTGTGTTTCACGATGAATTATCAAGAAATGCGACACTAAAGTACCAAACCCTACTACCGGATTATATGTGCTTGTGGACGTAGCACAGGACTTTTAATCAACCGTATTAAACAAACAATAGTCCTCTCTCTTTGCTATGAAACTGCCGCAAAAAAAGCATTATGTACAGCGGCCGAGACAAGGTACTAAGTCCACTAACATAGCCTCAGTGCATTTCAATGAATTCCTGTGCTAGTACATAGACAGTAAAAAGCTAATAATTATCATTTCTGAGATTTTACGTGCCAAAACCACAATATGATTATGAGACGCGATTTTGACCACCTGTGGTTCTTTCACATCCGCCTATCATGCTAGTTTGTTGGAATTGATATTGTGTACTAAAACGCGTATAGCACTTGCTTACAGTTTCATTAACTTTTGCTCCTCCGTTTTCAGAATAGAAGAACGATGCTTAGAAATCGTGGTTGCGTAATTTTAAAAGAGAATGTGTTTTTTTCTTGATCCATCGACATCCTTCACCCTTGTCGATTAAAATGATGTGTCGAGACGATTCCAGTTATAATTAACACAGTAGATCTTAACTACAATTTTAGATTAGTCAGTTAACGGCCATGTATAGGAAAAGGTAGTAACGTCCATGAAAGTTGTAACGGCTGCAATTACTGCCTATTTGCTTGCAGTTACTAACGTAGGTGTAAACAGGTAGGAAAAAGTTAGCAACGGTTGCAAGTAGTAACTGTTTACTAACGTAGTGTAAACAAGTATCAAAAGGTTAGTACGGTCCGACAGTTAGTAACCGCTGCAGTTACTACCTATTTGCTTGCAGTTACAACCTTTTTACTAACTTTTTTTAAGAGTGTGGGATGCAGAGCACAAGCTGACACTCGACCCCACTTATCTGCCCAGACCCAATGTCAGATCAAGGAGCTGCTCCCCCCCCCCCCCCCGAAAAACTTTCTGCCTACGCCACTGCCCACGCTCCCCCATTAAGACGGGCCCCATTACCATATCGTGGCTTAACTGCGGGTAAATGTCCAGAGATTATTATTATTATTATTATTATTATTATTATTATTATTATTATTATTATTATTATTATTATTGCTCTTTTCTTGCGGTTGCCTTACTGCAGTGAGATTGAGGTCCAGTGTTATCTCTGCGGAAGCGACTTCGTCAAGGCCCACGCGAATGAAATGAAGGCGGACAATTTCGCGGTTTTGCAGTTCAACCATCGTGGCCTATAGCTGCGGGATCGGCACTCCAGAAAGCGCGAGTCAGTTTGTTGAACTAAGAGGTGAAGTGACGACACTCCGAGGGTGTTTGGCGACGAGGCGTTCGAGATTCCTTACGGCCCACGCGTGGCACTCGACACTTCTCGCCTCGCTGCATGCGCCGGAGAGTTTTCTTTTGCCTTCGCCGCAGGGGGGGGGGGGGGGGGGCACGCGTACTGGCCTGTATACCTTGTGCGCAAACATGGCAGACTATACGGACCGTCGCTGATCTGGCGGCCTGTTTCGTAACAGGGTGAAGGGTCTTGAAAGCAACGGGAGGGAAGCGTGGCAGCTGAAAGTGCAGCTGCTGTCGAGAGGCGCCCATATATAGATAGGGATTCGTATAAACCGGCATTCAGCCTGCTGCACGTGCCACGGGTCTCGCGGATAACAAACGCAAATACGAGAGAATATAGAGAGTGATGAGGCATGGCGGTGCAGAACGTTTGAGCTCCCTTTTGCTTCTGAAAAAAAGAAGGAAGATGCTATGAGCCGACGATAGGCTCACTTTGAGCTTTAGCCGAGAGCTTGCTTGATGTGTCGTGGATGGTGCGCTTCCACATCGGCTGATGGAGATATCGGCATGCGGACGTGCAGGCACGTATAAGGATTACAACAGCAGTACACTCTAAGAAAAAAAAAAAGATAAAAAAGACAGCTTCGCACTAGTGGTGCCAAGCCTGAAGGAAGAGCGGAGACCTGCGTGTTCCTTGTTTTTTTTCTTTTTTTTTCTTCTTTTCTCTCTGCTTCTTTCTCTCTTTTTCTTTGTTTCTCTTTATTTATTTCTTCCTTTCTCTTTCTGCCTTGCTCTCTGTTTTTTCTGTCTCTTTTTCGTGTCTGTTTTTTTCTCTCTCTCTTTCTGTGTCTTTATATTTTTTTATATCATTATTCTCTTCATTTCTCTCCATTTTTCTCTTTCTCTCTCTCTATCTCTTTCACGTGCTCCACTTCGCCGAGCCGAGTTTTTGTCTAACGCTCGCACCTGCTGTACTCGGTAGTGGTGCTTGTCCAATGCCGGTGGCGCATACCCACCTGTGGTTTTCTGCGGACACCAAAGTTTTTACGGCCGGCCTAAACAGCTCTGCTGTTAAAAAACGAGTACCTGTCGTACTCTTTTTTTGGGGAGTCCCGGCTACTCACGTATATGACTCCCTTCAAGGATACACGTTGACTCTCTTTTCGAGAGTCGCGCCTCCCATGGCTCTCCGAAGAGAGTATATATTGATCTCTGAAAGAGAGTTAGCGTGTATCTTCGAAGACAGTTATATATGTGCCAAGTCGGGACTCACCAAATGGAGTATAACAGATACTCTTTTTCTTTGGTATGAAATCTAGTTAATGAGTTCAAATATTAGCCACACAGAGTGGCTTCAAATGTGTGCTGAAGTATGTCACGCTCCAAGAGCCGAGTTAAGCGGCTTTGTTCATCAGGGATTACTCTTTGTCTGAATGGATTGTGTGCACAAGATACCGTGTCCGCGTCTACTTAAACGAGGGGGAGAGAAAAGAAAGAACAATACAGTGTGATACATTTTTCTATGTCAAGGTTGATATGTTATCTTGTACGCAGGTTAAAATAACACGCGTCATAAGTTTTTCACGCATTGTTCTTTCCGCGTAGCAGTTGCAGCGTTGATATGCGTGTTGACCTTCTCTCTCACTCTCAGAGCGCCATGACGCAGTTACTGCTTTTTCACCATGGGGAAAGCGTTGATTGTTAAAGCATTTCGCCCCCTAAGTACAGTTGATAATTAGAAATGCGTTCAACGTTTTCGTTTTTGACTGTTCACTGAGTAGAAAGAAAAAGTAAGTTTTTACGTTTCAAAACCTCGCATTTATTATGAGGCACGCCGCTGTGGGGGCTGTGGATTAACTCTGACGGCTTGAGTTTACTACGCGTGCGTATAAAATCTAAGTATGCGTTTTTTTTTCTTTAAATTTCGCCCTCATCTAAAGGCGGTCGCCGTGGCCGGGGACCAAACCAGCGTCCTTGTGCTTGTCAGCACAACTCAGCCGCCAAGCGATACCACGGCGAGTTACAAAGTAACCTTATAATATCTTTATTATAGCAGCGGAGCAGTTTGTGCCAGCCGTTGGTCGTAGTCCGCGAACAGAAAAAGCCATCGTCATCATGAACCGGCACGTGCTTTGTTCGTCCTCTTCTGCTAGAACACGTGCGCCGATTTGTCCGGCGTGGTATGCAATAACTCTGATGGGGGAGGGAACGAGTACGCTGTGTTTGTACCTGTCTTCTTGTGTCCGTGTTTTCGTCGCTCAATTTCTTTGATGACATGGATCACCAACTAGCCCGAAATGCTGCTCTAATTGAGTGCAGAGAGATAGAGAAAGAGAGAGAGAGAAAGTCTCGACGAAAGAAATTTTTTGACAAGGTGGGATTCGAACCCGCATACTCACGATCCGAAGGCGAGCATCGTGACCACTAGGCTATCCAGGCGCGTTAGCAGAGCATAAGTTTGGTATAGTATATACCGAGGAGGTGGGAAAGGGAAGTGAGGGTGAGGAGGAGGGGAATGAGTAAAGCGTAGCATAGAAATAAAGAGAGAAAGAGAGAGAATAAAAAAAAGACAGAAAAAGAGAGGGAATCGAAGAAAGAGAGAAAGAAGAGGAAGCGAGAAATTGAGATAAAGGGAAGAAAGAGAAAGAAAGATAGAAGGAATGAGTAATAGAAAGAGATGTGTGTAGAGATAAAGAAAAAAATAGAAATAAACAGAGACAAATAAGACATAGAAGAAATAGAGAGAAAAAAAGAAAGAAAGACACAAAGAAGGCCGCTTAGCTCTGCACTTCCTTCAGTCTTGGCACCACTAGTGCGAAGGTGACTTCATTCTTTTTTTTATGTAGCATGCGGCAGCAGTATCACGCAAGTTGTTTTTTTTTTTACCCAATCATTAATCGCACAAAGCGCGCAAAGCAGAGAGTTCATTTCCGTTGAATCACTTTTGGGGATATCACCATCGTCACTGTTAGTGCACCATGTTGTTGCGCGGAAACAGTATTTAGGCTACCCCTTGCTGCTGTGGCATGTCAGGGTATTATGCCACACGGAAGCTGAAAATGTGCCCTAAAGTGTAGTCGAGCCAAGTACAGCCCGGGGACGATGTTCACGTACGCGACACGTCCATATCATTACGTACGGTCGCATATTTCTTGCAGCTTGATCGAGGCTGATTGTGGCTGATGGAGGCTTTCCTTGAAAACTTAATCGTCTAGAGAAGCGTAAAATGCTGAGAGGATGGTTAATACAATATGCGGCCTGGATTTTCACAAGTCGTGTTGCATTGCGCACTCTGAAGGACAGAATTTATTCGCAGAGATGCGCACAGTGCCGCATGCCTGCAGCTTCAGCGAGTGTCGATCTACGGCCGCGATGGAAAGGAATGCGAACAGCACGGCGTGTATATCCGTTCCGCTGTTCGCTTTTCCAGCCAGTTGTAGCCAGCCAGTTGTAGCCTGGCTGGTAATACAAATGCACTGGAGTCATCAACGATGCATCCAAGGACTAGACTAGCGTCCTTTTGTTGCCACCGAGCTTAGAGCGCGATGAAAACAGATCCGAACAACACTGTTGGCGTTTCTTTCCATCGCCCCCGTACATGTATGAGTACCAATTTTGCGGCTGCTGCTGCTGCATCATATCGAGGCTATTGTATCGCGTGATTTTTCGCGCCAGTTTGTTTGTTTCTACGGTGACGCTTCATATGTGTGTGCATCGCTGTCCTGTTCTTGTACACCATCTTTTTGTCCTCGCTAACAAAGCTCCCTAGATATATATCTTTCCTTCTGTAATTTTTATTCGGCGCTTCACTCGCTGTGTTTCGCTGACGCCGTGCGTATACCTGTGCACATTTCTGCACGGTTGCGATGAACGCCTTGGAACACTAAGTTTATCGTTGACGCATTAGTTAGGACGTCTGAATATGCTTGCGAATTATGTGCAATTAGCTGAGAGCCAGCAATGGGCGGTGGCACCTCATACGGTCGTTTGCACCGATAACTTGTTGCTTCCGGCGAAGTCGTTACTGGAACGTGTACGGTTGAGGACAGCGAATAGTTTGTCTCGTGCCGCTGTTAGCGGTTCGTTTGCAGAGAATTTGCTAAGTGGACCGTCGAGATCGCGGTCAGGTTATAACTCGTGTCTTTCGAAACTCCCCATCGTTCTGTTGTATGTACGTTGGCGGAATTATGCATATACGAAATGTAGGCGGTGCCCTCCGGTGTTGTAAAGCAGCGTGACGACATTGCGGTGACGCAAGCAGTTAACCGACGGCGCTCGTGGTCGCTCGCAATGAGCGAGGCGGTGTCGTTCGTCCGGCAGCGCTAATATTAAGCCAATAGTGCCAGCGTAACGAACTTCGATTTGCCTGTCGGTAATTTTGTGCTGCTGATGTTGCTTTGAGATTTTGCGCAAGTTATTTCTGGCGTGTACTGTCGGTTTGTATAGGTGACACCGCTGATGTGCACACGCGCTGCCTTTTGATAGAACGTCACGGGCAGAGTAACTTAATTATTAATTAGCTTATATGGCGAAACAGGAATACGGTGTTAGGCAAAAAAAAAAAAAAATTGGCCGCGTATCTGCGTGCTTCGCTTAAATGTCGTCTAAAGACGATAGAAGAGGCGCTGCGTGAGATATGAACGCCATCTGGCAATACTCGGGAAACGTGAATGCTGTGTTGCGGGCTGGTAGTCCCGGCGCAGCAGCAGGCAAGACCGGCGGTGACCAACGCGACCGGCGGGGACGCCAGCCAGCCCGAACACGCGGTTTGCGAGTACTCTCCACACACTCTTTTATATTCACGTCGCCTGGGTAAAGCAGGAATGCCAGAGCGGCGCCCCATGGCACTCGTACAGTGCAATACTGAACTGAAACCGAAACACAACAATGAGCTCGCGCAGAGGGCACGGAGGAAGCCAAGTTTCGGCGCAGTCGCATTTTCAGCGCAGCTTAAGAAACTAGGGTCTCTAGAGTTACGTATCTATGCATTTTCTATTAAAGGAACACACCACCTAATACTTACCTAGTGATGTTGCGCCTCAGATATGCGTAATGTTTGCTTTTTGATCAACCATGTACACAAGTATGAACCTAGTGAGCCGTTCACGATGGCTGGCCCTTGTGCAAGTGGTTCAACTTTGGCCGAGTGGCTGAATCGAGGGACGTGCCGACAAACAGAAAGACAGAAGACGGACCAAAATTTCTGCGTTTAAGTTCCCCAAGAAAGACTATCGTCTTTAAAAAAGCGTAGTCTGCACTAAGTCGACGGTATATAAGTTGTCGAGTGTGGCTGAGTGAGAGCAGAACATGGTGGGCACGTGTCAGCTTCTCATGTTCACCGTCTGATACAGAATGCTTGGGCGGATATCCCGTGGCGAGTTACCGTGGCCAGTTACCCGCCACGGTGGTCTATAGCGGTTACGATGCTCGACTGCTCACCCGCAGGTCGCAGGACCGAATCCCGGCCGCGGCGGCCACATTTCGATGAAAGCGAAATGAGGCCCGTGTACCTAGATTTAGGGGCATGTTGAAGAACACGAGATGGTCGAAATTTCCGGAGCCCTCCACTACGGCGTCCCTCATAATCATATTGTGGTTTTCGCACGTAAAGCCCCAATAATTATTAATGCTTTTTTTTTCTTCTTTAATTTCGAAAGCCTATACCCTTTGTATAGTACTTTATCTAGAACCGATGGATAATGTGGTGACATACTCATTGTGCCTGCGCGTACCTTTTTCAGCGGTCTCTATTTTAACAAGTGTACAACATCGGCTCGTCCTTGTTCTCAGAGTCTTAAGAAACGGCGCGCCCTCTTCCGCGTGTGCCAGGAATGGGCCCGCGCGTTACGCAATTTACGCCTCGCTGTATACGAAATTGTGCGGGGTCGTGGGCAGGGCAGCAGCGGTGCGTGGTAGTCGGGGTCCTTTGGGGGCGCCTCGTCGTGCGACGACAGTGCGACCCGCATCTGGCCCCATCGGAACGCGCGGGCGTCCACGTGGGTGCACGGAGCCTGTGGCCGCGCGCTGTTCACGCCCGTTCGTGGAGCGAGACCACCCTCGTGCGATACACGGAGGAGGGGTGTGTATGGGCGCGGCAGCCTCACATCGGTGCTCGCGCGGAAGCTGGATAGGAGTGCAAGAAATCGAGCGCTGCGTGGTCATCGCGCTCCTATGTATATATACTGACCACCTGCGCGCGTGTGTGCGGGCGCGCGCTAGACAGGCGGTCCTTATTCGCACCTCCGTGTAACGAATTTGTAATGGCTTCATTTAGCGATGTAGCCGGCTTTATTTACATTGCTTGTTGCTGGACGTTGTTCCTTCGTGGGCGCGGTAGAATTATGGAGGCTTGACGTGGGAAGATGCGAGCGTTGAGAAATTGAGCCCGTAATAGTAGGCAATGCGGGCTTGCGTAAACAAGGGAGGGGCGTTAGTAAAATTGGTGTTTTCGGGAGTGAGCCAGCTGTCTGGGTGCGGTGGTGAATGAATGGCCAATCCGCCCCTTTTGTTGTAGATGGACCTCTTGTTGATATGTGAATGAATGCGCACGCTTGCCGGTTCGTCCAGGGGCTCATAAGCCGGTATTTTGGATACCGTGTTGACGTAATTCGCGTTTATACGTGCAGATTATTAGTGAGTATAGCTGCCCTCCGCTATATCTACACACACCACAAGAATTCTGCGGTGTTATCGACGGTACATAAGTTGTCGAGTGTTGCAGTGTTTCTCTTTCTTGGGAGGATATACTGCAAAGCGTCGCTTTAAAGGTGCTGTAACATGCGTTTTTAAGGTATTACTGTCGCACTTGCGTAACGTCCGTATCCGTGTGCGTGCCTATCCTCCTTTTAGAAATGATAAACGCGCATTTGTGTTGTCCTTATACGACTCGTGATCATGTCAAGCGTTCATTGACGGTCACAGAATTATCAACTGGTGCGTAGTGGATGACCACGCGCGCCCGTGCCATTTATACATGTACACGCGATTGGAGAGCACATCGCGCAACTTGCCCTGTAATAGGCTGCCATCCATAACGTGCACACGCCCACTCCATTGCATATATATCTGAGCTGTGTACCTCGGTGGTCCGATCTCGCAACAGTGGAGCGCGCGATTCGCTCTTCATTACAATAGTCTTTCTCATTCGTTTTTCTTTCTCTACGCTTTTACTGGGTCGGCGTGCTTTCTTTGTTTTCTTTCGCTCTTCGTTACAACAAGTCACGATACCCCGGTTGCGCGAGTGCTTTGCAGCATCGCTGTCTCTGCTTCGTAACTCGGAGCGAAGCTGCTCAAACGCAGCCGCCTTGAGCCCATACAGGAGTGGACGCGTTGATTACCCCCCTGCTGCTGCGGTACGCGATGGGGAAAGACGAATGATCCCATTGATCTACTCCTGCAGCGGCGTATGCGCATTCCTGGTCGAAATTGGCGTTAATTAGTTCCTCGCGGGCTTGGCTTTCGGGGGGCGCGCAGCGATTGGGAGCGCTAACTGCATGTGCGCTGTCCGCGCCTGATGCAAGCAGCCCACCAGCTCAGACGGCAGCTGCAGGCCGCTCAGTGTCGCGATGCCAATCGACGACCCGCGCTCGCTCCCATCTGGCATCCATTTCCTCCGCGGTATACCCACCGATGTCGGGGCGTAATCTTGTCGCTGCTGATGTAGCCGGATTCGCGGCCGGATTACTGGCGACCCACGCAGCGTGTGTTGTACATATACATAGAAGCGCGTCTTGATTGAGTCTGTGTACCGCAGTAGGGCGGCGATATGTATATGCACAAGCATAGTCGATAGGCGTGCAATATTGCTCTCGTTCGTGTATTATTGCACAGGCCGGATGGAGCTCTACTAACATGGTCGAGCGTGTGCGGTTCTGCGTTGTTCATTTGCCGATATTTAGGTCACTTTATCGCTTGTTTGTATACGCACTTCAATGTGTTTGTGCACGCCACCGAGTGACGTGTTCCTGCGGCGATGCTTACCATGGCAGAAAAGTCTCGCCGTAGCATGCGTGAACAATTTGGGCCTGCTCGAACGTAGATCGTGTGACCTTACAGAAAACACATGTACTTGTCAGTGCCGTGGTTTATATCCAGGTCAACAGCACCATCTGCTAAACCGCAAGCTCTGTCGGACCTGGAGCATTCGGGCCGTTTACACCCCTCATTAATTGTATCACATGGCACGTCTTCGCCGTCAGCATCCCGGAGCCTATACCTAGTTTTTTTTTCTTTTCTTCATGCTGTTCGTTTCAGTAATGCGTAATAGTAGAAGCGCCTGATTAGCGAACCGGGAACGTTAATTACGGATGCTTTAACACAATAAAACATTCACCAAATGTGCATAGTTTAATTGTGGCACACACACCTAACTCAACCATCAGCTGTAGAGTCACTATCTCATGTACTTTTCATACTTTCAGTGGAAATAATTTGACTGAAGCACACATTATACTTTAGAAGGGGTATACCTTCACCCCAAGATGTGGTACCTGTCCGGCCGAATTTCACCTTCATCATAAATATGATTTAGGTCTGCATTCAAATGCAGCCTTGAAAGAATGCCGTCTGGCGAATGTGCCACTCGACTCTGTGACTTCTGACAACGTTTTATTGAGAAGAAAAATGGAAGTGTAATTATAAGGGAAAGCTGGTGGAATCCTTATTCCGGGATTCCGTTGGCTGAGGACGCCGCCGCGGCTCTTTCCACGAGGGCTTGCTGGACCTCAAGGGTAGAGCTCTGTGCAATGGTGCGAAGACAGTGGAAATACTTGAATCACTGAATGGTCAAGTCATAGCAATCGATTTGTTATAACAATCATAATAGTCGTAGCAATCGATTTGTATATCAGGCGACAATAATAGAAATAAGGAAAGTTGTTAATGTGGCTTCACCTCCTGGCGGCTTTTGCAGCAGGCATCGTGTGTGTGTTTGTCATCGTGCTCTCTTCGTTATACTGACCCCTGGATATTCGGTAGTCGTGTTCGTTTTCAGTGCGCGAGTTTCATAGCATACTGACGTAGAATGCGTCTTTCGCACTGTCGACTAATGACTTCCTTCTGTCGTGCGTGCGATTCAGGGCTGCATTTTGATGATCCTAACACTTCTTTTGTAAGCATGAAGGAAGCAGTGCGTCGTTAATTAATGGTAACGGGAAACAAAGTAAATTATAGTTATTACCGCTACGATGGTAAAGGCTGGCGCGGGCGGGTTCCTTCCGTCGTTGCGCGCGGCCTCTGCTCGCACTCGGTCGCGCTTGGCTTCACGTGCGTTGTTAACGTGAATTGTAAAACCCTTTCGAGCTGAAACGTTTCACTGCGGAACACTAATTGTGATGGACGGTCTCCTAACGAGAACGGATCGTTGGCGCAAAGACGCGTGCGACCGTTGACTAGAAAAAAAGTAAAGCACCTCGCGGCGCTTTCACGTATATCCGAGACGTGCATGGGCGTCGCGTGCGCTCACTGTGCAACACACGACGAGTGTGAGTATTAAAGGACGATATGACGCTGTAAGAGAGAGGATAATTAGATTGCCTAAATGCGATGTATACCTGTAGAGCAGAAGTACTCTCACACAAGCGTATAGCAACTTTTATGGGTCGACAGTTACGCGCTCGCGTTGTTCGTGACATCAGCCTAAAATGCGTGTGCAGGTTTGTACACAGTCACACTGTATGCTTTCGATGGTTAGTGCACACGACATTTTCACGGTCTCATGATTGTTTCTGTTTGCATCGCTCTTCAAGATGGGATGGCTGCAGCCTGCTTGCGCTAATCACGTTTTACTGCAACTGTCGCAGCCTTCCATTTTATTTCCTCTCTCGTCGCTCATTTCTCTCATCATTAAAACTTCTGTATATTAATTAACATTTCTGTAGTTTTGTAAATAGAGACGCGACGTTCCTGGAATAATTCTGGCCCGTCGACTTCCTCTTTCTGTTTTTTTTTTCTAAGTTAGCAAACAGCCGAACTCAAACGCACCTCTTTGTCTTCCCCACAATGAATGTTGTAGAGTGACCCATGCTTGTGACGACCCGGACTATATCGCTGTCTTGCCTTCTTTTCTTTCTTTTGTTTTTATTACCAATTCTGTAGAGCTCTTGGCTGCCTATGGAATTCCTTAGTTTGCCGTTTTCTTCAAGTTTCAAAATGTGCCATTTGAACTTGATCCCAATCACGTTTCTGTTAAGCTTCTCGCCGTCGTACACACACGCGCGCACACGCACACACATACAGAAAGAGAGAGAGGGGGAGAGATTACACTATTTATAAAGTTTCGTCATGGCTGGTGGCCCGCAAGAACGTCAGCAGCGCTTTCGTTGCGCGTACGCACCAGGTCGAGCATTTCGACTAGATTCTCGGCGAAAGCTTGGCGAGAAGCGTGAATGTCACCCCACTTGGCGCTCGGGACAGGCTGTCACTCCGCGTGTTCTTCTTGTCTTAGTAGTGATGCGCGTGTATTGTGCAGGAAGACCCCGTGCGTCTGTCTGGGCGCGCGGGTTGGTGACCTCGTTATCTCACCTTGCACGGACAGCCCGCTGCTTTGTGACGCGTGTCGAGCGCCGGGGGGTCCCTTTGTCCCGCTCGCTCTTGTGGAGGGAGCTCCGCGAGACGCGCTGCCGCCGCTGTATATACGCACCACGTGTACATGCATCTGATGTTGGAAGATGTTGCAGGGTAGTCCAGTGGTCACGGTCAAGGTAAACTGTGATCCAGGAAACCGCAGAGACACCCAGACGTCATTTATGTGTTTGTTTTCTCTTTCGACCTGAGCCGAGTTTTATTTCTGACCTTCTAAGAGGGTTTGATTGTTTCATATGAAATGGCCGCTTATGAAAAATGGCAGTGCACTGGGCGAGGGAAATGTTTTAATTTGGGCAGTCATGCGCCTGGCGTCAACCTACGCCATCTTGCTCTGCGAGTCGCAGCTTCCACTGCAGTGTGCTTCCGGGCATGAGCAGACGCAGAGAGAGCGCAGCTTTTCGTGTTGCTTGCTGTACAACAAATGGCGGCCTCGATGGCGTCGGTGCATAATGCGTGTATAGCGGTGAATGTAAGCTTAGCCTGCTGATATGTCGGTTAGAAGCACCCACTTTGCATGCAGCAAGAACCGCAGTGCGCGAGCGGTTATATCGTCAAGGACGTGTGCACAGTCCGTTATGTACGTCGTGTGTCTCCTGTGAGACACTGGAGCACATATTTTTACAGTGTCCCACATTCCTTATGCAGCGAGTACTGCTCATCAAGGAATATGGATTCATTGGACTTAAGGGCACGAACCTTGATGATTGCCCGTTCCCGGCAGGATGTGCTGCTCGGCGTGACCAGGCCCATCGAGCCCTACTAACTTTCTTAAACAATACCGATTCGGCCTCGCATTTATAGACATTTTTCCGTGTGACTATTTATTAGTTGATTACTGTTATTAGTTTTTTTTTCTTTCCTCCTATCTTCCTTTCCTCTGTGGTTCCCCCTTCCCGAAGGAGCAGCCAGGCGTTGTGCCCCTTTAGGTGGCTGTTGTCAGCCTGCTGCCTCCCTATTTCCTCTGTGTCTTCGTGTTTTCTGTGTATCCAAACAAAGTAATAATAATAATAATAATAATAATAATAATAATAATAATAATAATAATAATAATAATAATAATAATAATAATAATAATAATAATAATAATGCAGACGACGTAAAAATTTTGCTCATTAGCGTAAAAAATTAAAGGCAAATAATAGTTCATTGAATTTCTGCTCCCAAGCTCCATCGCCGAGGTTTTATTGAGACGCCAGGAATTACAGTGTATTTTCACGTATTTTGTTTGCGTCTATGCCATCCCGTTCAAAAGAATACTTGTGTAACTTAAACTCGAGTAAAATATTCTAGCCTTTAAATGGACGAAAGAGATTTTTTTTTTCACCGTTCCTCGGTCCGCCTTCCTTCTTAGTCATTCCACGCAGCTATTTTTTTTTTTACTGCCCTCGAGGAGTCGAGGCTTAGTATATTATTGGCGTATTGTTGAACTTGCAGAACAAAACAAGATTACAATTATTCCAAGCTCGCTACGAGGTTCAGCCAACTCCAGAAAAAGAAAGGCGATTGCAGCAGCACCTGATTCTTCCGAAAGACGAGGTCTCGGAGTATAAGCTTTCAACGGTACGCTTCAAAGGCAACTGCGATACAGTTCTCGTTTCGCGTCGCTGTATGTATGCAGTGCACGATAGACTGCAACGAGCCCGCTCGCGAAAGCGAACACTGGATGAGCTACGAGGTTCAGCCAACTCCAGAAAAAGAAAGGCGATTGCAGCAGCACCTGATTCTTCCGAAAGACGAGGTCTCGGAGTATAAGCTTTCAACGGCACGCTTCAAAGGCAACTGCGATACAGTTCTCGTTTCGCGTCGCTGTATGTATGCAGTGCACGATAGACTGCAACGAGCCCGCTCGCGAAAGCGAACACTGGATGGGTTAGAGCGAGCGCGAATTTCAAAAAATAGCGTACTCCCAATAGTTCAAAGGTTCGCATGGAATGATGACGCGTGGTATCTTGCGTCTCGTCCGCGTCTCGTCCCCTGCGACTGGGCTTCCCTGCGCACTCTATGCTGCTTCGTCGGCGGTTTTTGACGAGGATCAACCGGGCACTGTTGCATGCCGGAGTGCTCTATGTACACGAGCAAACAAAAACAGAAACAAACAAACAAAAAAAAGAGAAAGAAGAAAGAAAGGAAGCTATAGATGCCGTCCTACTGCGAAGCAGCGCTCTTCGCCAACAGATGTGTACTACACGAATGGGTGGCCGGCCTTCCATGAACGAGACTATGCAGTCGCGCACATATCCTGCCGCTATGGGAATAATACGACGCCTCTGTTTCCCTCTCGGGCAGCTGGGCCGCAGGGCGCAGTCACGTTTTTGACCCGACAAGTCGTACGCTTTTGCTCGGCGGTTTGTTATTTGACCATTTTTTTCTTTCTTCAATTTATGTTCCCGCTGCCCTTCTTGCCGATCGCCTATAGCACGTCACCGACACAGTGCTCGTGCTGCGAGTGAATAGAATGGACCGTTATTGAAAATCGCTTTGCCTTCTCGTAGTAGGCCAGAGCCATTCTTTGACTCTCGGCGACCTTTGTTCACACAGTACACAGAGGACCAAGTTGAAGGCTTTGCCTTGAAGCTAAATCTGTACAAGTTCTCCGCTGTAGCCTCAATGCCGCCCTGCTGGAGACGCTCGGTGAACCGGCACTCACGAGGAGTGAGGTCAGTGGTTCGTCTCAAGGAACTGAGAGCGTGGTGACGCCGCTTAACAGGGACATGCTGTTTTCGATCCCCCTAAACGAACTGTCTGATCACTGGTAATCAGAATCTTCTCTCTTTCAGTTGCGCTAGTGGTCAGTATTATACGCTGTACAAATACAGGCTAGGCCTACAGACGACACAGTATGTTATATCGCAAACACAGTCTAGGGCAGATGATGTCCGGCTGCCGCTAACCTAATTACGAGAACGGTTTGCACACATCGCGTGCGAGCAACGTAAATGCTTGCGGATGCTCGACGACTGACTCACTACAGGCTAGCCATGTGTGTGTATACGTGCTATGTATGCACGCGTCGACTGAGCACGAGTGCGTAATTGTAGCATGCACAGAGATTGAACTACTGGAACGACTAGTCACATTAGGGCTGCTCGTAGAGCTTCGTCATTGGTAGGTGTAACCAAACATTCGACCGCAAAGACAACTTGCCATGGGCTATTCAGCTGGCTCTCTGGGACGACGTAGTGAGTGCACATCAATGCGTATCCTTAGCGATTTACCGAAAACAATTGATGACGAATTTAAGACACGTATGTGGTGAATATATTAACTTTATTTATTTATTTATTTATTTATTTATTTACTTATTGAGTGCATACTACAGACCACACTGTGGTCCTTGCAGGACGGGCGCGCATAATTGTTAAAAAAGCTAAACACACACACACACACACACACACACACACACACACACACACACACACACACACACACACACACGCACACGCACACGCACACACACACACACACACACACATATATATATATATATATATATATATATATATATATATATATATATATATATATATATATATATATATATATATATACAGAAATACATATTCATACATACGTATATACATTAATATTTGGAAGATCGTAAGAATTATAAACAAAAAGACACAAAAAAGGTACGAAAGGTACGAAAAGTATGACAAGGCCAATGGAATCACTGCCTCTAGTCCTAATATATTGGACGATTGAGTTTTTTTGTGTCATTTTGAACAGATTCACTACATTTTTATTCCTCAAACTCCCGTGAACGTCGTGCACTCCGTCAGCAGTACATCGCTAAGTTGTGGTTTTGATTTTATGCAGTTCGTCACCCCTTCCTTCTTCCCCAACAGTTGTGAAGAAGGGCTGGATTGCGCTGTATACCTTAGGCGGACCTCCGCTCTCTGCTTTCTAGTATTTCGATGGATTCCCCCAGCTTCCATGTAGCCTACCAGCCGTTCCATATTTTCTCTTTTTCTTTTTAATGGCTCCGATGCGCAAAAACTAGAAAAAAGAAAGAAAAGAAAAGCGATAATTGTGCAATTTTGTAGTGGGTGCCTAAGTTGCACATTGACAGAAAGCAGTAAAGAACGCCGCGTGTGTAGATTGATTCTAAAGAGACAGGGCGTGTAAACACGGACACAGAAAGAAGTCAGGACACCACAAACGCCGACTGAAGAGACGCACAACGGCGGAAAAGAACGAATGTACACAAAAACTTACCTTGTAGATTGTGTTCGCAGTTGCGCCGCAGGCATCTTCTCCGAAGTCATGTGTGAACAAAGGCGTCATCCAAATGGGTTATGCCCGAGTGAAACCGAGCTGGTTAGACCGATTCGTATACGGTCAGTGCGGACGTCGCGAACTTGCCGCTTCTCGAGTCTCGCGTGTTGCATTAGGCAGAAATCACGAAGTTCGTGCGTGCGTTGTTTGCCTGTGCGGCGACTTGCCTTGCATCCGAGATGCGGGCAGTGCGAATTCACGAGCCGTCTAGACGTCCGCAAGGTGCACCAGGAACCTTCGCACATGTGTTCACCCGTGTGAAACGGAGGCAGAAGCCATTCAGAGAGACAGCGGCGTTGTTTAAAGAATGTGCGCACCTCGTCACGTGCGCTATTCGGGCGTCGTGGGATCGCACCTTGCCTTTTAACTGTGTTATATAGAGGCTTCTGTTTTGCGCGCAGTGTTGAGCGCAGCAGCGTGTGAACTCTTTCGCACTGCTTCGTCTGCGCCGCTGAGTGTTATTAATGGATGAATGAACGGACCATTGCGCGCGGTAACCACTTCCGCATCCCGTAAACCACTTCACTTGAGATGCAGCAACGCTGGCAGTGCGGGTATTTCCTCGCTGGTTTTACCACTCAGCTGCGAACTCTTATAGTCTCGCGATATACTGTAATATACGACGACAGAACTAAGCGTATACCGTGCACTTTTATATAACGGGAAGCATCTGTCATTGACGAGTCTTTTAACCGCGAAAAATGAGATCTTATTAATGTTGACGAATCCCGCGAGAAAAAAGGGTACATTACATGGCGGGCAGAAATTAACTTCCTGGTGAAAATTGGTAACCTTTTTTTAAACTTAACCGATTTCCATGAAACAAGAAGCATTTTGTTCATTTCACTCGGAGAATTCCACGTAAACGCCACCATTATTCACGTTTTCACAAACGGTTGCCTTAGGCGCAAGCCATCTCAATAGTGTCTCAGGCGTTTCATATGGGACAGCTCAAGAGAGAGAATACTTTAATGTCAGGAAAGCAGAGTGCTCGGCCGAGGAGCTTTGTCTCAGCGACACCTCAATGTCCCCATTTTTATCAATGCGCCATGCAGTGTTCTGTTAGGGGGTGACAATCTCGTATATGGGGTGTGCGTGTACTAAACGACAGCGTAAGTCAGGAAATCACGGCGCTTACTTGAAAAGGCATCCTGAAGTGCATTCGCTAAATATATAAGTGAAAAAGGAAGACAAATAGAAAATATATATATAGGTCCATGATTTTTCTCAATTCACGGAAAAGTAATCTTTTTTCGAAAAAGGCAGTTCGTTCGGAAGCTCGAAAAGCTGTCGAGACCGAAAAAAATCATACCATCTCCCGCTAAAGGGGACCCATGAGGCGATGCGAAGCAGTGTTTCGGCATGTAGAGCCCGCGTTTCAGAGGGGGAGTGGTGAGGGGGAAAGGGGAGAGGTGGAGAAGAAGAGGGAGGGGGAAAGGAGATGGGGATGGGAGACAGGAAGTGTAGAGGGGGAGGGGGGAAGTTGAGAGGGTTTGCGCATGCGCAGTAAGGGACCCTAGTAAGGGTGGTCACGCCGCACACCACCACCACCGGATTGAACTCCGCTATAAGATGCTTCACATCTAATAACAGGACGTAATGAACTTGCATTACTGTGCTCGCCGCTTTTGCTCGGGCAAGGGCTACCTTATATTCTTTTAGGCTACGTTTACCGAATGCGGCAGCTCATGTTCCCTGTAGCGCTGCGTTGGATACACTCGGACTGTTACAGCACAACACGTTCCCCGCCCGATGAGGCTACATCTCCTCTTCCCAACTCAATATGCCGGAAAATATTAGTACTGTGAACACGTAGGAACACACCGGCACATAGTCATAGAGTGCGATAAAAATCCTGACCTGCCTCCCGCCTTCCGGACCGCCCTGGTCGAGAGGGCGGGCGTAGCCAAGACACCGCATGGATTCCCGCAATGAGGGAACCACTCCTGCAAATAATCATTACGCTCATTAAAGATGTTTTCTTTCTTTATCCTCGCCAGTGAACCGTGATTATACGATTACTGCGTGGTTGCCACCCGACCGGATAAGGTCAACACCTGTGTGGCGGAGATCCCAATTCGTGTTCGAGCACTCGTTGTTTCGCAGTCGGGGTGACCTCATAGCTCCGTCGCGACGGCGTTATGAAACGGGCGCAGAACGTGCGAGGCGCACCGCAACGAGCGGTTGCAGAAACGCCCGCCTTTTTATGATATATTTTTTTCCCTCCATCGCAGCTTTTTCCCCCCCTTCTGTGTACGCTCCTTGCGCAAAGCGCCTTCTTGACCCAGCCAGCCTACACATATTTACATATTTACTGAGTCGCAACTGTGTATAGAATATAATATTTCATAATTCGCTTGTGGAGTGACTTTGTTGAGAGATATTGTCACCCGCGCTCGTGCAGAATGGTGTCTCTGTCGGAGTTGCAGCGATCGCGCCCATTGTGCAAGCCGCGTTTTCCTGCCGCCGATCCCGGCGGGGTATCTTTGAGCTCTGTACGTGTCGTGCACGCCGGATTTTTCGAAAGCGAGCTCGCGCCGAGCCACGCGGCCCTGAATCGAAAACTTCCTGCGTGCGCGGCGGTGTCAGGAGGCGCGTCGGTAACACGATGCTCCCCCTTTACATACCGGCGTACCCGGGGTGAAATAGCAGTCCGCAGGAGGACGTCCGAGCGCAGGGTTCTGTGCAGTCGCGGAGGCCGCGAGTGCGCCTCGCTGAACACGATACGGGAGGCACGTGCAGATATTTGTGCTTTGCAGGCGCGCCTGTCCGCAGAGTGCAAGACCCGTCGCACGTTGCTACGCGTCAGCATCGCCACACTTTGTATCAGTGGCAGGCAGTTCGCTGTTTCCAGTTAATGAGCGACTGGGTTCTGTCGACAGGAACTTCGGCTAGGTAGGTGACAGCAATCGCGCAACGCTTCGCTTAAACGGCTCCGAGGATGTTGACTGCCTGTGCGTGTTTGTCGCCAGGCATAGCGCAAGAACTGTTGAGGCATGACTGGTGAAGCACTAGCTCCCGACTTTTTTTTTTCTTTTTTTTATCAATGTAAATCGTTTCGTTAGATTGTTCCTTGCAACCTTGAATTATTTCCCCGACTCCTACTCCGTTTTCTTTTCTCATTTTTGCGTTAGAGGTTCGGCGGTTTCACACCTTGGTGCTTGCGAAGACCAAACCAGGCTAACCTCTCCGGGCATTTCATTAAAGAATCTTATCTCTCTCTCTCTCTTGTTAAAAATGTTGCTGGCTTCGTAAAGTTCTCCGTGTTTGCTTGCGTTATAAAAGCGGCTTTTGTTCGTCTATCGCGCCACGCAACACTGGCGTGATACACGAACCGTCGCGTGGTTTTCTGCTGTGGGCGATTGATGATTGTAATCCTTGCTGCGCAAAAATGCAGGAAGATAGGCTATGATATTATGTAAACTTTAATGAAATTCTCACCATACGCTGTTTTTCGTCTGTTTTCTATTTGTTTATGAGCATATCGGCTGTCACTCCCTCTGTTTCTTTTGACGAGGGTTGGCTGAGTAATTACGCGACTGTAGTCATTGTCGGGGCATTGTAGTGAAATACGGGAAAAAAATATGAAAAATAAAAATGTCTAGAAACACCCGCAACAACAACAATAATAAAAAATCGCACATTGAGGGCAGTGGTGAACTGCGTACTTTGAAACGGTGCACGGATGCGCATAGCGTGGAGGCGCATGGCTTCCCCGCTCAGTCTACACTGCCCAACACTGCATGACTTGCATAGCGCTGAAAAGGCGTTTTCAAATGCACGAACCAGGCATGCGTGCCGTAAAGGATTGTGCTGCCGGAAGGTGTCACAAAGAAGCGGCAGCAGTTTTTCTTTTTTCGACGCATTTTCCCGGACCGCGCATAGCCTACCACCAGTCGAGTCGCGCCTGCTCGCTTGCGGGACGAGAGAGGTCGTTCGTTGTGAGAGTTGTTTCCTGTCTCGCCGAGGACAAGCTTGTGTGTTCACTGCGTCTACGTAGATTGTTTCTGGTCGACTTGCCGGCTGCTGCCATCATTCTCGTCTCCAGTGCGTGCGTCTCCGAACATCCGCTCCAGTGTGTGTGCGTCTCTTTTGCCGCATACAGATTGGAGTGAGAGAGGAAAGTTAGCGAGAATAAAAATGGCGAGGAGTGCCGCCTGCAAGCCGGCTGCTGTGCCTTCCTATGTGGCTGCCTTTCCTGCATGACCGGGGCACAGGGTAGGCGTACACAATGTGACGTCCCACCTACTTCACGCTGGCGTTGACTGGTGTCGCGTGACAGACACGTCGGCTTTCGTCTCGCATCGCCCTATGCGTCTTTTTCACGCCTACATCCCGTACCTTTCTCCCTCTCTCTCTTCGTTGTGGCTTAGCGCGGGTTTGATTCCCGGTACGGCAGCCGCATTTTGATGGGCACGAAATGGAAAGGACACCCGTGTGCTTAGATTTAAGCGCACGTTAATGGACCCCAGGTGGTCGAAATTTAATCCGGAGTCCACCTGTACGTCGTGCCTCGTAATCATATCGTGCTTTTGGCACCACGTTGAACCCTATAAATTATTTCTTTCCCTCCGCCGCGAGTAAGGCACTTTGTGGGATATTATTGATCTACTACAATACTTGCGATCAAGTGTCACGAGTAGACGAAAAGGACTGATGGAAAAGATGAACTGGCCAACTTGGCGGGCCTTCGACTTTTTGTTTTGCGATGTATAGAAGACAGGGAGAAAGTGCCACCCTGTAGTTAGGGTGGATATATAATTTCGTATTGCACATATTAGAAGAAGAATGAACAGCAGACTAGGCGGCCAAAACAAAGCAATAAATAAATAAATGAATGGAATAAAATACTAGGAACAGTGATTAAAAGATAAAAAAAATGTTGCAAGAAACGCTATCAAACATACATATACGCAAAAATAAGTGAAAACGAGCACACGTAGCCATACTGTAAATGCATTAGTGTAGTTTTTGCAGGCAACATTTTCTGCATGGCCGTGCCCTTGTGACTATTGCCTTATTAAGTGTAATTGAAAGAATGCCTTTCATTGAATCATTTGTTTCGCTCACAAAATTGCCTTGCAGCAATGTAACGTAATGACCACGAGTATAGCGCCTCGCGTATTCAATGCATTTACGCGGAGAAGCAGTGCTTCGAGAGTGTTCGGTTCCTTTTCTTTTTGCTCAATGTGAAAGTCTTATGCTGAATTTTGGATTTTAATATGAACTAGCGATGCGACCTAGTAGTAAAGGAGAGGTATAAGTGTGCGCCAAAAGAATAGAAAGTAGTAATAATTATATTTAATGAAGCAACCCCTGAATGGTGTAAAAGTTGGAACTGAAGCGTGTCTGGTTTGATATCTATGATATCAGTGAACTGCGTGCGATGTCTTGCTCTAACTACAGCCCTCTTGCTACTGGCATTCTCTTTGGCATTTACGAACCGCCCCGCTTTTTTTGCATACGCTCGGTTGTTGTTCAAGAGGGCCTATCGAGTGGTGGTCCCGGGAGTGCTGCTAATCTTGAATACAGACACCGTGTTTGCGTTTCTCGCCGTATATGCGGGTCAGGCAGACCCATAGGGCGCGCGTATGGCTTGACCTTTGCTCCTGTTTGTTCAACGGCGCGTCGACCAGGGTTCGGTCGTTGCCGGTGGGCACGTTTAGCGGACGCGGTTTTATGGGAGAAGGCGAATATTTGGAGGGAAGAGGGGCAGGGGAGCCGCTGCATGTTTACGTCGGATGTGGGCGGATGTTTTGTCTCGGTGGAAGCGGCAGCCGAGAGTTGCCCCGATATCCTGGGGTCTGGTGTGGAACAAAAGAAGAAAACGAGCGTAGGATGCGGAGACTGCGCGGTGAGGTCGGCTGGACCAGGAGGGAAATGGGTTCAAAATAGGGCCCGTGGTTGGGGCTTCCGGCACGCGCCGAGGGTTGCCGGCCTGCGCGGCATCCCGCTGTGTCGTATACGATGCGAGGAGCGCGCTCATCGTGGCGAATTGAAGGGAGCACGCTGGTCTAAGGGTGTGCCGACTTATTTACTTCGTCTCCCGCATAAGGAAGCGTCGGCAGGAAGAAAAAGAACGTGACTGATAAAAAAAGCGCACATTAAACGACGTGAGAAATGGATAGAAGCGCGTCTTCATCTTTGCGTTGGCCGTGGCTATCTCTTGTGTGCGTATATATATATATATATATATATATATATATATATATATATTGCAACAGGCGGGTTCTTCTGAAGAGGTTCGGCACGGCGCCTGGCACAAGGGTCACGAATGCAAGACAGCGTCAGCACAGAAACAGACCGGGCGCACAACACACGAATGTCGTCGTCTTCACTCTCGCTGGCACAGAGCTGGCGCCGATGCGCACCGCTACAAAGTACAATATATATATATATATATATATATATATATATTGAAGTGTACGAAGACTGTCTACTTCAATGTCAGGGGCGTAGCCAGAAATTTTTTTTCGGGGGGGGGGGGGGTTCAACCATACTTTATGTATGTTCGTGCGTGCGTTTGTATGTGTGCGTGTATATATACGCAAGCAAAACTGAAATATTTCGGGGGGGGGGTTTGACCCCCAACCCCCCCCCCCCCCCCCCCCTTGGCTACGCCCCTGTTCAATGTGACTCTCATTCTCTGAACAGCTAGTTTATAAAAAGAAAAAGTAGACCAGTTCTATTCACGCGATGACGCTCGAAAAGTGACCTGGGAAACCGCAAGCACGACAGTGGAGAAGTAAACAAGGTCACCATTTTGGTAGCTGGAGGCTGGCTTTGTTTGTCGGAGGAGGCAGGAGGGAAAGAAATACTTTCGAAATAACAAAAAATGAGCGAAAACGGATTCTGCAAAGCGAACTTTACGGCATGTCTGTGGCGGCACGGGCGAAGCCCACCCGTCGCTGTTTGCACAGC
Source organism: Rhipicephalus sanguineus (assembly GCF_013339695.2). NCBI lineage: Eukaryota > Metazoa > Arthropoda > Arachnida > Ixodida > Ixodidae > Rhipicephalus > Rhipicephalus sanguineus. The sequence goes on along the minus strand of NC_051180.1, from coordinate 11,746,656 downwards.
CTGTAGCTACGAGATGTATCGATCTCTCGGTGGAGCGACGGCTGTGAGAAAATAATGCCTAACAGCTAAATCATAAAGGGAGACACGCCACGATTACTAATTCATACGCGCGACATGAGAAGGAAAGACTGCAAGAAGAGGAGGGACAGTCGCCGGGCGTTGTTTTACGCACGTGGGTGTGTTTCCGTCTTCAACCAGGCCGCTTCTTCGGGATGCTGAAAACTTCCGCGGTCAAGACGCGAAACAGTTTTCAGAGATGTATAGTCGGATATAAGTTCAGAAGTCCGGGGAGGCCCGGCCAGACTACCGAAGCGCTGCAGCCGATCGCCTCCGCGACTAAAGAAATAGTCCCGCTTATGCACTCGGTAGTATTCTCCGAAGGCGGAGCCACCGGCCGTCCGGCTCATGACGTCAGTCCCGAGTGCGCGCCCACTGGCGCAGGCTTGTGTGCATCCGCCTTTGAGGAGGAAATGCCGCGAACTTTCTAAAGTTGTATCCGACTATTGCAGTGTCTTGCCGCGGATTATTATCTGAACATTCCCGTTGCTTGAAAAAGAAATTTCGCTCCTTTCTTCGTATCCATAGGGCATGCGATCAAGAGGAGAAGGAGAATGTCGTAGGTTGCCAGCGGATCGAGCCTTGCGAGATTTGTAGGCGAATGCCCCTCTCGGTTTCCTCCTTTGAGGTTATGTTGAAAATAGGTCAATTTTTTTTTTTAAACGAAGCGCGGCAGGCTACCGAGAACGCACGCAGCGCGGCGCAACAACGCATATGCCAGTGGCCGTTGAGCTATCCCGTATACGGTGCTGTGCCGGGCCCCCATATCACCACACCGTACCCGATGGATAAGTGTCACTCATCACCAGTCACATGCGAGGTCTGTAACGTTTGAGAACTTGAAAAGTAGTCGCGACACTTCCTTCCTGAATCTCCAGCGGCCACGCGGAAACACCATATCATTCACGCTGTCGTGCGGCTAGCCTGAACGTTGGAGCGCTTCAAAGAAACATTGTCTGCATTTTCGATGGAGGCGAAAATGTTCGAGGCCCGTGTACTTAGATTTAGGTGCACGTTGAAGAACCCCAGGTGGTTGAAATTTCCGGAGCCCTCCACTACGGCGTCTCTCATAATCAAATCGTGGTTCTGGGACGTTCAGCCCCAGATATTATTATTAAAGAAACATTGTCGAATCTTTATGAAGTTCACTGCACTGCACTGCTATCAGAGGCATGCGCGCTATTGATGAAATTCTGTTATCTGGAGCGCACATATCTGTGGGTTCTTGAAGGGACACTAAAGAGCAAAACGATTTTTCTCATAATAGTAAAATACTCTTTCGCGATACCAAAAACACGACGCTTGCTGCGAGAAGACGCTTAGTAAGAGAGAGAGAGAGAGAGAGAGAGAGAGAGAGAGATGAAAAAATGAAGGCCTGGAGGTTAACCAGATATTAGCATCTGGTTTGCTACCCAGCACTTGGGAGGGGAAATATGGGCAAGAAAGGGGGTCTAGGGGGAGAGAGGGAGAGAGAGAGAAAAAAAGAAACGCACATACACACTCGCAGGATAAAAAACAACACACGCAGGAAGGGCGTTCTGGTTACAGTCGTTCAAAAAGGCCAGTCGATCGCAAGAAGCGCAGTAGCGCTTGCTCGGCCTTCTTCTGCGACGTTGCGTGTTGTCGATGGCGTAGAATTCTTTCCTCCGACAAAGGTCGGCCATCCAACTTGTTGAGCGCGTAGCAAAGGGATAGTCGTTGTACAATATACTGTGGGCAACGCAGAAACAATTGGACATAGTAGGCGAGAAAACGCGCAAAAAGAAAATGGGGGTTGCGACGCCACCTTGAAGTTTCCGCATCTTTCGCCGTGACGTCACATGTTTTGACGGCGCCTACTAGATACTCGTAGTTCCTAATAGGTAAAATTGAAGTACATTGTCCTCTGAGGGGGTCATAGACTTAACATGCCAAGGTTGGGGTAATTTTGTTGAGCCAGTGGCGTCAAAATGCGATAAATACACTTTGAAATCCGTGACGTCACGCGGGGAGATTTCGGCGTGAAATTTAAAAATGAAACTTTGAACTTGATTTTCTCCTCTATTAACAAACCTATGATGACGAAATTAACGAGATTAGAGTTCTCAGAGCACAATTTATCGATCTAGGCCGATTCATTGTTTCTCTTTAGTGTCCCTTTAAAGGGCCCCTCACCAGCCTTTGAAAATGCAACAAACGAGAGCAATATAGTCTCTCCTGGCGTTTCTTGTATTTCTGGCGCACTTCGTGACGCAGAACAGTGATTCCCGTGACGTCTATATAGTGCATACTTTCGATTGGTCCATATACGCGAAATATCAGATGTGAATTATCTCCTGCAGTGCAGCCACCCATCCTTGCCTCCAATGACTATCGTGCGCAATTCAACTGATTTCACTTCATTTTCTGTGTTTGCGACTGCGCAAATGGAGTTAACAGCGTGGAGCCGACAAGCGCGAAATCTTGATAGGATGAACGCTTAGTGTTGAACGGTACACGTACTTTTAAGAAATAAGGGGCGAGGGGGAGATATGGTCTGTAGGAAGGGTAGCGAAGGCGGGGACGAAACCACTCCCTCGTCTTTGAACGCTGGGTGGTGAAAGGCCCTTTAAGCAAATGTTTTCGAAAAAATAAACAAGTTGTTAGAAAGCGCTCGTCCTTGTGTTGCTCTTCTCTGTCCCTGTGTTTTCGCGCAAATATTGTCAAGGTCGACTCGCAGTGCTGTACCAATTACCCCTAGTTCGAATCAGCCGTCTCCACCCTATGCCTTTGAATTTTTTAATATCACGGCTGTGCCACGTGTCTATTTTGTGCATTCGCAGTATTCGTGTAGTGCTTGAAATGAAACATGTAATCGAACTAAGTGTTGCCGTCGATTCCGGAAATATTTTGCGGACGCCAAGTAAATCTGATATTGAGAACACCAGCGCGAAGTTTTAGAAAACATCGACAAACAAGGATACACATAACACATGCGCTGATATGCGCCTGTGTTGTGTGTATCCTTGCTGTCCATGTTTTCTAAAATATTGCGCTGGTGTTCTCAAGATCATGTGCAAAACTAGCCCGCCAGTGCCACCCAAGTAAATCTGAAATAGCAGTGACCTTTATTAAATTTCATTCTTCGTTTCTTGTTGGTCCTACACTACAACAACAAGAAACGAAGAATGAAATTTAATAAAGGTCACTGCTATTTCAGATTTACTTGGGTGGCACTGGCGGGCTAGTTTTGCACATGATCTTGAGAACACCAGCGTAAAATTTTAGAAAATATGGACATACAAACGAGGATACACACAGCACACCCCGTCCCAACGTGTGAGTGGCCCACGATCAGGGGCGTAGCCAGGGGGGGGGGGGAGAGGGGTTGGGGGGGGTGGTTCAACCCCTCCCGAAATTTTTCAGTTTTACTTGCGTATATACACGCACACATACAAACGCACGCACGAACATACATAAAGTATGGTTGAACCCCCCCCCCCCCCCCCCCCCCGAAAAAAATTTCTGGCTACGCCCCTGCCCACGATCCTTCCCCTAAAAAACAGGGGTGGATTCCTTCAGGACCTAAATAAAGTTATTATCTATCTATCTATTCGTTTCTCGTTCACTTTAACTTGTTGCGATGTGGCGTAAGTGATTGCTGCTGCGGGGAAGTGAATGGGTTGCTTTTCAGCAGCAGTGTCCGAGCATTTGCCAAACGTCTCCAGCTTAGTTGTGAAAGCGTGGCAGTTTGGGCGACGCAGTGTTGCATGGCGTTATCGTGAAGTATCGCAACTCAGAACTAGTGAAGGAAACGAGGAGATAATCGATAGTGGGGCCACCACCGTCTTCTGTCTCTTTCTTATCTCCTCGTTTCCTTCACTCTTTGAGAGTTGCGTTAATTCGGGAAAACATTAAGTTATCGTTAAAATCTCTTTAGCAATGTCTAACGCGAACTGTCACGAACCCAAATGAAATGCACTGTACCCCCGTAATACTAGCCCTCTATTTTAAGTCCTCGTTGTTTGGCGATGCTGCTTCGAGGCATAAAAAGAAGTTGACGCCGAGAGATTCGTTCTTGTGAACGTCTTTTCACTAGTTGGGGCCGGGCCTAAAGGCGCGGTAAGTTATCAGCTACCGCGAAAGTGACTCGCAGAGAGAAAGATATGAGTCATAGCGCGTAAGGTGGCTGTCATACTCAAGCGGACCTATTTAGTAGATCGCAGCTGTGCCGTGTCACCAGTGAAAGGAGAATGGTTGCGTGCAGCTGAAGTTTTTCTTCCTTTTTCCCCGGCCGGGGGGGGGGGGGGGGGGTGTTTGTCGGTTTGTAGTGTTGACTCAAGGTGGCTTCGGAACTGTGTTCAGGAAATGAATAGCTCCCTTTCTACCATTTGACCCGACAGCCTGTCTCCACTACTTGATATGTTAATTAGTTTAATTACATTAATTACTGCCGTAATTGATGCGTCTAGTCATCTTAAGATGCCTGCCGCTACAGATGAAAAATTCGTGAGCACGGGGTGTCGCTGGAGTCGACGTTTCGACAAGCGGCCGACTTTTCTTCAAGGCTGCAAGGCTGCAGTTGCAGCCTTGAAGAAGACAAGATCGCTTGTCTAAAACTCGGTTCCATCGATACCTCGTGTTCACAAATTTTTCATCTCTTCAAGCTGCCACGTTTCCCTGAACTACAGCCTTTTCTTTTTCTTTTTTGACTGTCGCTACTGAAGTAGTAATTACGAAGGCAGCGATCAAATATAGCATTTTTATTATTTTTGAGGATTTTCGGACACATTTCTCGAATCACCCTTTATATACAGCCGCCTTCTCTGTAATTTCGCTAACTAGACCACAACCGGCTGGCATTCGTTTGGCAACTTTCGCGTGTACTGGCACCACTGTGAATCCTCGTTTGCAAGAGAGAGAGCTAGCAGTCACATCAGTGCAGTGCTCGTTGTAGCGAGTGTCGTCGGCGGCTGATGGAACACTATAGTGATCAGAATTTCTGTGGCTGCCGGACCCATCCGTTGATGTAATCGCTGGTGCACGTGACTTTTCGGCCATCTTTCGCAACTCCTGCGCGGCGGCGGCGCGTGCAGACGCGCTGCGGGGCTCTTGGCCGGCGGCCGTCGATCGTGACCGCTCCGAGAGCAGTTCGCCGCCGTGCGAAGAAGGAGCGGTCGCGCTTTTTGATCACGCCGGCGTCTACTCGCTCTCCTCTGCTTCGCGCTGCTGGTTCCCACATCGCGGAACAGCGTGGTCGTCGTGCGCAAATTAATTACCACCCCCCATCCGTCGATAGTTATGGAAGCCCGCGAACGCTGACTGCAGCCGCAATGGCCTGCGGTGCGCGCCGATTACCTCACGAAGCTTCCGAGCAAAAAAACGCAATAAAACGATGGTCGGCTTTGTTTCTGGGCTGCTGTACGGAAACGTTGGGCAGGTACCGAGACCGTTCGTTTCTTTGCGCGGTAATGGCCTTCGTAGGAAACGCCTCACATCACGTAACGAATATTGCGTACATCTGGAATCGGGCCTAAAGTTACCGTATATTTAGGCGTGTGTTGAGGAGTACGCCGCATGCCCGTTCGTTCGTCTGACCTCTCCTTTCTTATCATTAGGCTAATCACTGTCCAAGCTACATAGGTACAACGGGGGTGTAACATCCGAGCACGGTCTCGGAGCCATAGTTATCCCGGGGAACGGCAGTACGAAAAGGACGCAACACTGATTGATTACGACGTACGTACATTATAGTGCTGCTTCTCTGTTTCGTCGTGCCCCGAGAAAAGAGCTCACGAAACGCGAATTTTTGTCTCTGGTAGCTGTGCGCCGGGCTCGTCCTGTAGTACCGTGGGGTTAGTGAACTGCGAGCTGCAGCCTTCGGCCTGGAAGGTGGCCAAGAATTTCCGGCTGCCGTGCTCGCCACGCTCAGACAGTGTCATATTTCCAGATTCTCTTCGTTTTTTCCACCCTCTTTATTGTGTTTTGCGTGGGTGGAATCTCCGGCATTGTTCGGTAGAACGCCGCACAGCAACAGCCTGTGTTCCAACAGCACGACCTTGTTATGTTCGGTCCCGCTTTAGGCTATATTAGTGGTCGTTGGGGGTGCGATTTTGTTGTAGTATTTCACCTGTCAAAAAAAAAAGTGAGCCTCTTGGAATGAGTATTTATATGGGTAGACAAATATATGCAAGGTCTGCCACACTGAGGTCGCCACATTAAATCACATGCTCTGGGACTGTGACAAAAACCCGCTAGGTGCTAACTCCGGAACCCTTTCGCCGCGGTGGGCCGCTGCCTTTCGCAGCCCCAGCCTCGGCGACCAACTTTGGGCTGTCCAGCAGGCCCGCGAGGCGGCGGTGAGGCAAAGCCTCGACGTCCCCACGTGGGAGACCTAAAGCCCAGTCGGCGAAAGCTCTGCCGGACCATCAATAAAGTTGTTACCAACCAAAATCTTGGAATGGGCTGCTTAAGCTTTTAATCTTGGCTTTTTCCAAAATATAGCGCTGGTAACTTGTGCGTGAGCTGATGTGTGCGGAAATCGGGATATAGGCATTCGGAGAAGTGCAAGCAGCTTCCTTTACTTACACAAGTGCATCTGGCAATTGTTACGGGGCGATTTTACGTTTATTGCTGTGTCCTTTCATCAGTATAACTTACACTTTTATATTTCGTACTGCTTATGTGTTCTGTTACGTAGATTATTCATCGCGCAAATCGCAGTAACATAGAGGGAGTTTATTTTTTTATATTTAATATAGTAACTATTTACGTGATCCAGTGGCCACTTTCTAGGCCGATCACTTTCGGGTTTACGCACTTTTAACCGGCATTTATTGCATGGGTTATAGCGCACAGGACGCCCAGCGCTCGCTCCAATGTGACATTGCGTGTTTGTTACGTCACACGACATTGAAAGTGTCACGGGTAGTGGTCGACGGAAAATACGACCGCTGTAGCTGTTGAGACATCTGTGAATACTTCTGTTTGTATCTATACTGATCGATTCTATGAAATAACGGACACACTTCTACGCTTCTTGGTCCTTCTGCTCCCCTGGTCACTTACTGTGATTGGTGTGTCAGCACCAATGAACTCGCCCTGTTCTTTATCTTATTGCAGTTGAAACCTTTCATAATTATGGTGGGTCCACAGTATAAAATCGTCACATTGGACGAACAAAATATTGAAGAGACAATTAACTTTTTCATACATATACTTGGAAGTTCATTATATTGTGTGCACGGTTGGCCGAAAACGCATCCCTCATTGAATTCACTCCGGAAGGTTTCACCTTTCGTTGTGTAAGCATTCACGCCAAGGACTTAATTCGACTATGCAATCCGCTGCGTGGGTCATACTTTAGGCTGCGAATTTTAGAAGTACTGAAAATTTTTGGACTTGCTTTACGTCCGTACTATCCTCATCGAAATGACTCGAGACATAGCTGCAACTATGCAATTTACTCGTCATTCGATGACCTAGTGGCTGTGTCGTTCGTACGCGTAGAAGAGAGAATGGCGGCGTAAACGTTCTTATATAAAAGAAACATGCAGGCCTGCGTCACTTCCGGATGATGTATGGATAATTCAGAGCGAGCCTTGGAGTCGAAGCTCAAGGTGAAGATACGCACAAACCACAGTTGGGATCCTCTATGCGAAATATATGACGTACGCATACTTAGCAGCGCCCTCGTTTTTGCCTAGTTGTTCCCAGGGTTGTCATCGGAGCGCCGATCCCTCGTCTGAAGGTTCTGTCGTGTGGCCTACAGCCGCAATTGCGTGCGAGCCTCTCCGAGACGGCGTCGTCATGGCAAGCCGGAAGGCAGAGTGACTCTAACCCTCTGCTGGCCGGCGTCCAAAAACACGAGCGGCGGTTGACGCGTTCGTTGAACCTCCATCTCTCTGCTCCGCTCGCGTGTTTCGTTTTGCTCGCTGCCGTCTCTAACCGGGCGAGACTGTCTGCCCCGTGTGGCCCTCTTTATTCTTCCCCTTGTTTATTATTTCGCCATCTATGTGCGTGTGTCGCCTTGCGGGGCGGATCGCTTTGGCCGAATCCTATCTTATTCACGAGAGCAGCCCGTGCCCCATATGACGAGCGCGCGATGACTGGCAGCGGGCGGTGGCCCTGCTCCGTAAACAACGTCCGATTTACGGTCTTCACGGTGAAGCAGCGGTGCAGAAAGAGGATCACTGGGTTGGAATAAAAGCTTACGAAGCGACGAAGACTCGCGGTTTGTGAAGACTGCACGGCGGACGCGTCGCTTTTTATCGGCCCGGTGTACCGGCTGATGTTCTCTTTCTGACTCGTATATACGCCACGGGTAATTTGCTTCTCCTGTGCCTTAGATGACCTGAGAAGACACAGGTAGGCGATTTTGTTTGCTTGTATCTTTATTTTGCTGTCTGTTGATGCCAAGCGAATTTCTTTTTATACATTTTGTCCGTTTCTTCTTCTACATTTAATCCGGAACATTCTTCCTGGGTAACATTTGCAGCGCTAGCATGTACACACGTGGAGATGGGCTAGATGTACCTTCTGTCTGCTGTGCGAACGCATAGCATATGCAGAAGACAGAAAGATACTTTCATGAATAAACAGCCACTCATAGAACTTGCGCATTCAGTTTCATACCGACGCCCGTATTTATGATCTCCTTATGCAAGCTGGGACTGCCGCGAGGATGAAACGATTCTGTGGAAACTTCGCTTCGCTCGTTTTCTTCCAGATGCGCAGCGCCAAAGTTGGCGTTCGCTTCGCGTCGTTGCTCATCCAAAGCCCCTTCGGTAGTTCGGTAGCAGACGGACGCGGGCATGAACACAACCACCTCTGCTTCACGCACTATTTCTGCACAGTTTGTCTCATCGCCACGCTCGACAGAACAGCGTGTGACTTCGGCTGGCGCGTTGAGCGGAATGTTCTGCGGCTCTTTCGGGCCGGCTTTGCATCAACCGCAACTTCCACAACGCTAACAGACATATTGTAGCTCTGAAGCACAATCACAAAAAGAAGAAACACAAGACTACAGGATAGCGCCCGTGCTATCGTCCTGTTTTTCTTCTTTTTGTGATTGTGCTTCAGCGCTGCAATATATCTGTTAGCAAACACCAACTTACCCAGCAACACGTTCTTCCACAACGCTACTTGTTTTAGTGAGGAACCACGCGCTTACAAACCATTCGATTGTCTGGGACCGCCCTTACCAGTCGGCCCAAAAAACTCACGCCGCTGTCAGCGAAATCGTCACGCCGGCGCTTGTTGGCGTTTGGATTAAGTGCCCGCGCGCGCAGACTTTTCGTCGAGGAGCAAGGAGTGCATTGAAGGCAGGAGGGGTGAGCTTGTCGTAAGGACGCTTATTCTCGCCGATCTTCTCTTGTTCTGTAGAAATTTTGAGCCAGAACATTTCGCTTTCTCTCCGCAACTATAACACTGGCACTGCTGTGCCAGCTTCCACTTTCAGAGACACCTTTTTATGCTGTTATTTTCTCTTTTCGGGCTTCCGTTCTTCGTGGCACTGCAACTCGGACAAAAAAAAAAAAAGAAAAAAGAGCAGAGAATTCCCGACTGGCCTCGCAGCTGTGGCGGCTGCTTACTCCTTTCTCGACCAGTTGCGCCGTGGCTTCGTTGCGAGAGGCCGGTCGTTAAAAGTCCGGGGATATCCGCGTGGAAATGAAAACTCGCTGCGCATCCTTCGCGTTTCTTCTTCTTTTTCGTTAATTGTCTTTCTCTCGTTGGGATTGTTCCCGACTGCACGCGCGTGCTTGGGTGGCCTAAACGGCTTCTTCGTTTATTCGTGCTTCATTTCGGCTGAAAATTTTGTATCGTCTCAGTTCTTGTCCCTCCCTGAAGACCATAGGCCGAGGGCGTCGCCATTCGGCCGTGGCCGCCGGTTTCCCGCCGCTCTCTTGATTTGTGTCGCCTCTCCTGCAGGAACGAAGCCTTCTTGGCGCATCTTGGCCGCACTGCCTCTGGCGGCATGGTTGTAGAATACGCATTTGCAACTCGCTCACACCGTATCGTGAGGAGAGGCATACGTAGAACAAAAATGAACGTATTTCATTGCGCGATAAGACGGAAGGCTGATACATTCCTCAGAAGAGCAAAAATGCACTGTAAGAAAAAATTGTTAAATCAAAAGCTTAGAGTGAGCTCTACCTCTAATGACACCGAAGTGTGCGAGTGAGTAGGAGAGAGGGATAGACTACCGACAGACCCCTGAAAAATTCGAAGTACGAAACTATTAACAACGCGCTCGCGCGTACTTATGGTCACTTCATGGCTTCCGTGTTCGCCATAGCGTATATTATTTTGTGTGTAGTATATACACGTGTCACAAGAGAAATGCGCGTCCTTAACTATACGTGGGTGTGGTGTTATTTTTCGCATAAGAAGTCGCGGAAAGTGGCAGTCGCTTTTTCAGGTCATTCTAACGCGACCACACCTCCTGTAGTCCTTCTGGCGTCATGAACTTTACAGCTAGAGAAGTTACATGCTAGAGAAGTTTCTCATTTCTTACGCCATGTGTGCTTCGCTTCTTAGTTTAACCCATTTTAGGTTGTTTTTAGTTGTACTCTAATAGCACTGTTACGTGCTCTTCGATTGTCATCGTACTCCGACTTGTCGATTGACCCTGCCCCAATTCCGTTTTCTTCGCAGATGTCCCTGAGGCTACTATGTTGCTGACGTCATCCGAACTCTTTTGACGATGGCGTCTGTGAGATTGCTCAATTCTTCGGACCTCTACAGCTCACCGATTCACCTTAACGGCAGCTACCACGGCACCGGCTCCAACGAACGCTCGAGAACGCCCAAGGTAGGAGAGTTGCTCTACCGTGCTTTTCTTTTCCACCATGCGAAGCAAATGCGCCAGCGCCGCTTCTTGAGCAATGAAAACGACGCGATCGAGGCACCGCCTGTTACAGTTGTCGGGTCGCTTTTTGCGAGGAAACACGCTGCTAGTTGAGATGCGCATAAAGGCAATGGTGAAGGTCCTCGTTGTATTTTGTAGTTAGCGGCAAACGAAGTGGACGTGCTCGCGCGTGCAAGCTCGCTATAATTATTCCATGCTCTGTAATTCTGCTGCGGTGGAAGGAGAAATGCGAGAGCATCGGGCGCGTTGTCCGACGGTTGCAGGTTCGGTCCTTGCCGGCGGCAAGTACTTTAATTTTTTTTTTCACGTTTGTATCATAATTACTGCAATATACAGTTAAATGACTACAAATGATGTCCCCTGTACCTTCCTTGGCTTCATTGTCTGTCGATTTTTCATTAGGGTTGTGTTAACAGAGAAAAACGAGCCGTTAAATTTTCTTCTTTGGCTGAGCAAGTTGACACAAGTAGCTTTCAACAGAAAAAAAGAAGAGGCGAGTTGCCTCTCTAATAATTGGATGCACACCGGTAGTTTTCTTGGAGTGGTTTCCCTCGAAGCAGTCTTGAGGACAACGAGAAACCAAGTGCGTGTCTCGACAAGCGGACTGTAAGAGAGATGGATGGGGACACGTAACCGAGCGAAACTAGAAGTGTCGGTTAGCGGTCATTACGAAAGTTATAGCGACGCAGACAGGAAGCGATTCTCTCGCTTGCCCGAGTCCGAATTCGCGTGCCGGTCGGCGCCTTGCCCAACGACGTCTGCTGTGTCGCCGCCGCGTCTTGTGTGTACTACTAGTAGCGGCGTTAATGATCCTCCCGAGGGGCCGCGCCGGTCCGCGTCGCTTTTAGGCGTCTGGCTGTGTAGCACTACTGTTGCTGCTGGTGCCTCGTGCGAGAATTTTGCGGCCGTCTGGGGCTTCCACGATGAGCTGCGGTCGACTTCTGCGACGTGCCGTTTCTTTGTTTGCGTTTGCTGCCGCTCTGAGTGCCGAGCTGCGCTGCTCATACATACTTCGAGCCAGGAGCATCGTGGCTTATGTGGGACTACGCTAAATTCGGCGTTTTCACTTCCACTGCTCCGTTTAGTTGGGCACCGCCTCTAATCTTCTCAGTTCTGCACTGCGACATAGGCTCACTCTTGCGCTTAGATGCAGGTTTTGTGTTACAACACAGGCTAGCGTGCATGCGAGAAGTACATGGCGGGAACTTCTCCGGCGGAAGAACCCCGAGAGCGCATACCCGAAATAGTGCATAGTCTTTTATCTCGGCTTGACCTGCTAGGCCAGCAGAATAAGACGCGTAAAAGTGAACGACAAGTGGTGGTGCTAGCTTAAGATGCCCCTAGCAAATTCCTGATGGCGCAGCCACCGTGGGGGCAACCTACGGTTGCAACACAAATTGTGCTGAGCCTCGTTGGTGCTGGTGTTTAAAAAAAAATTGTGCTTGATTCCTCTTTCATAGGAATCGTTCATAACACGAAAGTGAAACGTGTCTTCAAGAAGTAGTTGCGGCTCTGTTGGATGTTAAGAAATACAATTTGCACAGTGTGTATCGCCATTGTTATGAACCCATGTTAACACCGAGTGCCACATTTCCGCCGAGAATTTTGGTCCGGCGCGCTCAGAATCACGAATCCAAGAGGCACAGTTCATAGTGCACGCATCGAACGTGCGAAAGCGTTGTGCTTCCTGCTGGTGTGTCTCGCTGGACCAACGCTGTTAGCAACGCAGTCGTGACTGCGCCGCACCGAGACGTTCCCGCACTGCTTCTCTTCATCGCTCCTAGATGGCGGCGCTATCCCTGTCAAGAGTGGTAAGCAGATATAACGCGTTCGAGCCACGTGACCGTTTGTAGCTTATAGCGCTTAGCGCGTCTGGCTTCCGTGCTCGTAAACATGTCGCATTCGCTGTGTTGTCTTTCGTTCTTTCGCGCCCATTTCCTATACACATAACTGATCGATTGCGGCTAGTGAATTAAATTGAAGCAATCAACTTCGGCTTCTTCCGTTGTGCCCCTGTAGATTCGCCTGCACGGCGGCGGCACTTCGGTGGGAGTCGAAATGCAAAGTCGCCCGTGTAATTAGGTGTAGGTGTACATACTAAAAAAAAAAAAAAAACAAAAAAAACGAGTTTGTCAAATTTATTCTGGATTCCCCCACGACAATGTGCTTCATAATCATATCGTGGTTTCGGCATGCAATGCCTCTGAATATACGCAATTAATTTCGGCTTTGCTTTATCACTCAACTGTGGCGTACTTCACGAAAGCCGTGGTATCCTCTCAAAGGCTAATGCATAAGGTGCGTACGCTTGTCGCAGAATGGCCTGGAGGTGATCGAGACGAGCCACTCTGTCCGGCTGCAGCAGGAGAAGCCGCACCTGGTGAGCCTTGGCGGGGGAAGGCTCAGCACGTCCGTCACCATACACCCGCTGCCCGAAGGTTTGTGTATGCCTTCCACTGCTTACGCCACAGGTGCCGCGTCGCTATGGAAACGCTCGGCGAAGTGTTCTCGGTTGATCCTCCTTTCGATGACTCACGCCAGGCCGCGACCTTGACTCCTGTTTCCTGTACCGAAGACTCACGCCCATCAGCAGAGCTGTCGAAGAGTTCTTAAAACACTGGCGAGCAAGGAAATGGCTTACATCCGTCGAACGTTTATTCGGCGAATATACCAGATACCTCTATGTAATTTGGACACCTGATTACATTGTCTAAAAAAAAAAAGAATTTCGCTTATTTCAGAAAAAAAATTAAGTGGTTTGTAAATGGTGGTCATTGAGCTTTTACATTGCTTTATAAATTTCTTGTGAAATGTAATAAACGATTCTTTGCTCTCATTTATTTTCAGCCATTAGAGACAACGAAAAGGCAAGAAGTGAGACCGAGTGAGATATGGTTGGAAGGAGGACTGAGGTATCGCAGTGAAAATTGAAAATGATCTAGTCATTCTTTGTTGTGCCAGTGCTTGAGGCAGGTGACACTTATTGAGCTGTAAATAACTTGTAAAACGTTCTTGAACAGCCGAGCTTATCCTTGGGTAGGCGACTGCATTTGAAATTCGTGACTCAGTGTTTAAAGCGGGCTTCGTTGCATTACGGGTCTTAGTGCAGAGAAGCATGATTTACAGGTGTGGTACGCGCGGCAAAAATTTCCAGATAAAAAAGATGAGAAAAGAAAAGAAAGCAGGCCCACTGGCCTAACTTCCAAAGTCACCGTCCCATTTCCACCGAAGCTGTCTGTTCAACTAGACGATGGAAATTTCTTCAATTAGTAGCAGGCTCCTTTTGCACCTATTCACTTTCGCCACGCCAGTGCCACTCCTTACAGTTTTTCCATGTCGACACCACCTGTACTATCGTCATAATATCATAATATAACCGATATCATATACTCCTTCGTTAAATATATATTTTCATTATTGTTTCAGATTTATTTTATGACCACAATAATCTCGCAATGCTCCTTCCTCGTGTAATACCCACTATGGGCCTTAGCGGTTCAAGTGATGACAGGCATCACAACGTGACAGTGAGGGTGACACTGGGGACCATTTTTTGTTTTTTAGGAAAGACAAGAATAGGAAGGAATGATGCTGCCATGCCACAGGACATTGTGGTCCAGGGTCCAGCTGTTGAGGCTGAACACTGTTACATCCAGAACGAGTCTGGGAAGGTTACCCTGCATCCCCTGGGGAACATGATATCCATTGATGGAATGGCCGTTACTGAGCCATCGAGGCTACATCAGGGTACGTTTCTTTTGCTCTGCACATGCCATGTTTTCTTTCATGATTATTACTGCTTATCGCATTTAAACGAAACGTCTCAGTTGCGTGGGCGTGATGTCCAATCTTTTTTATTAGAATAGTAACCAGTGTACTAAGTTGACACCTCTTTTAAGGAATGCATAATTTAATATAAAGGCGTTTTTTTAAAGAAAGGCCTTTTTTGTAAAAAAATCCAATCTACAACCAGTGCTGTGGTTCTACTTACGCCTTATTCTTATGTCCGTCATGCAATGCGTGGGTAAAATATGGCCTGCACACTTGCTTTCTAATAATATTTTTTGTTCTATAACAATCTGTGAAGCTACTTCTGTAACAATTAGCTAATGCGTGTACCCAGTGGTCCTAGTTATCTACTCTGCAAGACAGCAACAGCTAGCTTTGGCAAGGGGTTCTAGAAGGGGCAAAGAAAAAGAAAGCTTCAGTCTAAAATAAAATAGAATGTAAGAAAGGGTACTTACTAATTTGAAAAGAGGAACTGCCAGTCTGTCATTGCATAAAACTTTCTGATCATAGCTTTATTATTATTCAACAGCGGTTTCTGAGGCTTCAGCTTTCTTTAGGTCAAAAACTTTCCATAACTGTTGCATATGTCTGTAACAGCCTCTGTCTTTTAGTAGAATAGCCTTAATACTGCATCTTGAGCTATCTTTCTAAACACATATATTAAGTTTCAACACTCAGTGCTGTTTGAAAAAAAGAAAAAGACTCAAAGGCTGTCATTCCTTGTGCTTTTGTCATGGCAATTTATGTAAAAAACATGACCCTGAAAGAATTTGAAGCTTTCTGAACAAATGAGAAGTATCCTTGTACTTTCTTGGCCTCTCACTGTACCTTTCTGGTAGTTTCATCTATGAACTGTACTCTTGGAGAAACACAGCCTTTAATATATGTTAATATCACTCTCAGTCTGAATTGCATTTCCTTTCTTTTATATAAACAACAAAACAAAAGCTAATGTACAGGCTAAGGGGATTTGCCTTATTGTGGTAAGACATAGACATCAGTATATTTGGCTCTTCTAGTGGTGGCAGTTGATACCCATCACATTATTTAACTTGTGAGCCATAGATTTACAGCAATGAGTGACCCATTATGGCTTAACAAATCATTCTACATTGCTAGTTTATTAATGTTTTTTTTTATGTTAATATCATTTCTGAACTTCTTATATAGGCTGAGGTGAAATTTTTTATTCATTGCACTTGTCCTTTTATTAAACAATGGCTACACATCTTGTTTATTAAACGTCTAGAAATATTGCATCTAGGCAGTCATGAGATATTTTATGGTAACCTGATCTGGCTGTACCTACTTCTGGGCTTTGTGAATTTTACACATGTGCTGGACTTTATTCGTATGCTTTATGAGAGAGCAGTATTCTAAAGTTACAAAAGTTGTTCCATGTTTCTGTTCCACGTCTCCGAATGAGGAAGACAACTGTGAGTATTGAGTGCAATCGCTTGCTGCAACCAAACCCTTGTAGTCTGCAAGCATTGCTTTCTTTCTTTATATGTATTTTTATTGCACCACTGTTTGGCTTTTCTTTATGCTTTCCCTTCAGTTTGCATATGATGAGCCTAATGAAGTGTTCTATACTGTTGCACTTCTGCTTATTTTCACTTAACATTTTGTGTGCACGTCCTTGTTCATACGTAGGTTTTCTTTTTGACGTAGACATTACAATGTTTCTGTATGCATTGCGCTTTTCTGATGCTATGGTGTTCCAATGTATGGTGGATTGCAACTTCATCAAACTGTCCTTTGTGGCAGTGCTTTAGGATTACTCCATGTGACATTACCACAATTGCATTTTAATGTGTTTTAATATCCTTACCAATAAGTAACCTCAGCATCTCAATATATATGAAAAAATGGCTATACTATGTTGTATTGGACAAAGTTCTTATGAGGCCTGCAGGGCTTGCGCTACACTCTGTTCTTGCACTACGTCAAACCAAGGAGTGTGATGTGAGTGGTGCAGGCTAAGTCGTCTGACTGAGAGCAAAAGTAATGTAGTTAAGATTGTGCAGCCTAATCAATGATCACTATTATACATTGTTATTTGCAAGGCTGCCTCATAGAAGAAATGAGTGCAGGTAGTGTCAACACTGATAGGTTTCTTTTGGGACTTAAAACTTTGTTGCAAGTTGGATCTCTTTACAGCGCTACTAATAAGCAGGAAGTTTGCTTTTGTGGTAGCAGAAGGCAGAATTATGCTTGCAAGTCTTGAGCCGTCCTCTGACATTCATTGAACCTACTCATCATATGAGCTGGAACAATGTGCTGCACCTTTGTAAGATCGGTCGTGCTTCATTGTGTCAGATGGCTATTAGTGTTCTTCGGAGAAGTTCACCATATCAGCTCCTTTTGGATTTTGTGGAACTCAAAGATGGTTTTGCATGAAAAGTGGGCAGTTATAATCAGCTTGCTAAACTTTATCCTGTACAGAAAAGTTATGAGACAGGCTAATTTGACTAATGGCCGTTTTTATCTGCATGTGTTTGTAGCTGTAATGTTTTGAGCTGCTATTGTGTTCAGCTGTGTAGAACAAGATTATATTGTGACTGGCATTGTAAATGTATTGCAGAACCATTGGTATTTGCATTAATGGTTATTTTGGTTGTGTGTTGATCCACTTTGCAGGCTGCATGATTTGCATCGGAAGGTCAAACTTTTTTCGCTTCAACAATCCTGAAGAAGCCGAGAATCTGAAGAAAGACACTCTCCCAAATGCGAGGCTACCACCCATATCTAATAGCTTTCGTCCAGGTTGGTAGTTCCTATGTTATATTAAATTATTCGTGTAGTGGTTCTTAAATATGCACATTTGCCTTCCAATTATTAGGCACAAAGCCTAATGCTTTAAGCAATGCTTTTACTATTGTGTGACCTGAACATTTACTCGAACAACTTTGAAAGTAGCAGTTGCACAAATGACCGCTCTGAACGGTGTGGTGACGCAAGTAGTACACTGTAGATACTGGACTCACTTTAGCTGTGCGGCTTAAGTTTGTGGACCATGCTCACTGTCCTCATTGTCATCAAGTTACTTTTCCTTCTAGGCATAAGTCTGCCCAATAATGTGTTTTGATATTTTAGTTTTATGGGAGAACTGGGTTAGTCAAAATGTGTTGTAGATATAAAAAAAATATTTTACACAAAACAGAGAAAGAAGAATTGACAGGATGAGCACTGACGGGACAGGACAACCTATTCATATTTCTTCTAGTGCATTGTTTTCTCTTGTGTTTCGGCCTTGTCACTGAATTGTTACAGAGACCTTGCAACATTACTGTCTTGCTGGAATGTTGTGCATATGCACATGAAAAGATATTTAGTACAATGTTGAGCAGGTTTTAGTAGTTATAAAATGTGTACTGCCCAATATGCCTCGGTTGGCAAACCTGTGTGTTGAGGGGCAATGTGGCTCCAAGTCTAATCGAGGATTAGATAAATAAGTTATATATTTACCCCAGCATGATTTTGTATGAACCTGGAGTGATTTCATAAAAATTTGGGACAAATCCACAATATCTGGCGCAGTTGACAAACCTGGAATCGTAACTAGCATGTGTTTCTGAGAAAGCCAGTGGGCATATTCACCAACATAACAGTAAGGTATGCTCGATTTGGGCTGGTCAATCCACGTTTGTACACGAATTTTGAAATGGTAGTCAAAATTCAGACGTATGTTTGAACTAATCGAGGAAACATTATTATTGCAATGTGCAAGTAATTAACTGCTGTGGCTTTTTCCTTTTGCAGTAACGGAACCCCCTGGCCGTTTTATGAACAATCCTGGTGGGCCTTCCCCAGCTTCCTTCGACATAGACAACAGCGTTGATTTTGTCGAGAAGGTTTCAAAATTTGAATTTCTTGCCCACAACCGTTCGCCGCCAGTTGCCTCGTCCGAGAGTCCTCGCTGGTTTGTTCGGGATGGGATCAGGGTGTCACCATCGCCTCCTTCGCGAGTTTGCGAGCAGGTTTGTTTTAGTGTTGGTTGCTTCTCTTAGTTAATCATCTGATGCGAAAAATCACACTTCCTTCCAGGGGCCATATTTATTAATCGTGGATGGCACAGTGAACTTTGATCACACTTTTAGGATGACGGGCATTGTAGCTTTTTTTGACTGCCCTGTAATGATCGGCTGAACCTATAGATGATAGGTTATTATCTATAGACTGATCTGTGGCATGAAAAGGCAGGGAGAAGCATATAGCGCACTGAGCAGTGCTGCCAGATTTCTCGGAGTGGCTTAGTCGAAAAATAGAATTACTTAGTTCCAAATATAGTGCGATGTGTAATCAACCATCAATTATTGCCGAGGGAGCTACATTCATTGATTGAGAAAGATAAAATGCATTAATTTAGTTTCTACAAATTGTGCCTGCACCCAAGACAGCACAATTTGCCAGACATACCAGGGATTGTTTTTTAATGTGCACAAAGCATTAAGAGCTTACAATGTTTCTTGCTTTTGGTGTGTTGTGCTTTCGCTCTAGAGAGAGGCAGCATTGGTATTGTAGATTTTTGTTGGGTGTATAGTACAGTTTATTCCTAATATTAAGCTTCTGCTTTTACTCCTTTTTGCATTTCGTTGTAGGGTGCTTGCATCAGGCTGGATAACAGGGTAGAAAAACTTGAAGAAAAAATTGTGACATTCTAAGAGAATGCTGTAAGCTTCGCATTTGCTTTTTGTTAAAATTTTAATGATCATGGAGCTTGTAAAAAACTGAAGATGTTAAATTGTTGAATGCATGGTGAGTATTATTGTTTGGTTGCTCAAGTTGGCTATAAGTGGGTCTATTTGATGACTGGCCTTATTCTTGGAAATTCGCGCTTTTTATCGTACGAGGACAGACTGAGTACACAAACACAGAGCGCTGACTAACAACTGTTTTATTTCAATACATTTTCCTCCCATATATACCCAAAGGAAAGCATCGCAAAAACCCGAAGCAAGATAAAATATTCAAATGGGCATGCGCATGACAAGAGTAATTTGTTCCTATGAAGTGGATTTCTTTTGAAGAAAGATTAATGGATGGTGCGCTGGTACATTCGTCGGCATGTGCCTGTGTCATCATATAAGATTCGGTTATAACTCGTTCCATTTTATCGTGAACCTGCAACAAGGTTGTGGTTTTCTCGATTGTGGCTTTCTTGAAATAAAACAGTTGTTAGTCTGCGCTCTGTGTTTGTGTGTACTCAGTCCGTTCTCGTACGATAAAAAGTGCGAATTTCCAAGATGCAACACCAACTAGCCCCTGTAGCTGCTCTTATTGGCCTTATTCCACGTTTCATTCGATACATATCGGTAGAATTGATTTCTGTGCCTCTTTATTTGTTATGGGTAGCCATTGTTGGCTAATATTTGCGTAATTGAACCAACATACGGCTTTGCAGTCACCTTCCCTACGGGGCCCTTCGAGCAAGCCAGCTCCTCGCTTCACCCCAACACCTCCGTTATCCTCATCACCAAAGTCACCAAAGTCGCCACGGGTGAGCGCGTTGTCTGGCCGGGCGAGCCCCTTGGTGGCCGGTGGCCGCTGCACCCCCACGTCTCCACGCCTGGGCCACCGAGTGGCCAGCCACGAGGACATACGAGCCTGCGAGGTGGAGTTGGCTCAACAGCACCGCAGGGTAAATAGCACTGATGTGCAGCAGCAATACTTAGGCACGGTGCAAAACTATGCTTTTTCATTTAGCCATTCAGTGGTATCCCACTGTGACTTCGTGTGAAAAACACAGGACAAGAGATGAAGGGGGCTAATGGGTGTGTGCTTTCAACTAAAGTTTGTTAATCAAAGCACATTTGTTGTGCAGGAAAGATGGAAAAGTTAACTGTGTGCATGTGGGCAAAACTGCAAACATATGGCAAGCAAGAATGAAAAATTTTGAACAGTCTCTCTAGTCAAAGCATGACCTTTGCCATCCAAGATTTACAAAGGCCTTGAACCACACTTTTTTGAAGTCTCCCAAACACATTGCAATGAGTAATGTGCCTCTTGGAGGTACGTTACAATTTTTGAGAATGACCAAGTACGAATGATGATCCCACAAGCTCTATGTTCCCTTTTCTGGTCTGCCTTCAGTGGAAGCATCGTACGACGTTAACTTTGTAGTGAAGTCAAACAGTTTGTCAAAGCCTGAAAGAAGTGAAATGGGGGAACCGAATAACATTACCTAGGTTATACGAGAGATGTGCCAGCATCTGCATAAATGTTATGAACTTCTCTGCATGTTAGGAACTTAAAGGCAGCAATACAGGACATTCATGATTTAATTGTTATATTTATAGTGCAGCAAACTATTCATACTGTTTTGGATGTCATAGCAAGAAGTGCCTACTTGGGATGCTGCTCTGCATCCTTGGAAAACCTTTGACAGGGATCTTATATCCTTGAATTTTGGCCTTCAAAAAAATCTGTATGAATCCTACAATCAGCTATACCAGTATGCAACATGACAGACAGAGCACGGATGTACCTGTAAAGCTGTTTATATGGTGCAGTCTTTTCATATTACCTATGTGCTTGATGTGTGCAGTTATCTCCATTGCTTCGATTGTGCTGTATGCGAGTGAATGTATCTATATTAAGGAACCCTCACCAGCCTCACTTGCTGCTGTCAGGCTAATGTATTGCATTGATTATGCAATGGCAGTCATATTTGTAAACCATTTCTTCGATGTATGATGCGAAAATAGCTGAAACATAGAACAAAACCTCGCACTTTCTTTTCAGAAGAGCAACTCCCTTGTACAGCCAAGATTATATCATGTGTGTGACACTTATGTGCAACATGCATTCCACTTGCAACATACAAATATCTGCAGCTACACCATATCTGTGTGTTATATTATTTGGTTAAGAATAGGTTGCACAATGCTCCGCAGGGCAAAAGAGTGTAGTAGTAGTAGTGGTAGTGGTAGTAGTATATTTTGCACTTGCTATTGCATGTCGACGAACGAGCAAGTTGTAACTTTAAGGTCTTGAAGGGACGAACGCTGCTTGTCTGTCTTTTTAGTGCTGTTTTCTTTGATCGATTCATACCAACAAGCTTCTGTTCAAATACTTAAAGGGATTTTGCATGGGTCGACTTATTTAGTAGAGGAGCTTCCTGTGAACAATAATGGTAAATTTCAAATGCTCTGCAGAAAAACGTGAAAAATTTGTCGACACGAGGTGTCACTGGAGCCGACATTTCAAGAAGTGGGCTTGTCTTCTTCAAGGTTGACAAGTCCACTCGTGGAAACGTCTGCTCCAGCAATACCCCGTGTTGACGAATCTTTCATCTCTTCAAGCTTCCATGCTCCCCCGAACTTCTGCAAAAAACATGTCACTTATAAGTGGATATTCATGACTTAACATTCCTGCCTATTGTGCATCTTTGCTTGTTTGCACCTCCCTTTCCCCAGCTTGTTTAAGATAAGTAGGCGTTCTTTGGGCAGAAAATTGCACTGCTTCCTGTATAACCTCAATTACAGTGCTTTCACCGCAATACCACAACCAATAAGCACAACTGCTTATTTTTCACAAAAATTCTTGAATGTTCAGGTATTTGTTTGCTTGTCAAAAACGAAAATGTAAAGAGAAAAAATTTATATGGTACTTGCTAACACTACATATCTCACGCTTTTGGCTGAGAGAATGACAACTATTTTGCAGCTGCGTCGCTGCAACCAAATCGAACGCATCTAAATAATTTGCTCAATCACTAAACTGTTTTAGGACGCTTCTGTTTTTCCTATTAGTATCTTGTCATGAGTAAAGGGGCACGCGGCGCGCGCCGGACAGCGCAAGGCGTCGATGGTGTGCGGGGAATGGAAAAATACCCGATGGTGTGCACCCCCGCCACGTCGACGCAAGCCATTGGCCGAAGGAAGGCGCGTGCCACGCGACCCGAACTGAGGTGCGGAACCCGAGAGGATCAAGCAGTGATTGTTCGTTGGAGTCGTCAAGGAGCAAGGTGTTGCAAGCCAGCGTCGCACCCGCGACGAGTGCGGTAGGGCTCCGTTCTGGGGGCAGCAGCAAGAGAGGCTCGGGAAGGTGGCCGTCGACCTTGGTGTCATCCAAGTGAGGCTCCCCGGGCTTGCAGCAGCCCCGTCACAGCAGTTCGCAGGGCACCTACGGCACTCCCACAGCGCGGCAAGACGACAGCGACCCACGACAATCACGGAGAGCCACGTCGGCAGTTTGACCCAGTGGCACCAAGAGGATAGGCCGAGGGTTAGGCCTAACCGGACGAGACGACGTTCTCGAACGAAGACCGACGGGTCAGCGACGAGGACGACCAGCGAGGCGGCAGCTTCGACGACGGCGACTCCCAGACGTCGAAGAGTAGCATCGACGGGACTCAGCGTCGACTTTGGCGCGGAAGCGAGGCGACGGACTCACGCGAAGTAAGACCGTTCCATTTGCATCGCTAGACCAAGACGCCATAGTTGCCAGACTTTCGGGCCACTCAGGCCGAGCCTAGTTAGAAGTGCTTGTCGTATTCAGTTGTAACGCTTGGCGTTTTCGAATATGTTGCTTCTGTTTGCAAATTTGTAGTGTGTTAACTTTTTGTTTGCAGCGTTGTGTTTTATAAAGTGTGTTTGTCGTGACGCCACGGTCTCCCGCCCCGCTCTCTCTCCCAACTCCATCACACATTGCAAGCGCTCCCGAGATACGTGACATAATAAGTGGCGAGCCTGTGCCAGGATTTTTCCAGCGTTTGGCCCAGTCACGTACCGTCGGGGGTTGCAAGGATGGATTGGGAGAAATTGGCGGCCGTGGCCAGAGACTGCGAAATGAATAAGGAGGAGACGATGAGGTTTTTCGAGAACGCTCAGAAAGAGCGCGAAAGAGAGTACGAGCGTGAGAAGGAACGCGCGCAGAAAGAACAGGAACGCGAGAAGGAGCGTGCGCGTGAGGCGCGGGAGCAGCATGAGCGCGAGATGCAGATTCTCGAGCTCAAGTTGAAGTTAGCCGAAATAAATGTCGCTCCGCGCAACGACGCTAGTCGCGCGAGTACCCCGACGACGGCGTTGGCCAACTCGTCTACTCCCACGCCGAGACAAATTTGCCCAAGAAAGCTAATGGCACCCTTCGATGAGCGAAGGGACGACCTCGATGCCTATTTGCATCGGTTTGAGAGAATCGCCGTAGGGCAAGGCTGGGAGAGAAGCGAGTGGGCAAATGCCTTGAGTCTGTGTCTCGTGGGAGAGGCCTTGAGTGTGTTTGGTCGCATGCCAGCCCAAGAGTCTCTAGACTATGACATAGTAAAGAAGACTTTATTGGAGAGGTTTCGGCTAACTGCCGAAGGTTTCCGGGAGAAGTTCCGAACATGTAAGCCCGAGAATTCAGAAACGGGCAAGCAGTTCGCATGTCGCCTATCCAACTACTTCGATCGTTGGATAGAATTGTCCGAGACGGAAAAAACGTACGAAGGGGTGCGCGACAGGATGGTTGGCGAACAGTTCCTAAACCGGTGCAGCAGTCAATTGGCGGTATTTTTGAAAGAAAGGAACTTGCACACGGTGGAGGAGATGGCCAAGCAGGCTGATCAGTTCATGGAGGCACAAGGGATAAGAAATTTGGAAAAAGGCGACAAGGACAACAGTAAGGAAGAAGAGACCAACAGTGAGGCCCCAAGGGGTAAACAAAGGGCACAGCAGCGGTGTTTCTTGTGCGACAGAATTGGGCACATAGCTATGAACTGCCGCACAAGCACTAGTCGACAAGAATCCCACGGGATATGCCAATTGTGCCAGAAAAGGGGGCACAAAGCGAACGAGTGCAGGAATAGACCGTTAGAGCATACTGCATGTGCAGTAAGGTCAGAAGAGAAGGAAGAGGTAGTCGGTGCTGTGATAGATAGGTCGGAAGGGGTTAATATGCCAGTGGTGGAAGGTAAAGTAAACGGCAAACGGGTAACGGTATTGAGGGATTCAGGAGCAGATACAGTGTTAGTGAGGAGAAGCCTGGTGAATGAACGAGATTTCACGGGGAGAGTAGGAACAGTGGTTTTTGCAGATGGGTCCAAGGTGAGACTACCAGAGGCCAAGATACGGCTGGATACCCCTTACTTCGTAGGAGAAATTATGGCAAAGTGTATGGAGGATCCAATTTATGACGTGATCTTAGGAAATAGGCCAGGGGTACGAAGGGTGGACGACCCAGCGCAGCCAGGTGGCTATGTCAGGCCAAGAAAACAGTACAGGAGAAAAGAGAAGGCAAACAAAAGCCCTGAAAGCTCAGAGGCTAGAGCGGAAAATGTGGGTGGCGAAGGACAACGCGAGAGTAGATCGAGAATTTTGGAGCAGGTAGGGGTAACCTCAGAGGAGTTCTCGAAAGAACAAAGGGGTGACAGAACCCTGAGGCACGCGAGAGATAGGGTTGGCCGTAAACGTACAAGAGAAGGGTTTAGAGACGGAGTGTTTTACGAAGCGATCAATGATTTGATTTTCCGGAGGTTCTGGAAAAGCGGAACACCCGTCACACAATTGATGGTGCCCACATGTTATAGGCAGGCAACCTTAGAATATTGCTACGCGAGTGGGTTCAGAGATGCCAAGAACCTGCGAAGAGAAGTGACGAGAGAGGCATTTTGGCCAGGGATATATCGAGATGTGAAGCAATTTGTGAAAAGTCGCCAATGAAGCTATTGGTTGTGTCAGTGTGAAGTGTGGTACCTTGATACGGATTATAGTGTTTTGGACAATGAACATGTGGTGGGTAGGACCAAGGATAGTGGTGTTGTGAAGTGCAGACAAATTGTGAGTGAAAGCGTGTGACGATGTGGTGAAGGGAAGGTGAGCCTAAGCCAAGCAAGGAAAAAGCACGCATCACAAGCTACGGGACACCACCAGAAGAGCAGAGGGCCGTAACCCCAAGGAGGAGGATGAAAGCAGTTTTTTACGAAAAAACTCTTCAAAAGGGGGCCCAATGTCATGAGTAAAGGGGCACGCGGCGCGCGCCGGACAGCGCAAGGCGTCGATGGTGTGCGGGGAATGGAAAAATACCCGATGGTGTGCGCCCCCGCCACGTCGACGCAAGCCATTGGCCGAAGGAAGGCGCGTGCCACGCGACCCGAACTGAGGTGCGGAACCCGAGAGGATCAAGCAGTCATTGTTCGTTGGAGTCGTCAAGGAGCAAGGTGTTGCAAGCCAGCGTCGCACCCGCGACGAGTGCAGTAGGGCTCCGTTCTGGGGGCAGCAGCAAGAGAGGCTCGGGAAGGTGGCCGTCGACCTTGGTGTCATCCAAGTGAGGCTCCCCGGGCTTGCAGCAGCCCCGTCACAGCAGTTCGCAGGGCACCTTCGGCACTCCCACAGCGCGGCAAGACGACAGCGACCCACGACAATCACGGAGAGCCACGTCGGCAGTTTGACCCGGTGGCACCAAGAGGATAGGCCGAGGGTTAGGCCTAACCGGACGAGACGACGTTCTCGAAGGAAGACCGACGGGTCAGCGACGAGGACGACTAGCGAGGCGGCAGCTTCGACGACGGCGACTCCCAGACGTCGAGGAGTAGCATCGACGGGTCTCAGCGTCGACTTTGGCGCGGAAGCGAGGCGACGGACTCACGCGAAGTAAGAACGTTCCATTCGCATCGCTAGACTAAGGCGCCATAGTTGCCAGACTTTCGGGCCACTCAGGCCGAGCCTAGTTAGAAGTGGTTGTTATAGTCAGTTGTCTAATTAGTGTCCCTCTTTTCCAAAACTTACGGAAAATTAACTCCTTGACTGATTCGTAGGACACTCCGTCTCTAAACCCTTCTCTTGTACGTTTACGGCCAACCCTATCTCTCGCGTGCCTCAGGGTTCTGTCACCCCTTTGTTCTTTCGAGAACTCCTCTGAGGTTACCCCTACCTGCTCCAAAATTCTCGATCTACTCTCGCGTTGTCCTTCGCCACCCACATTTTCCGCTCTAGCCTCTGAGCTTTCAGGGCTTTTGTTTGCCTTCTCTTTTCTCCTGTACTGTTTTCTTGGCCTGACATAGCCACCTGGCTGCGCTGGGTCGTCCACCCTTCGTACCCCTGGCCTATTTCCTAAGATCACGTCGAGGAGCAAGGTGGTGGAAGCCAGCGTCGCGTCCGCGACGGGAACGGCAGGGCTGAGTTCTGGAGGCAGCGTTGTGCATGCCCCGGGAGGGTGGCCGTCGACCTCGGGGTCTACCGAGCGAGGCGTCCTGGGCTTGCGGCAGCCTCAGCACGCAGTTCTCGTGGCACCTGCAGCACTACCACAGCTCGGCAAGACGACGGCGACCCACCAGCAATCACTGGAGAGCCACGTCGACAGTTCGACCCGGTGGCACCAAGGGGAGGCCAGGAGGTAGGCCTAACTGGACGAGACGGATGTTCTCGACGAAGGGCCGGAGGATCGGCGACGAGGAAGACTAGCGACGCAGCGGATCGACGACGACGACCCCAAGACGTCGACAGCAGCGGCGACGACTGGGCAGGGCGTCGATCTTCGCATCGAATCGAGGCGACGGGCAACACGAACCGTAAGAACGTTCGATTCGCGTAGCGAGACTGAGGCGCCATAGTGGCCAGACTTTAGAGTGTGTCGAAGTCAAGCATAGCTTGTAGGCTTTGCGATTTGTTAGAGATTGCGCGCTAGAGCGTCATGTTTTCTAACGTTACTTTTTGATGTAAATTTTTTTTTTTGGTGTTAACTTCTTGTTTGCCGTGGTGTGTTATATAAAGTTTGTTTGCAGTGACGCCACGGTCTCCCGCCCCGCTCTCTCTCCCAACTCCATCACACATTGCAAGCGCTCCCGAGATACGTGACATATCTATGATGCTTATATTAATTTACGAGCTGTTTAATTATGACAGCATCGTCTGGACACATCCTGAACATTGTGCTTTGTCCTCCTCACTTGGCTCATTTGTGTTGCAGGCAGTAGCCGAGCGCTTGCGAGACCAGGAGCAGGAGCGCCAGGAGCGCCAGCGCCTCGAGGAGATCCTCTCGCTCTGTGCCGAGTACGAGCGCAAAGTGCACGCCTCGGGAGCCAAGGACAAGAAGCTGCAGAGAAGCCCCCCCTCCTCAGACTCCGGTACCGAGGACGTCACCTCGCCACCGGGCTCTGGAAGTGAGTCTTCTTCAGCTCCCGACGACACCAGCAAAACGTCCGAGTCCTCCAGTGGGAGCGGCGTCTCGGCCGAAGACGACAAGCCGGGGCTACAGCGCAACGACACGGTCATTCGTCGGCCCAGCGGCAAGCAGCTGCCCGAGCGCCCCGATGTCGTCAAGCCAGTCCCGGTTCTGGCCACGAGGCCAGTTCCCGCCCCGCGGTCTCAGAGCAGCTTGTCGGAAGCAATGCCCAAGTCGCCGGAGAGCAAAGCGCCGCCACCACCACCTCCTCCTCCTCCCACGGAAGAAGTGGTAACGGTGGGAGCAGTGGCCATTTCTGGGACGGGCACATCTCCTCCGGTGCCGGCACTGGTCCATCACCAGAACCGTATCAAGACCAATGGCTCGCTAGCTCCCACCGAAGTGGACGGCAAGAGGGTCAACCGCATGCTGGTGGATGGGAATGTCTTGTCGGACGGGATGCTTTCCGTTGCCCCCAAGAAAGTGAATGTCACCTCATCGGAGGATGAACTGTCGAACATCCTTGGTGGAGGAGGTAAGCTATTTCAAACGGTGGAATTGCATAAAATATGAACTACAGGGTTTGGGTGTAATCGAAAGTAGAGAAAGCTCCGAACAAAGAGCTGTGACATCTTTATTTGTTGATATGTTTTTTTAACATTCTGAAATCATGCATGCACTGTAGGCTGCTACTGGGATGGTTATAACTAGGCTTGTGCAAATAGTAAATTTTAGGTCTGAAGCGAATTGGAAGCGAATAGTGATTTGGTCGAAGCGAATGTTGAAGCGAATTCGAATAGTTTATATTACATATAGTAAAGAAAAGTGAGCATATCTGTCAGGACCCAACTAACCAGCGCAATATTTTTAAAGTTGAAAGAAGGCATAGGCATATGTCATTCTTTTTGGTTCAAAGGGAAGTGGAAGCAACTTTGAGTAGTAGCAGGATTTGGCCTTCGGTAGAATGCAAGTGATAGCATGTAAAATATGTTACGTTTTAAAATTTACTATACTCAGAGCATATAAGCCGGTATAACAAGCTTTTAAACTTAAAGAATGATTAATCGATGTGAGGGTAATACAGTAAAACCTCATTAATTCGAACTCGTTATTTCGAAATCCCGCATAATTAAAAGGATTTCTGTGGCCCCGTATTTTTCAATGTAAATTTGAATGGATAATTTGAAGCGGCGGTCAGTACCAGCCCGGTTAATTCGAAAACTTTAGGTGCCATGTGCCAATTCCCGATCCCGATTTAGGCGCAAATCTGCAGAAACGATGGCCCTTAGGAGCCACAAGGCAATGCAATGTAGCGATACTAATGAGTGACAAGTTGAGCACCCGAGCCTCGCTGCTGCCAGCGCAAGAAAACAAAACAAGAAGCGGTCTCATGGTCAGCTGAAATGTGCGCCTGCGGAGAAGATCTGCTTCACTGCAACACAGCGGTGACACGCGGGCAGCATGACGAATGCTTCTCTCAACGTCAGTGCGTCATGATTTACCCATTCTTTCTGGGAAAATAGAGAAATTAATAAAGGGCGGTCTGGCGGAATTCGCGATGTATGCGAACCTCCGATTGGCGGTTGTTCCGGCAATTTGAGCACTTGCACTGCTGGCGGAGTACATGCCTGCAACACCCACTTCGAAAACTCAGTTCGAAAACTTCAGTGATCATCTTTTCCACCTAGAACACATTGCGAATTCCGTCACACTGGTCATTATTAAATTCTTTATTTTACCAGAAAGAATGGGTGAATGGTCGCATCGTGACGCGCTGACGCTGCGAGTAGCAGGTGACATGCTGCCCGCGTGTCACCACTGTGTTGCAGCGAAGCACGTCTCCTTTTCCGCAGGCACGCATTTCAGTTGACCACGAGACCGTTCTTTTTCCTCTTTTTCCTTTTTTTTTTGCGCTGGCAGCAGCGAAGCCCGCCGTTTCTTTGGTTTAGCGGCAAAATTGGGACCAGGTATTGCTGGAAAACATAACCCTTATAGCTGCAAACTAGCAGGCACAGCAAACGACCACCTCTGATTACTTCCAGTAATTCAAAGTTCCTTGCATCGCGCTTTTTGTATGTTTGGTTAATTCGAAAACCCGCCTAATTAGTTTTTTCACAGTGCCAGTCACTTTGAATTAACGAGGTTTTACTGCATGTTCATTTAACCTTGAAGTGGGGTTTCGCGGCAGTGCGAATTTTTCCTGGAAAGGTGTATTCACCGTATAGCATACCTCCACTATAGTGAAACCACCTTTACAGGGGGTTACATGCGGTTTATATTCTATTCGTTCATTCGAATATTCGTTCATTCGAATTCGTGTCTATTCGTTCATTTCGAATACTTCGAAATTTCCTGAAATTTAACTTCGTTTCGAAGCGAATTCAAATACT
The DNA here is from genome assembly GCF_013339695.2 of Rhipicephalus sanguineus. Classification (NCBI taxonomy): domain Eukaryota; kingdom Metazoa; phylum Arthropoda; class Arachnida; order Ixodida; family Ixodidae; genus Rhipicephalus; species Rhipicephalus sanguineus. The sequence continues at coordinate 11,716,509 of NC_051180.1, read as the reverse complement.
GTAATATTCGTTCGAATATTCGAAGTGCTCGAATATTCGCACAAGCCTAGTTATAACCAGTATCAGTGAGCCTGTGGTGACAGAAAAGAATATTTTTGTTGTTTGCTACATCTGAAAAAAAGAAGGGTAGTAGTTCCTGTACCTTAATGGTAATAGATCAGCTTTTTACTCACGTAACTTAAACCGGTTTGTTGAATTCACTGTGAAAACTCAGCTGGATATTGTTGTTCTGTTGGAAGTAACTTCAGTTTTATGTTGATTAAAGGCTTTTAGTTGCTGTCAACATTGTTACTGCTTTTGTAACAGCACACTGGTTGATTGAAATTTAGCCTGTTTTTTTATACAATGCGTTTCAAGAAAGTGTCATTGCTCTGTGCTCTCTGCTTGCACTCTTTCGGGAGTGCTGCCCTATTTATTCGAATATAGGTTGACCCTTCTTTTTTTGGAAATGTCACCCATAATTGGCTATCCACCTGTATTCGTGATAAAACGTTTGGGGTCAAAGGTCACAAAAGACCAAGCTAATGGAGTTCCACTATCGTGCCAGCCATTCTTCAAGCAGCACAGGCTACACTGTTACATTACATATGTATATATTTTTAGTTAACTGACACACCACAAAAATAAGAAGGAAAAATTTAGAACTAATAAAAATGCTTCGAGGTCACCGTGAATGCTGCCAACTACAATTTTAACTTGGGCACCGTATTTGCACACGCCAGCACACTCATCCAAAATCTTTTGTTAATGGACAAAACCGTGGAATTGGGAACAGCGTCATCCACAGAAACATGATCAATGTATGTGCTTCCATTGTCACCAACAGTTGAAAGTGTTAAAGAACAAAACATACGCTGTGCACTTGCACGGCGACTCGCAAACAGCAGAAACACAAAGACAACATCATCATACTGCGGGAAGCATGGAAGCATCTCCAATGATGACGAGACCATGCTAACGCAAAGGCTCCGGATGAGAGACACGGATCTCAACAGCCGTCATATGTACCATCTTCGAATAGAAAATGAAGATCTCAGAGGCCATGCTTTTGCTCGTGGGAATGTGACATGTAGGTGGTCTTGTGCATGCTTACTGTAAATAAGGTTTGTTTATTGTAACTAATCATTGTGTTCCAATTTTTCTCTTTCTCAAGATATATAAGTTGACTTGCATTCGAATAGTTTTATTTTTATTGCTTGTTGTGGGGCACAGTATAAAGTGGTTGATCTATGTTCGTGTTCGACCTATTTTCGAGTAAATACAGTAAGTGGTCTCTCTCTCACACACAGACACGCACACACACACACACTCTCACACTCTCTCTCTCTGTCACAAACGAGTGCCTAATTGGGCACCTGTCACCGATTTAAAACGACGACAAAAATGCCGCACGCGCGCCGGTGCTCCTCCTCACCCCTATAAAACAGCCGCAGACAACCAGTAGTCTCGGATCAAATGCCCGGCAAAGTCTGGAACCATCACAAAAGAAAGCATGATGTGACACCGAGTTAAGCCACCGTGAGTGGAACCGATGAGAAGAATCTCGTCCTTTCCCTAGCTTTGGCTGTGCTGCACGCTGAAGAACACACCCGATGCTTCTGGAACCCGGGAGTGAGGAGATACGTATAAGCGTGCACCGACGACGGAAGGGAGTATCGGTCCAGAGATGATGAAGTTATGTTGAGTGTGGTTCCGTTGGCCAAAGAAGACATGTTTTTATGATGTAGTGCGGTCAGTCGATTGTCGATCTGGAAGAATCGGGTGATGACGCCGTGTGAGCAGTGAAAAGTTGTGTAAGTGTTTCCTGGAAGAGAACCATTCGGGACCGACGACGGAAGGGAACAACAAAGATCGGTGCTGTAGTTTGCGTGAGTGTTTCCTGGAAGAGAAGCATTCAAGTTACGTCCAAGAATTGTGGACCGGATACGTTGGTGCATATTCAGGACTTTAACTGTTCTTGAATAGCGTGTAATGCATGAGATTGCATTTGTAGCGCGTGATCTGTTTGTTTTGTTCCTGTTGTTTAAACACCATCTAAGTTATATTGTGAGTTGTATTTTATACCAGCCGAGTGTACATGTTTGTGTTTTACTTGTACTGCCTATTTCGAATATATTTCGTTTGTGTTATCAACTCTTGGCTCTTCTCGGTCTTTGGACCACAACCGGCGTTCTCTGGCGCACCAAAAGGACCTACTATATATTGTCCGCGGTTTTGGGGTCTGATACGTCAGCCTTTGGAATCTGCCCGGCGATTGCCTCCCCATTAACGGGTCAAGTCACACACACGCACACACACGCACACATTCGGCTAAAGGTTATGACACGCTATGAAAATGTATCTAGTAGATATAATTAGTGCGAACTGGCGTTAACATGACAAACTCGGGTGAAAGTATAGATCGGCCGAACTGGCTTCTTGTGAAGCATCCGCTTGGTTCCTGCTCATTTCCTCTAAACTAACTTGGTTTGGCATGGTCTCAACCGGGAATATTCCGAGACCATCTTGGTGGCAAAATGAACATGCTAATATAATCTGCAAGTTCGTTCATTCACTTTGTTTTTGAGAATGTAAAAGGTAAATGATGTCAGTTATTATTATTATTATGATATGGCAGGAGCCTTCCATGTGCTGATGTGTCATTGTTATGCGCCATTTATTGTCACTTTCAAATGCTTGTGTCTTGATATGCTTCAGGGCCAAGGGTTCTGTCCAACCACGCAGGCTCCGGCTTGTCAAGCCCGCGATCCGACGGCATCACCTTGGCTAGCGAGAAGACGCCAGTGCCTGTGCTGGCCTATCCACAGAGTCCACGCACCCGAATTCGCACCGTGGCGACGCTGGAACGTTCACCCGAAGTCTTTGAGAATCCCCTTGCCTGGAAAGAGCTGGCTTCAGCTCATGGCGGGAAGGCCCTGACGCCTCCCGCTACCATAGGACCTCCGATCCTGGATGACATACCTGTGCTCAAGGACCTGCCACAGCAGCACTCACTTCCAAGGAAGCTGCCTGAGCGGGGGGGTTCCCTCAACATCCGCAAGGCTGTGGAGGAGTCCAGAGTTCCACTTCGGAGGGTGTGTTCACTTAGCAAGGCAGCCATAGGTGATAGATTGCGATATTCATGCAAAGGGCTCAGCTTGTGTCACTCAGGGATGTAGACACGTTTAAGTAGTGGACATAATAAAATACCTTTTATGGGGTATGCAAATATTCAAAATTTCGGATGTGACTGAAGTAGTTTTTTTTCTAGAAAAACTTGCTGTTGGGCTAATTGGTAACTTCTCTTATTGAAGTAGTAATAGTAACTGTGCTGTGATTACTTCACAGCAAATAGCTTTTGCTGATTGATTTATATTCTGTTTAAGAATTAAATGCTTGAAATTGTTGAATGTTTCTTTGAGTACTGTAGCAGACGAGAACAGTCCTTGCTGTCTAGTTTACAGTGAGAAATGCTGATGCAAATGGAGACCCCTTTGAATGATTCTAGGACAGGAGAAACGAAGTTCAGTAAAACCTCGTTAATTCAAAGTCACTGGGACTGTGGAAAACTTTCGAATTAAGCGGGTTTTCGAATTAACGAAACATACAAAAAAGTCACAGTTTCGCCGCAAGGGCGAAGCAATGAATGCGATAGCAAGGAACTAATGCTATACGAAGTGAGGCTCACCAATGGATACTCTCAGTGTGAACAGCGCTTCTGTTGCAAAGGCGGCCGAAGCAGCGAAGGAAACTAGCGTGCTTCAAGTGTCGAGCTGTGACACTTGATAGTTCGCGCTCATCTTCTGTTTGTTCGTTTAGCGGCGTCCCTGAGCTCGAGTGACATTCGTACGCGCCGTAACATGAGCGCGGACATCACGGTGAAAGCGTGAAACATTCCTCTACCACTCGCCACGAGAAAACCGCGCGAGCAGACAGCGGAAGGGCAAGCTTCTCCCATGCGCAAATATAAGAAGAAGCGAGCGAGCTCGCCGACGACTTTTAAATGCGCCCGTCGGGCTCCTAGCGCCACCTCGCTGGTAATGAAGAAACGCTTATTATCGCCTGCTGTCTCTGAGTCCGTCCAGCGCTAAAGGGTGTATATATAATGCTCGCCGTTAGCTACGTGGAGGATCTGCGTTTCGTGGCGTAGTGGATAGCGCCGCTCGCTGCGGTGCAAGAGGTCCCTGGTTCGATTCCGCGCTTCGGAAGCATTTTTCTGAATTATTTTTCTTTGGGGCCTTTATATATATATACATACTTATACATATACGGTGCATGACGGCGGCGACGGCGACGGCAAAATCCAGCCGAGACTGTCCATATAATTGCTATCGCAATAAAAGCGGGATGCAAGGAACTTTGAATTACTGAAAGTAATCAGAGGTGGTCGTTTGGTCTTCTAGTTTGTGGCTGCAAGGGTTGTTTTCCAGCAATACCTGGTCCCATTTTTGCCGCGAACTCGGGAAAACGGCAGGCCTCGCTGCTATTAGCGCAAAAAAAAAAAAAAAAGGGTCTCGTGGTCAGCTGAAATGCGTGCCTGCGGAAAAGAAGGCGTGCTTCACTGCAGCACAGTGGCGACACGCGGGCAGCATGTCACCTGCTCCTCGCAGCCTCAGCGCGTCATGATGTGACCATTCGCCCATTCTTTCTGGTAAAATAAAGAATATGATAATGGCCAGTGTGACGGAATCCGCAATGTGTTCTGGCAGGAAAACATGATCATTGAAGTTTTCACTGAGTTTTCGAAGTAGGCGTTACAGGCAAGAACTCCGCCATCAGTGCAAGTGCGGAAATTGCCGAAGCAACCGCCATTCGGAGGTTCGCATACATCATGAATTCCGTCAGACCATCCTTTATTATCTTTTCTTTTCCCAAAAAGAATTGGTAAATTGGTGCGAGAAGCATGCTACATGCTGCCCGCGTGTCACCGCTGTGTTGCAGTGAAGCACGTCTTATTTTCCGCAGGCGAAGGTTTTTAACTGACCACGAGACCGTGTTTTCTTTTTTTTTTTTTTGTGCTAGCAGCAGCGAGGCTGGGTTGCTTCAAACTGTCACTCATTAATATCGCTGCACTGCATTGCCCTGTGGCTCCTAAGGGCCGTCGCTTCCGCGGATTTGCGGCGAAATCGGGATCGGGAATTGGCACATGCCGCCCAAAGTTTTCGAATTAACCGGGCTGGCTCTGACCGCCGCTTCAAATTATCCACTCAGATTTACATTGCAAAATACGGAACCACAGAAACCCTTCAAATTATGCGTGATTTCGAAATAACCGAGTTCGAATTAACGAGGTTTTACCGTTGTTGTGCACAGTTATTTATTATGTAGATGGATTCAGTTAATTATCGCCACCAAATATGGTAGGAGTGGCTTTGATCCACATTTGAACAGCTAGACGAAAAATTGGAGTGGCTTTAAAACTTTATTTACTTACTGTTGTAGCTTTCCCGACTACAGATAATTAGAATCCTCATTTTGTTTCCGCTGGGCATGTTCATGATATCTTTTGATTGTGAGAGGGTTGTCCTTCCTACAAGTTTATTTGCTGGTGTGCATGCTATTTAAGTGACTGAAATGAGTAGGAAGTACCGTGGATGTATTGGAGCGAAATTTAAGTTGCCATGTATATTTCCCTTAAGAAAATAAAGTTTAGCAGGCGTGTGTTTTGTTGGGAATAGTAAAGTTTACGTTCTTGATGAACTTGGTCTGCCTTTGTTTTCATATTTTGCAGGTAAGGTCAAGCTCTGACGACATTGGTCTGTTGAAGAGGCAGCGTGAGGACTCGTTCCAGCAAATAGCAAAGCTCAAGAAAGATTTGTTTGCTCTAGAAGCACGGTCTAATGAAGGGATGAGAGAGGTAAATACTTTCGTTTTCTCATGTTCATATCAATATCATTGCATCACCTATTTCAATGGGACCACTAAAGTCCAGTCATTGCTACAAAGTATCTTTTCAACACTGCATCGCTTGAGCATTTGAGTGTCACTGAAGGGACCAGGAAAATATGATCCATACTGAGAGATGAACAGAGGTGCAGCATTCAAGTGGGAAACCAATCATATTAGATTCAGTTGGTCCATTTAAGCAGCACTTCCGTTTAAGAAATTTCCATTTACTGAGTGTCTACTGCACCTACACGTTAAAGTCTTCTGAGTTTGACATAGAGCATTATATATGTAACAATAAATGGACTAAGATGCAAGATGGCCCCAAACTCAAGTACAAGTGACATTTTGTACCCCATAAAGACCTCACTGGATATTTAGAAGAGAGGTAGCAAAGGAGTGGTGCTTTGGCTTCCCTTTAAGTTCCTCCGTGATACCAGGTTGGAGTGGGAATGGGTCAGCATAATTTAGGTAATGTGCACCGTGTTGGCACTACATGCAGAGATTTTCAGACTGCACTGCATTTGATATGTTTTGCTTGGCCAGAGCAATTGCTAGCAACATTTACAAGGCTTAGATCCACCTGAAGCAAACACATCTCCTCCTTCGAAATGATGAACCATTTTCTGCTCTTCTGCATTCTTTGTAGTGCAAGTATTATTTGCAAGCTATTTTCCTCATTCTTCATTTGATGCTTGTTGATGTGCTGCATTCACTCAAGTTCCTGCAGTACCATATGGCACCCTATGGTCCTCACAGTGGGGCTGCGGCAGCGTCTGAATAATCAAGCAAATGAAACAAAGAGTGGTCTGAAATATCGGCAGGCTCTTGTAATTCAAAGCAGTGCAATTGTAATAATATTTTTTCCTTTTAGATGCTGTAATACTAGATGCAATTCACCATTTGTTTAATGGCTTCACTTAATTCAAAAGTTTCATTTGTGGACTTCATGCTGTCTTTGTGACTTACAGCTAGTATTCTTATAAAAGAAAACACTATAGCCTGACCTCGAAAAAAAAAAGAATGTGCTCCTAACATTTACTACATTTTGCTGTTATTATGAGTGCAACAATTCCCATCAAAGCTTAATCTGTTACTAAGTATATTTTTTTTCTTTATTGTCTTTTCCTCATATGTACTTCACGTCATCTGATGCACGAACTGAGCAAGCTGCAACATGTACAGCTTCAACAGCATTTGAGTGAATGCATGTCGGTGATACTTAAACATCAGATTGAAAAATGTGCTAAGCACATTTTTATACTTAGAGTCTAAATCGAAGTATATTTTGAGTGTGGCATGCTGTGAAACGTGAACATATCTACCAGAGAATAGTTATTTGTAGTTGGCAACCTTCGCTAGGGTCAAACGAAGTCAAAAGTGTACTCCTCCATTATGCCTAGATAAATACTACAAACCTTAAGAGAGCACAGGTTCTATAATCTTCTCTCTCACTTTTCATCACCCATGTGTACAAATGTTGGACAAATACGAGAAAGGATCGCTTGTGCACTTAGGCATGTTATTTATCAAGTTTTGCTGCATCTTGCTTGCGGGGGTGCAAGAAGAAGGCATTGCTTCAAGAAATATGCGGGAGTGTTTTGAAAGTTTACTTGCAGTTCTCTTTGAGACTGCCGTCAAGAGCTTGAAAGTGATGAAAATGTTAAACAATAATCCCACAATGGGTGAGCACCTACTGCAAAGTACCAATGAGGGGTACCTCTAGAACAATTACAGCACCTGGAACAATGCAGATAGTTGAATAATGCTGTTCACAGCTGACTGCGAGGGGTTGCATTGTGTTGCGCAGCAGTTCAATTGCAGTTGGAGCAATCACAAAGTGTCTGGAAGCATGTCTTTTTTAATTTGGGGAATTCAGAATTCCCTGTGTTAAAATTTTTTGTTGTTCCCACTGTTGCCTAGAAATCACGTGTTTGTTTTTCTTGTGTGCCTGTTCAAGTTCTTGCACATTGCACTTTATAGTTGGAGCTGGAACATGCACTGCTAACGGGTGAGCTGACCGATGCACAAGCTTGTCAGAAGTCAGACTTTGCAATCCTAGAAGAGATCCAGGAGGAAGAGAGACGACTCAGTCAGCAGGCAGACCTGGATCGTGAACAGGTAAGCTTCAGATTTCTCTCCCGAAAACATAGCAGCTATTTTGGCTCATTGCTTGCGGAAGCTGGAAAACAGCTTGCTCGAATATACCTTTACATATCCATTGAAGTTCTTGCAGGTGACCCCTCTTCATGCATCCGCGTGTCGTGTGCCATAAACGAAGAGGTGTGGCATATGGTTTACCTTCTCACTGAACATGTCATGAAATTTTTTTTGGTAGTAAACATGCACATTGCTCACATATTGAAATGCATCGACTTAGGGCTAAGGTACATACTTTCATTTCCACCATCTTCAGATCATCTCCCATCAGTGTAACATTGGCTCATACACTTACATCAGAGCCACCATTACCTTTAGCAGCCAGATTCGTAGCGACATGAGCAATTGCGCATACCAATGGTTATGCCTGAGATTTCAATGTCGTGTTTCATTCCGTGAACACTGTACACTTCAGCAAAGCTTTATTGACTTACAGCATTTATAACCAGTTGGCCATGTAAAATTACTCTTTTCTGTCAATGTTCAGGGCCTTTAATAGTAATTGTAGTTATGGATTTTGACTGCATGGAAAGAATTGAGCACGTCTTATGTATTGAAGGGGATATGCATACCTGCCAGTTCTCCCAATTCGTCCGGGAGACTCCTGAATTCTGACCAATCCTCCTGATTGTACGGATGGGACCATAAATCGCCCGAGAAGCAGCCATAACCCCATGGCAAAAAGAAAATAACAACAACATAAGACATTCCGAAGAACTTTAAAAAAAGTTTTTTCCACCCATCATTGGAAAGAATCATCCAAGGTGCCATACCCTAGTGAAAATGTGTAACTGGGAATCCAACTGGTTTCAACTGGTTCCAGTTCAAATGGTTTAAGGAACACATTTCCAGTACCTAACTGGTCCCAGTTGCCAAATGGTCCCAGTTGCCTACTGGTTCCAGTTGCCTACTGGTTCCAGTTGCCTACTGGTTCCAGTTGCCTTCTGGTTCCAGTTGCCTACTGGTTCCAGATGCCATCTGGGACCTGTCTCCACCGATGTAATCATACTCCAGTCAGCTCAAGTACACTTGAACTTGTGGATTATTGTGATAACACCTAAGACATTCGAAAGAAGCATTTAAGGTTTTAATATATATTTATTGAAACCAATAAATTACAGTTCAAAATAAGCTTGCGGAAAAAGAAATGTTCATAATGCCGGACTGCGCACAACCTCCCTTTCTCTTCGGCGCTCAGCCTTCACACTATCCTGGATTTTTTCAGACAGCACATTGGTCAAGTTGGTTGCTGCCGCGAGCGCTTCATTTTTTGTTGAGCGGGCCCAATGGGCAAGGGTCGCTGAAAAATAAAGAGTTCATACCTTGTTAAACAGATTAAAAGTATTAGTAATAATAATTCACCACAAGGTATATACACAGCAGACCAACCTCCAACGACGTTGACCTTCTCCGGGGTCAGTGCGGGTTTGGGGTCTTCGCCGAGGTTCCTTTTGCGTGGGTGCACATTCAGTGCAAAGATTTCCTCCGCTCGGCTTTCATGCAGTGCTGTATTTTCTCAACCAATATACTGGTGAAGTTTCGGGCTGCGCAGCTGATGAATCTGTGCCATTCACCCGTGACCAATGAAACAGCGTTGCTGCAAATAAGAGGTAACATGTTTCATGCATGTCTCAGAACAGTCATATCAATTTATAGATACTGCCTTATAGGCATACACAGCAGACCTACCTTCTAACAATTCACACGACAAACAGTGTCTACAGAGATCATGCGCTGCATCTATTCCGAATTTTTAGAAGTCGAGTTTATATATCATCAGCAAAAAATAATAAAAAAACACCATTATTTTCACTCGAATTCATATGCCTACACATGCAACAGGTTCAGAAATATTCATTTAGAGTGCAAATACGGGCCCTTAGCGCTTTCTTTGAACGTCGCGGACAGAGTTACGAGTACACTTCATAGTTATTTAGCATGCCGTTCAAAGCATTTTCTGTGATGCTCCCAAACAAATGGCAGCAAGTTTGCGAGCACTCCGCACAAACCCATAAACAAACTTAGCTAGAGCAGTACAGAAAGCATTTGTTTACAATGCAACGTTCCATCGTCTCAACACTCAAAGCACTCTGCCTGCATTATATCTACATCTTCTCTAGGATACTGAACAACTAGCACTCGAAGCATAAATGGTATAATTACCTTCAAATGGCTGCATCGCTGACAATTGGCAGGCAGCATTCTGCACACAATGGGTCCGTATATCCGTCTTGTCACAGGCGTAAACACTTGTCCGGCGTTTGCCTGAAGTCAAAGTCTTCCACAGATGAAGCTGCCGAACACTAATTCGACAAAGTCTAATTTACGCACGCCATGACTGCACGTTCCTTTGGAAAAACAGCACAACTAAGCAGCGCGACCACGGACCACCGAGCGCTCGGTAGCTAGCCCTCGTCCCATGTGGTGTACGAAACTAGCATCGCTGTTTTTCTAAATTTTATGTCTTTGTTATCCAGTTTCTTTCTTCCATTAAATATTGCCGAATTGGCACGAAATAATTCATTTCAGTTTATTTTATATGTAATCTTTATGCTTGATTACTTTACTGCTTCGTTCAATGTTTGAGCCTATGAGATACGGGACTAATGTGACGGCAGTCGATGTAGAGAGGCTGCGTTTGTGCAACGGTTTGTGGGTGGGTTTGTGTCGGCAGCATGTCGGCAGTCTCAGCTGTGGTAGCTTTCGGCACTGGCACTACTCCATTTTTCGTTCTCGTACGGAAGTAACCGCTGTGCTGCAGACAAGACTATTAAGCATGGCATGCTCCCAGCGAGACGATGGCAATATTAACACCCCCACGTCAATTGGGCCCGCCTCGGTTGCGCGTATTCTCACCGTGATGGACGTAAAAAGATTGACAACAGCTTTTTAATGTTAGTTGAATGTACCGATGCTAAAACAAGCGTACGCTTGTGTGCACTGTGTTGCGCATTTGCGCAACGGAATAATCCACGATAATATGATTTTAAAAAATACATATATATCAGGTGAGGTAAGGCTGTATATATTAATGTAATGGGGTTTAAACAACACGAAGAGGATGACGTCTAAACAAGAAAAGATAATTCATTCGCAAACCATGAGATGCTATTTTCTTATTCTCTCATTGTCCTAGGAATATTACTAGGCCAGTGATGGTACCCTTCTGCGAATAGGACACAAAAAGCTCTTAGATAAAACCCATTTACTCAAGTGCAGCAATGCTGCGTATGCGTTCAATTATCTTTCTTCTTTCACTTTGAAGAACCGTACAACCAGGACAACTGGTCGCACTTCCAGTTAGGGCGCAACTGGGACCACTTGCTTCCAATTTAACTGGTTATGGTTTCCAACTGGGATCAGCTTCTTCCAGTTCAACTGGTCATGGTTCCCGTTGGTGGCCAGTTGAGCTGTAACTGGAACCAGCTGCTAACTGGGACCAGTTGCAACTGGAATTAACTGGGACCAGTTGAGTTGTAACTGGGACCAGCTGCTAACTGGGACCAGTTGCAACTGGAATCAACTGGGACCAGTTGTTTCCCAACTGGAACCATTTGGTCCCAGTTGATGCCAGTTGAAACCAGTTGGATTCCCAGTTACTCATTTTCACCTGGGTATCTTCTCCCACTACAAGCTGCTTTCCTGCATAGAAGACATTTATTTCTTCCAAAAGTGCAGTTTATTGAGATTTAATTTTGCCATTTGCTTCAGCATCCATCACAGCCTTGTGTTACAGTTATGCTCCTTGCGTTGGACAGTGGAGCTTGGTGCTGGAATAAGAGCCTGATGCCGCCTATTTTTTAAAATGTGCCCCACATCAAAGTACTAGAATCTAATGTGACAACACATTCTAATGGAGTGTGTTATTGTGAGTGTCTAATGCAGTTATGACACTGGTTCCAGGAGCAGTTGCAGCTGGAGGTGTCGCGTGGCCGCATCGAGCAGTGGGAGCAGCTCACTCGGGAGCTGCGCGAGGTGCTCGAGGAGGCCGGGTCCCTGTCCCGTCGGCCTGAGCTGGAGGAGCGCTACCGGCGTGAGCTCGAGGGGCTCGATGGTGAAAGGAGGGCCTTCGAGGACCTCGAGTTCCGCCAGCTCGAGCGGCAGGCGCGCCGTGAGGAAGAGCGCGAGGCCCTTGTGGCGCGCGCCGACCGCGTTCGCCAAAACCTGCGTGACCGGCAGGTAAGACTTGCAGTGCACAGGCCAGCTGCATTATGGCATGGCACTGTTATCTAGGGGTGCAGCTGCATGTGGGAAAGGGCAGCGCACCCAGACCTACCGCGGCGGCCTAGTGACTACAGTGCTTGACTGCTGACCCAAAGGTCGCAGTATCAAATCACAGCCGCGGCGGCTGCATTTTGATGGAGGCAAAATGCTAGAGGCTCGTGTGCTTTAGATTTGGGTGCATGTTAGAGGGGCCATGACACCCAATTTCCGATCATAATCCGTGTTATGTGAGTTAATCCTTGTGCGTTCACAAACAAGATGGCGAAATTTTAGCGCTTTTGGTCGAGCACTTAAATTATAATTTAATATTTTTATAATGACGCGAGCGGCCTGAGTGTCTGGCAACATGGGCGCACTTGCAAGGCGTGACGTAACAAGTTGTTTGCTGTGCGAGCGTCTGCATTCCAGCGAACGATCTTGTTTGCTGGTCAGCTGCACGTGCAGTCAAGCCATTTTAGCTTTCTTCAGCTTGAAATTGAAATTGAATGATTTGCAGCTGCTGAAAGTTTGGTAAAAGGCGAAGGCTCTGTTACATGCAGCGTATGACATCACACACCCTATGGCAAAATGCTGGTCGCTGGCGGTGGGTTGAGTTTATCGCCAGTGATTTCTAGGGTTTATACAGTCGAACACGGATATGTATATCGAAGCCGCATATATAGAATTTTCAGCTATATCGAACTCGTAAATTATCCCCTTGAAAATCCTTTGTAAAAGTATACAAAGTCGCACGTCTATATCGAACGGTATTTTTACCCGCCATAGGATATATTGAATGCCGCGCAAGCTGGAAGGTGCGCTTAGACACTCGCTGCGCCCCGCGACCTTCGCGGCACCGCGCCTCAGCCGACACCCGAAACGCTTGAAAAACGTGAGGGCGAAAGGGCTCGGACTGTACTCCTGTTGGGCACGTTCTCCAACTTGTGGAACGGCTTTTTTTCCTTTTTTTCTCTCTATCTCTTTTGCATGCTTTCTCCGTGTTGCCGTCGGCTCGGAGAGCAGGAACAAAGGAGCTGGCGGCCTCCTCCTTTCGCCTTTTCTGTCTTTTTTTTTGGTGCTATTTTGTGAGTTTTGATCAGCCAACCACAGCTCGCGCCTTTCGTACATCGCTGCTTCCCTCGCAGGTAGCCCGGGTAGCCATTGCCGCCATTGCAACTGATTGCGAGCGCTTTGTTGGCGCAGTTCACTTCCATGAGTCGTCGCATACCACCGCATTCCTCTCTTGCGTGCGTGCTCACCTGCGAGCTCAAAAACATCGAGCTGAAGTTTCTGCCGACCAACATGACAGCGAAGCTGCAACCGCTCGACCAAGGCATCATCAAGTCCTTCAAGGTGGGCTACAGGAGGCGACTCCTTGATAGGCTGCTGGTCAACCTCCGCATAGGCACCGAGCTGAAGGTTGACCTGCTTGGTGCCATTCAAATGGTGACAGGCGCCTGGCGAGACATGAAGACGGACACAGTGGCCAACTGCCTCTGGAAGGCAGGCTTCGTGACGGCGGAACTTGTGGAAACTGGTGAAGACGGCGACGACGAGCGCATAGACGACGCGTTTCGCGAGTTGTCGTCCCTCTTCCCGGCTGCCGTTCTACCCAAAGTGTCTGTGGATGATTTCGTGGAAGCGGACTGCAATGTTCAGGCTGTTGCGAGCCTTGCTGACAAGGACATTGTAGCTGCGGTCGTGGGGACCCAGGATGGCCAGGCCGAGAGCTCAAGTGGGGATGAAGATCATCCGGACGAGGCGGCGGCTACACGTGTGTACTCTGCCACTGCAGTGGCGGCAGCGTTCGGTTTGATTCGCCGTTGTTGCGGCGACATGGAGGCAACCGGGCTGTCGCACCTTGACAGCCTCGATAAGATCGAGGCCAGCGTCTTCAACGTCATTTCGAAGACGAAGAAGCAGGCCAAGATAAGCGATTTTTTTTCGCGCAAACAAAACTTCATTGCATCGTGTGTGCGGAATTAGTTGTCATTCTTGAATGCGCCGATTGTAGGTGATCGTCCGCCACTATATTTTTTTCAGATCCTGTATTTCGACTGGAGCCCGTATTTCGGAGCCTGTATTTTTTTATATAAGATTTTTCATATATCGAACTAATTCGCGATCCCCTTCGAGTTCGATATATCCGTGTTCGACTGTATTCTACTGAAATATTCTTGTACAGTACCTTTTAATATATGCATAACTACAACAGATCCTCTACTTTACTTTTTGCTGAAAACCACGAATTGTTGAGTGACTGTGTCATGGCCCCTTCCAAGAATCCCAGGTGGTGTAAATTTCCAAAGCCTTCCACTACGGTTTCTCATAATCATATAGTAGTTTTGGGACGTAAAACCCCAACAATTATTATTATTAGACATGGCTTTGAGTTTGCGACGAATTAACCGTGTAAAATTTTCCTGGCCAGAGAGGTGGGGCTCAAGTAGCTGATCCTCGCATGAAGGTGCTGCAGCCATATTTGGCAGCCTGCTGAACTACCGCATAATGCGACGGCTCTTCACCTGTTTATAATTATGACACTCATTGACAGTTGCTTCCAATGAGTCATAGTCCTTGCAAATGAGTGTGTTGAATGTGTCATCGGTAATACGTTTCAGGATATGGCCAGTCTTGTCCATCTCATTCATGTTGTTGTTGACTTTGCGACAGAGCGCAAACACATTCCGAGTATATACCACGTCAGACTGTGGCAGCATGCATGGGTGGAAAACTTCATTGCTGTCAGCAGTCAACCAAAAAAACTTTTTCCAAACATGTCTGAACACATCTCCATGTACTTACTTCTTGTTTGTGTGCCTCATATTCAACATTTGCTGTGTCTTGGTAAATATAACATTTGGTACTTGGTAGAACATTTGGAACTTGGTAAAATATAACATATAACATAGCTGGTAAAATATAACATTTGTGGCTAACATTAAGACTGTGTCCCACTGCTTCTCATTGCCTTCGCACTTTTTCCATGAAATCATCTTCAGCGGCTCTTGAAGCCATTCAAGATGCCTGGTTCTTGACAAGAGGCTGGGCTGACACAATAAAAGTCAGAGTCTGCTGCGCCGGTGGTGGGCTGTACGCCATTGTGGTGTCTTGGCTGTTGCTCATAGTGGTAGGACTAGTGAGTGCGGAGCTGTGTGTTTCCACCCTGCTCCTCCACCAGAATCTTGAGAGGTGCAGACTGGCACGAAAGCTCTCGATGTACACCCACACGAACTGCACAGGTAGCACCACTTGATGCTTAAAGGGACACTAACAAGAAAAATAAATTTTCTCGTATTAGTAAATTACTAATACGAGAATTGTGTATTGCGAGAATTGCTTTTGCATACTATTAACGTAAAAGCCTTCTCCCAAGGCATGAGGGACGATGCAGCTATTACGACTATGAGTGAATATTTTGCCCATTCCGGTGACTATTTGCCTCCCTCAGGACAGTGTACACAAGAAAGGATTACCCTTAGAACGAGACAGCCTAACACAATCACACTAACCCCAGTGACACCTTTGGAGGCACACAGCTCGATAATTAGACTACGTAACAATGTCGTATCAGGCGCTGATAAATTAAACGCTGCACTCTTGAAGCACGTTGTGGACCTTATATCGGAACCCTTGGCTCATATTATTAATTGCATGTTCATTTCTGGTATTTTCCCCTCTGAACTCAAACTTGTGCGTGTATGTCCTGTGCACAAAGGCGGTGCTTTGAATGACATTTCAAATTATAGGCCAATTTCTGTTTTGCCTGTGCTATCGAAGGTATTTGAGTCTGCCATCAATTGCAGACTAAAGAACTTTCTTTCAAATTATCAAATAATAAACAGTGCTCAATATGGATTCCAGAATGGCAAGTGCACTGAATTAGCCCTATTAAATGTAAAGGAGAAGACACTAAATAATTTCGAAAAAAGGCAATATACGGTTGGTCTGTTCCTTGGGTTGAGGAAGGCTTTCGATAGCATAAAACATGACATTCTAGAACAAAAATTATTTGACTACGGAATACGTGGCGCTTCCCTAAACTTATTATGAATTACTGATTATCTTTTCAAGTGATCTTTTCGTCTACTTTACTTTCTTCAAATTTATATCTTAATTACTACAAATAACATCCCCTATACTTTCTGTGGCATTAGTGTCGGTTAGTTCTCGTTAATATTGTGTCTAACAAAGAAAAACGAACCCTTGAAAGTCATCTGCTTTTCTTCATCTGATAAAAAACAATATGTTAAAGTCGGAAGCTTAACATCAGCAGAAACACAACTTTAAGCAAGGCTTTCCACAAGGACCCTTGTTATTTATACTTCATATTGATGATATATGTAATGTCCCTTACACAGAAAAAATAGTCATGTACGCAGATGACAGGAAATGTCTTTTTTGGTGCTGAATCAATGACCAATCTTCAAGTTACTGTGACAAATTAGTTAAGGCATCTGAAACTGTGGCTCCATGAAAACAAGCTTGAGTTAAATGCAAGTAAAACAAAATATGTTATATTTTGGCCTACTAATAAGCCATGCAATAATCTGAAATTCTCCTTCCAGGCCACCACGTTAGAATGCGTTAAGACGCAGAAATTCCTAGGAGTGTGGTTCGAGGAAACATGTTGTGGAATGCCGATGTATCAAAGCTGGTCTCCGTATTAGGCAAAACTGTAGGCTGCATGTATAAGCTATCAGACCTTGTACCATTATGGCTTAAAAAGGCTATATACCAGTTGTCTTACTGCACACTAGTATGGGCAAAAATGTCTGCTCAGAACCTTAACAGACTGGAGGTATTACAGTAAAAAGTTCTTAGAATATTTGAAAACGTTTATGGGCTTCCCAGCAAACTACGTACTCCTCAGCTCTTTATAAATCACGATATTACTAGAGCAAGTGACGGTTACACATATAAACTAACACTTTATACTCAGAAAAACGAACTTCATCAGCATTCAGTTGACAGCTTCGACCAATACACTCTCCGAAATCAACCCAGACCAGTTCCCTTTTCCCGGACACGTTACAGA
Source organism: Rhipicephalus sanguineus (assembly GCF_013339695.2). Classification (NCBI taxonomy): domain Eukaryota; kingdom Metazoa; phylum Arthropoda; class Arachnida; order Ixodida; family Ixodidae; genus Rhipicephalus; species Rhipicephalus sanguineus. Next base: position 11,699,243 of record NC_051180.1, on the reverse strand, counting down.
GAATGCCTTCTTCAGTACCAGATACCAACAGTACTGAACAAATTTTTAGCTTGTATCAACTTCAAACTGCCTGAATGTAAATCCAAGAAACATGTGCGAAGTATGCTGTTAAACATATAGCAACTACTTAAACACACCACCATCTGTATTTTGTTATCATGTTTTATACACATTTTTTTCTATTGCATAAAAATTTGTTGCCTTTGCGCAAGTGCATGCAAGACTTATGTAATGCATGTACTATATTTGTGTGTTTATATTGTTCACTAAAATGGAAATGAACAAATTACTGTTTATTTTGGCACGTGCATGTAAAGTGATTTAAGTGATATTTTTGTAAAATACCTGCTGCTCTTGAACAGGTCTTTGGGCTCTCTCAAGATGTCTGCGACATCTTTTCACCTAAGGACCTCCAACTTTATGTTGGAAATAAACTTGACTTGACTTGTGTCTTTCATGATAACAAAAACACCATGCTTGCTGCGAGAAGACGCTTAGTAAGTGAGAAAATGCACAAAAGGAAAATGCAGGTGGCGACACCACCTTGAAGTTCTCGCACCAGTCACCATGATGTCATCGATTTTGACGCCGTCTGCTAGGGCCTATGCAGTTTCTAATCGGTAGAAATGAAGTACATCATCTTCTGAGGGAGCAAGATACTAACATACCAAGAGCCAGGAAATTTAATTCAGTCTATGTGGCCAAAATAAGAAAAAACACATTGAAATTTGAGACGTCACCCTTGGAGATTTTAGCAGGAAGTTTCAGAGTGATTTTTTTTACATTGCTTTTGTAATCTATTAATAAGCCTATGGTGTGAAATTAACGACACTAGAGCTTTCAGAGCATAATTAATCAGTCTAAACTAATATATTGTTTCACTTTAGCATTCCTTTAAAAAATGGGGGCAAGAGAAGTAGCAGCAGCCACTCAATGTGTTCCTTGTTGTCTCTAGTCAAACCAGTGTTGGTCTTCTTCGTCATCGTGACAGTAGTGGGAGTGCGAACAAATGTGGAGGACAGATCTTGCATTGATGACTTTGTCCATGGTGTATTCCACCAATGTAGGCCTTAAAAGTAGCTAAACATTCCAAAAACAGTCCCATGCCCTTCTTCTTGGAGCCATACTTTCACAGCCACACTGTCCACCAGTAGAAACGACTTAAGAACCGTTGCTTTCAGGTGCAATGTGAATAATTCCAGAAATATTGTCGAAGACACAATACACAGAGTTGCCACCAGAAATATGCCACTCAACAGGAAAATCGGGAAGCAAAAAAAAGAAATACAGGGGACACAGATTCGATGTCAGTTTCACGAAGGCACTTGGCCCCAAAGTAGGTGAGAACAGGAGGAAAGTTGCTAGCATGCTCTAATCAAAGCTGTGGGCAAGTGCAAGATAGGCTCTGAGGAACAGAATTAGGGACTGCTTTTGTGCACCTGCCCTTGCTTAGTGCATTGTCAGATATGTTCGGTGAGATGTATTAAGAGGATTGTTGCTTCTTGGAAACTTGGTAGTGTTGCTTGCAGCTGTAATATCACCGTGAGGAATTAAATATGGCAGTAGGGAAATGACGTTGATGAATTTAGCAGGGCATTGAAGATTTCATAACCTGTAAGAAGTTATGCAATACGTTATCCAATCAAACCTTGTCCCAACTTGTAGATTTTCAAGCC